>NW_022630995.1:129737732-130210210 GCF_010015895.1 Lontra canadensis | reverse complement strand
ACAAAACCAAAAGACAACTGACAGAATGGGAGAAGATATTTGCAAACGACATATCAGATAAAGGGCTAGTGTCCAGAATCTATAAAGAACTTAGCAAACTCAACACCCAAAGAACAAATAATCCAATCAAGAAATGGGCAAAAGACATGAACAGACATTTCTGCAAAGAAGACATCCAGATGGCCAACAGACACATGAAAAAGTGCTCCATATCACTCGGCATCAGGGAAATACAAATCAAAACCACAATGAGATACCACCTCACACCAGTCAGAATGGCTAAAATTAACAAGTCCGGAAATGACAGATGCTGGCGAGGATGCGGAGAAAGGGGAACCCTCCTACACTGTTGGTGGGAATGCAAGCTGGTGCAACCACTCTGGAAAACAGCATGGAGGTTCCTCAAAATGTTGAAAATAGAACTACCCTATGACCCAGCAATTGCACTGCTGGGTATTTACCCTAAAGATACAAACGTAGTGATCCGAAGGGGCACGTGCACCCGAATGTTTATAGCAGCAATGTCTACAATAGCCAAACTATGGAAAGAACCTAGATGTCCATCAACAGACGAATGGATAAAGAAGCTGTGGTATATATATACAATGGAATACTATGCAGCCATCAAAAGAAATGAAATCTTGCCATTTGCGACAACGTGGATGGAACTAGAGGGTATCATGCTTAGCAAAATAAGTCAATCAGAGAAAGACAACTATCATATGATCTCCCTGATATGAGGGAGAGGAGATGCAACATGGGGGGTTAATGTGGTAGGAGAAGAGTAAATGAAACAAGTTGGGATTGGGAGGGAGACAAACCATAAGTGACTCTTAATCTCACAAAACAAACTGAGGGTTGCTGGGCAGAGGGGTGTTGGCAGAGGGGGGGTTATGGACATTGGGTAGGGTATGTGCTATGGTGAGTGCTGTGAAGTTTGTAAATGTGGAGATTCACAGACCTGTACCCCTGGGGGGGGAAAAAATATATATATATATATATATTTATAAAAAATAAAATTATAAAAAAAAAAAAAAGAAAGTACTTTAACCCATGTAAGTACGTTTTGAATTCAAGATACATTGTGGATCAGAGTGGTGGCAATGATGACACTTGTTGAGCTAGTTCTTCCCTCCTATCCCTCAACGATTGTCGAAGCAGAGTTTCAGGAAAACAAGGTAATGAAAAACAGTAAGAAATACTGAAAATGGTAGCACTTCATTTCATCCAGTTTACAAGTCCTGACGAGTCTCTGTGCTTTATCAATCTTTTAATTTTAGAAATGGAATATTTAATATTTATGAAAAGCATTTTCAGTACCCTCACTAAAAAGAAAGTAAAGACTCAGTTATTTGTGTCTGTAGCGTGAAATTACACTTTGCCTGATTTCAAGGCAAAGGAACTTAAAAGTTCCATTTTACTTCTGATGGACTGATAGATCATTTCATTTTTGTGCTATTTGTTTAGATTCATAAGAAACGTGTTTTCCTTTACACGTGACCAGATTCCTGGGTAAGGCACAGCCATATGCATGATTTCATTTGAGTGATATTGTCGCCGATAGACTGTTTCTCTGCTTTTCTATTTTTGATGTTCCTGGTTATCTCTGTTGGTGTGTGTTGCTACCTTGAACTTACTCGATTTAGGTTAACCTACCTTGCATATAACGCAGGGTTTACTATATAAATGGTACATTTAAAAGACAATCATTAATATGCCTTTTTAACTTCCATTTACTTTTGGTCCAATACCTTCTCTTATTTTTGATGCTAATTTCCACAAATTACATAAAAACTGCACTCTTAATAGCAGATCATATGAAATGCAGGTCCAGGGCAAAATACCCCCCTATTGTCATTTAGGACAGTCAAGGGCATGGTGACCTGAACTTTAGAGAACTCGCTTCATTAGTCAGAATTCACTTATTCTTTTCAGATTTCATATGCCACTTTTAATTCCACTGGATATATTAAAAATGTGATATAAAAATTTCATTTTAAAAGGTGATATAGTAATATGACACACTACATTTTTAAAATAATAAGAAAAATTTTTGAAGTAACCTTTAATTTTCTGGGAATATGTATGGAAAAAATTTCAAGACTACTGGTTTAGTTAATGGGGGCCCATTTGTACCAGTTGGACATAACAAACTGTTTGCCTGAGGTATAAATGCAGCCCACAAAGGTCATCCTTTTCTATCCCAAAGTATAAATCTAAAATTTATTTTCTTAAAAATACTAACTCAAGGGCGCCTGGGTGTTAAGCGTCTGCCTTCAGCTCAGGTCATGATCCCAGAGTCCTGGGATCTAGTTCCCGGTTGGTCTCTGTGCTTAGCAGGAGGCCTGCTTCTCCCTCTCCCACTCCCCCTGCTTGTGCTTGCTGTCTCTGTCTCTCTCTCTCTCTGTCTCTCCCTGTCAAATAAATAAGTAAAAAATTAAACTAAACTAAATTAAATTAAAATATGTAAAAAAAAAAATACTACCTCAAAAATGCTTTAAGATTCCAGGTTAAGAGGCGCTTGGGTAGCTCAGTGGATTAAGTCTCTGCCTTCCACTCAGGTCATGATCTCAGGGTCCTGGGATCAAGCCCTGAATTGGGTTCTCTGCTCAGCAGGGAGCCTGTTTCCCCCTCTCTCTCTGCCTGCCTCTCTATTTGTGATCTCTCTCTCTGTCAAATAAATAAATAAATAAAATGTTTTTTTTAAAAAAAAGATTCCTGGGGCACCTGGTGGCTCAGTGGGTTAAAGCCTCTGCCTTCAGCTCAGATCATGATCCCGGGATCCTGGGATCGAACCCTGGATCAGGCTCTCTGCTCAGCGGGGAGCCTGCTTCCTCCTCTCTCTCTGCCTTCCTCTCTGCCTACTTGTGATCTCTGTCTGTCAGATAATAAATAAAATCTTAAAAAAAAAAAGATTCCAGGTTAACATAATTAAGATAACTCTATAGCAAAGAGGACCAGTTTAATAATCTTAGTTTAGTAATGAAAAAAGCCCTATATCTTCTGATTCATCAATGTTAAATACATCTTATTTATATATTTTGTTCTACTTGAGTTTGTTTTTTTCTAAGCTTAAATAGGTTTACTATTTTACATTTTTAATTTAAATTTAAATTTTTAAATTTTAAATTTTAAATAGGTTTACTGATCAAAGAGGCTAACTTAACCCTGAATAATGTTTACCATTACCAAAAACTAAATTTTATTCATCTGAATTGAATCATTATTGGGATAAGCTTAGTTTCAAGACTAATCATGTTTTGTGGTATGTCAGCTTGAAAATAATTTCCAAGATCTTTAGGAAACTTAAAACCTTGGATGAATATTGACAATTCAGAGAATAGACTCTCTGGACAGGCTTCTGAGCAGACATCATTCAGACAACTTTCAGACTGTATCAGTGGACAGCATCAGGATACCTAGAAGTCAGTTTTAGTTGAGAAGTAGGTGGCTCAACGTGACTACTAACCCAGGATCCACCAGGAAACAATTAATGACCGAATGAACTGATGAAGGAAAATTTATTGTGGTTATCTGTTTGGAATATTTTTTATTTTGTTTTTACATTCTATTTTTCTGGATATATAAGGAAGCTATCCTTTAGGTTATCTAAACAACAATTTTATATATTCTACTTTCACAAATGAAATATTTAAAAATATTATCTGATTCTTGTGGTCCCTTTTTCCCAGAATTGAACAACTCTTACACTAAATCTCTGTATTGTTCATGGTAAGTTATTTTGTGGTAATTATTTCATTAAGAAACTGTCCTTCTTACCAAGTTATAATTGGTAATATTGTGCAACCAGAGCTTTGCACCGAGGTGTCTTATTAGAGAATGGTAGTCATCAAATCAGTTGTGACAAGCCATTCCAAGGAACAAAAATTGAGGCACTTGGAGGTTTCATGCCTACAAAGTCCTCCCAGGAAAACTGGCCTGGTGTAGGTGGTCAGGAAGTTAAGGAAACAATAAATTCAGAGTCCTTAAGAAAAGAAGAACTTATCTCAGTTTTTAGAAACCATGGTAAAAACTAACAAAGAGAGATTTTTGGACTTGGCTTCCCAGCCTCAGGATAACAAATATCAGAGGTCTTTTAAACACATGGGAGCTTCAGACTCTTGTCTCTCATCCAGTTTGCATGTAGCTCTTATCCTGCTCTCTTTTTTTTCTACTTTCCTTTATACTCACCACTACTAAAATATCTGAAATTATACAGTAAAGGCATGGTCTCTACATTATGTATGCTTCATTATGCAGGCATCACACTCTTAGGTCCTGTGATAATGGCTTCTCTTTGTTGTTTGTAAAAATAGTTCATAAGTTTCCAGTCAAGACTGACTTTTCAGTTTTTCTTTTGCCGGTCTCCCAGAGATCAGATCCTTCCACAGCACTGTTTCCCAATACAGTGTCATTACAGGTTGATGAGCAATAATCTTGTCCAAGCCTTTCTCTTCTTTCTGCTCTCCAGGCATTTCCCCATAATTTTGACATTGTTTCCCCTTGTCAAGACTTTCTTGTAACCTTGTTTCTCTGCTTCCATCACTTCTCATGATCTTGGGGACTCTACTCCATTACCTATCCTTTTTTCTTCTGAAATGTAAGAGAGCTGATGGACAAGTAATGAGAGGAAGGTGGAGGCCAAATCATAGCAGGTAAGGAAGGAATTACTGGTGAGAAAATTAAGACGGTGTTAGAAGACTTTTGAGAATTTTTACCACTGATAGTACAGTGCTTTAAAAGATGGCAGGTTTATGGAGTGTCTGGATGGCTCCGTCAGTTCAGCATCCAACTCTTGATCTCAGCTCAGGTCTTGATCTCAGAGTGGTAAGTGGAAGCCCCACGTTGGGTTCCACACTGGGTGAGGAACTTACTTAAAATAAATAAATAAATAAATAAATAAATAATAACAGGTTTATGAGGTTTTTTTTTTTAAAGATTTTATTTATTTATTTGAAAAAGAGAGAGAGCTAGAGAAAATTGGGGGAGGGGTAGAGGGAGAAGCAGACTCCCTGCTGAGCAGGGAGCTCAACTAGTAGCTTTATCTGAGGACCCAGAGATCATGACTTGAGCCAAAGGCAGACATTCAACTGACTGAGCCACCCAGGCGCTCCTAGGTTTACGAGTTTTTAAGATTAGTGGAAGCAGAGGTATAGGTCAGGTTTAGAAATCAATAGAAAAAGAATATTATGAGTTTTTAAAGATGAAGGCAGAAATATAGTAAGCTCAGAGCACTGAGGGAAAGAGTGGCTTTGACTTAAGAGGAAAGAAAGGATGAACTTCATAGAAGCTTTGAGGTAGTGTGGACAGAAGTGATGATGACATTTGAATTTAAAGAAGAAAGCATAAGAAGATAGGAGGTAGTATTCATCTCAGGCATTTAGGAGGCCAAGTTATCCATTCAAAGTCTGTGACATACTCTATAGATTTGTTCATTAACTATACAATTTATAAATCACAATTCTAAAAACTAAAAAAAGTCACCTATTTCCATAATACCAGTCATTTTCATTCTAACATTTTCTAGCTTTGCCCCTATTAGTATATCTTGAAAAATTAATTTCTTTCCTCATGAAACAAATGGATTATAGTTACTGGTGTTGGCTTAGATTCACATTTCTTTTTAAAACTTCTATTTAGTTTAGCCACATCCAATATTTGTAAAGGCTATTTCGCAACCATCCATGTATTCAGTGGAAGAGGGAACACTTAGTACTGTCTTCATCCTGAAAACCTTCCACTGAAAGCTTTCCTTTCACTATCGTGTTTTTGATCTTAAGTGCACTTTCCAAGCATTCATAACACTGACTCTCATCATTTTCCATTTTTAAAGAATTACTTGAATTAGATTTTATAGTATATTTCCCAATCATTTAGAATTTCTGCTTCTTCTGGATTTGTGTCCTTCAACCTGGCTATATATTGTGAAATGGAAATATGAAATACATCAATAAATCAATAGACTTGGGAGTGTCTTTAACTCTAAGAGTACAATAGAAAGATATATTTTATGAACATTGTTAATACCTATTCTTAAGAATTTGGCTAAATTGGGACACCTGGGTGGCTCAGTTGGTTAAGCAGCTGCCTTCGGCTCAGGTCATGATCCCAGCGTCCTGGGACCGAGTCCCACATTGGGCTCCTTGCTCGGCGGGGAGCCTGCTTCTCCCTCTGCCTCTGCCTGCCATTCTGTCTGCCTGTGCTCTCTCTTTCTCCCTCTCTCTCTGACAAATAAATAAAATCTTTAAAAAAAAAAGAATTTGGCTAAATTATACACTGATTTCTGCACCCTCAATTCTCATGCCCTTCATGTGCTTTAATCTAATACTATAACAAGTTCTTATAGCATTGTTGTAAGTATTATGAAAAATGGCAGTAGTGGTATTGGTATTCAACAATGAAGAGACTGGGAAAGGAAATGCTAATATTGGATGAGGAGAAAAGAATATTCCATACAAAGGGAAAACTTTTTAGACTTGAAATGTATCAAGTAACATTTGAAAGGAAGTTTAAGAAATCTGTGGAGAAATCTTAAGTAGCCAGACTATCTGGGTTCAGATTCCACTGCATCACTGACTTGCTATGAGACCATAGCTATTAGCTCCCCTATGTCTTGGTTATTTCCCCTGTAAAGTGAAGGTAACAATAGGACCACCTTCCTATGCTTGCTGGAGAATTAAATGAGTTGAATGGATAAGGCTCTCATAACAGTGTCTACCAAATGGTAAGTTTTATGTCAGTGCCAGCTGTTGTTGGGGAAGGATAAAGATTGAAGGATTCTGCCTGGACCTATTCTTCTTCTTCTTCTTCTTCTCCTTCTTCTTCCTCTTCCTCCTCCTCTTCTTCTTCTTCTTCTTCTTCTTCTTCTTCTTCTTCTTTTTTTAAGATTTTATTTATTTATTTGAAAGAGAGCACAAGCATGGGGAGTGGCAGGCAGAGAGAGAAGCAGACTCCTCACTGAGCCAGGGAGACTGATGTGGGGCCTGATCCTAGACCCTGAGATTATGACATCATCTTAAGGCAGATGCTGAA
Organism: Lontra canadensis; assembly: GCF_010015895.1. Classification (NCBI taxonomy): domain Eukaryota; kingdom Metazoa; phylum Chordata; class Mammalia; order Carnivora; family Mustelidae; genus Lontra; species Lontra canadensis. Next base: position 130,203,178 of record NW_022630995.1, on the reverse strand, counting down.
CCACCCTGGTGCCCCTGGAGTGAACTTCTTGACTTGCATTTCTGAATAAGATCTAGCCTCTGCTCCCAGGAAGGGTCTGATGGCATCATCTCCTGACTCAACCCTCCACAACTTTGCTCCATCAATTTTCTCTCTTTCCAGTGCCTTAAGTCCCTCCCTCAGTGTATCAAAACTCTCTTCTTCGTGAAGGAGACTTCATACTGAATTCAGCTGGAGGTGAGCTGACACAGTGTTCCACAATTTTCAAATCTCAGTGCTTTTCAGAGGCCACAGGCCCACCCACAGCACAGAACTGCAACCCCTCTGGAGCCATGTGTGTGACTCACTCTGTAGCCACAACATTTTATTCACCACAGTGGCTTCAGATCATGTTGGGAATTTTTCAATATTGAAAATGGTCTTATATCATCATGACAGCTTCAGTTTTTTAAAAGTCTTTCTATTTTATATTTTAAAATTACAAAAGAGCATGCAAACTTATTTTAATGAGATAAATGATACAGAGTTTTATCAGTAAAAAATTAATGCTCTCATACTTCCCAACCCATCGCCGATCTTATCCCCTACATTAAGGAATGTTAACAGCCTCACCTGCACAGATTTATATATGTATATCCTTCTATTCCTTTCTGACTCTTCTCCTTGCCCAAGCCAATGGCCTTTCCCAGGATATTCTTTTTTTTTTTTTTTCCTTTTTTTGAGAGAAAGAGAGAGAGAGAGAGAGAGCACGTGTTCATGTGTGCATGCATGGTGGGGGAGGGGCAGAGGGAGATAGAATCCTAAGCAGGCTCTGAACTCAGCTTGGAACCTGTCATAGGGCTCTAATTCATGACCCTGAGGTCATGACCTGAGCCAAAATCAAAGTCTGACGTTCAGTCGACTGAGCCACCCAGGAGCCCCCAAACCCAGAATATTCTCATTTGGATATATATATAGCACATGTAAATTTTTAAATTTTGTTTTATTTAAAATGGAACTATTTTTTACCTATTACACTCAAGTTTTGTTTTGTTTTACTTACAGTATACTTTAAAATCTCTTCAGGTCAGTGGATACAGATACACTTTTTATAGCTTGGCATGGGTATAACATAATTTATTCAGCCTTTCCCAGTTGGTAGACATTCTGGAGCTACCATACTAAAAATAAAAACAAAACAAAAAAACTCAGGGCTGTGTGTGTGTGTGTGTGTGTGTGTGTATAATATAAAGGTATTGTTTTATTTATTTCCGGAGATGAGATTAAAAAAAAAAAAACAAAAACCAATGGGGCTTTTGAGTCAAACACTGTGTCTTTTACAGCAAGAGTTATAGACAGATTACTCTCCAAAACAATTTTAGCAAGTTGCCCACTTGTTTTTCTGAAACATTGTCTGCAGGGAATGTTTTCACTCTTTTAATTTTTGCCAATCTGAGGAGTTAAAAATAGCATCTTGCTAATGGTTTTATTTTGTGCTTTCCTTACTACTAGAGACATTGAAGTTCATTTTATATGCTTGTTAATGTTTGAATTTCATCTTCTGTGAATTGTTTATTTTTTGTTTTTTGCTTCTCACTTCCTTCAACTATTTCTTTTATTAATTGAGAATTCTTTGTATATTGGAAATAGTAAACATTTAAATAATTTTAAAAGACAACAGAGTAAAAAAATACACAATGAATCTGATAGTAAAAGCATCAGCAGCACTGGGCAATAACTACCGTTGAATGTAACAATGCAATAAAATAAGTCTATTTGTTTCTTCTATGGCTTCTGGATGTGCTGTCTTACTCAAGAAGGTCTACCTTTCCCCACATCTATTGCCAAACCTAGGGTTGTACAAATACTCTCCAAGATTATCTCCACTAATCTGATGGTTTCATTTTCATATCAGACTGTAATTGAGATTTTTAGAAATGTATAATATGGAGGTTGAGCTTTGTTCCTTCCAACGAGTTAGAGAAATTATCAGCACTTGATTTTTTAAAGATTCCATGTATGTAGATTACACTCCTGAAGAGAGAGATCTGTTAAAACTGAGTTGAAGCCAGTAAGAGAAATTTGAGAAATGAGTTTTCTTTAATTCAGTATATTTTTATTTCTGTAGTTCCTAAATTTGGGTATCTTTTATTTCACTTTTGTGTCTAACTTTATTTAAAAAAAAATTCTGTTATTTTAACTTGTATATTGAATCTGAAGTGAGACAAACCTAATCTCACTTGTGACAGGTATTTATTTGACTTTAGTAATTCTTAATTTCCTCATTTTTACAATTACTTTAATGAAATATATAACACATGGTTAGTATAAGAATTAAATAGAATAATGCATTTAAAGAGAAAATAATAAACTTTTAACAAGTGTTGCTATTATTAAAATCTATTATAAGATGTTTTTATCATCTGAGCTAGACCTGTATACTTGATTCAGAACCAAACAAAAGACATTATTACAAGGATGACATATAATGAACTGAAGACTATTATTGTACTTTAATATTAAAGTGTCAGCCTAATTTGTTTTTTGAATTTGAAAATTTATTTCAAAAATAACACCATTGGTTATGTTTATTCACTTTATTTTAGTTCTGAAAATTGTGGATTTTGTACTACAGAACATCATACCTAATTCTTATTTTGAACATGTCTTTATGAGAGATGGGAGAAACAACCATTACACCCTTTTAAAAAATGTTTTCTTCGGGTGCCTGGGGGGCTCAGTCAGTTAAGTGGCTGCCTTCAGCTTAGGTCATGATCCCAGGATCCTGGGATTGGCTCTGAATCGGGCTCCCTGCTCTGCAGGAAGACTGCTTCTCCCTCTCCTGTGTTCCTTCTCTCACTGTGTCTCTCTCTGTCAAAGAAATACATAAAATCTTTTAAAAAAATTTTCTTTTAATGATTGTTCCCTCTTCAATTTCTGAGTAGTCTTTATATCAACCATCTGCAGATATACTCAAACTTTTATAGAATTAGATTTTTCTAAATCCTGCAATTTCATTCAACTAGCAGCAAGAAGAACCTGGTTATACTTTGATTTTTCTGCCTGTGAGTAATACATACCATCATATTCCTGTTTATTCTTCATCCCAGCCACTTTGGCCAATGGATTTTTATTTCTTGTGGCACTGCTTTTACTTTGTTGTTTGATCAAATGGTCACATTCACTTTAACTTCTGATTTTTCTTTCCCAGAAGTGAAGTATCAGCTTAAAATTGGTATAGCAGATTATAGTATATATCTTTTTAGAAGAAGATTTTTTGAAATATTTTACTTATAAAGCAGGAAAAAATATATGTCCCCCAAGTCTTGTATAAAAAGAATATTCTACACAGATGGAATGTCACATGTATTCTAGATTGATTTTGTTTACTGGTAAAGAAAATACTGAATGTGGCTTATTTCTGTTTTAATCAAGACTTTTTAGGTGCAAATAAAAAAAATTAGAATTCAAACCAGTTTGAGGTAAGGGGTAATTTATTGCTTCTCCTAACTGACAAATTCAGGATTACAGCAAGCTCACGGATTGTGGGATTCAACACCAAGTGATCTGTCTTTCCCGCTTTTGGCTCCATGTAAATCTGGGATAGCTTTCTTTTCATGAAGATTCTGCTAGGATGATGATCACAAAGACCACCAATTGTACCACGTCTATAATCTACCAGTTTAAGTGCCAATACAAAAAATATTTCTTTCTCAATAATTAAAAGATCTAGGGCTGACTTCCTGACTTTAATTGGTCAGCTTGGAACAGGTAACATCTCTTTCTTTTCTTTCTTTCTTTCTTTCTTTCTTTCTTTCTTTCTTTCTTTCTTTCTTTCTTCCTTTCCTTTCCTTTCCTTTCCTTTCCTTTCCTTTCCTTTCCTTTCCTTCTTTTTAATTATGTTCAATTATTTCTGTGGTTCGACGTGGCTAGGATCTAGTCTTCAACCAGTCTGTGAAGTCTATAGATAGGTTCCACTCCACCTCAAATACGTGGCCTGAGAGAGCAGGGGAAGAGCTTTGTAAGGAAGTCCAAGGTGCCATTACCATTTGCTCCATATCTTTACCATTAGGCATTGGGGTTAGTCCTTTTCATTTTAGCAATTCTCCTGGGTGTGAAATGGTATCTGATTCATGGTTTTAATTTGCACCCTTTTGTGTGTGTTTGTCAAGGATTAGTATATTTCTTGTGCTGCAGTGTCCAAATTTTTGGCTCATTTAAAAAATTGGAATGTTCATCATTTTACTATTGATCTGTAGGCTTCTTTACATATTACAGGTACAAATACCTTGTCACATGTGTTATAAATATTTCCCCCAGCCTGTGGCTTGTTTATTCATTTTATTAATGGTTTCTTTTGAGAAGCATATATTTTAAATTTTTATGGAATTTAATTAATTAATTTTCAAGTTTTGGGTTAGTGCTGTTAGTGTCCTGTCCAAGAGATTTTCCTGATTTTAAGTTCTTAGAGATAAGCTGTTTGCTTCTAGATTTATGTTTCTGGTTTAAATGCTTAGGTATATGATCCATATCAAAATAATTTGTGTTTGGTGTGAGATAGGAGAATTTTTTCCACTTTATTTTGTTTTCTCTGTGCAGATTTAACTGAAATTCAGCATTTTGTCAAAAAGACTTTCCTTTGTTCACTAAATGAACTTGTCACTTTAGTTGCTAATCAGTTGGCTGTGTGTATGTGGGTCTAGTTCTAGACTGTCCTGTTCAAGTGATTGGTGTCTATTCATATGCCTGTACTATGAAATCAGGTAGTGTAAGGACTCTGTGTTTTTCTCTTTTTTTCAACATTGTTTTAGCATTTTATATCCTTCAGGATTTTATAACATTTTAAAATGAACATGTCTGTTTCATTCAAAGATACTTGATGAAGTGTTAATAAGAATTATATTGAATCTATAAATGAACCCAGAGAGAATACTTAGCATAACTAAATCCATGAACTATTAAACCTTTCAGCTTATTTAGATTTTTTAAAGTTTCTCTCAGTTGGGTCTTATGGCATTTTTGTGTAGAGATCAGGGTTCTCCACCTTGGCATTTTTGACATTTTAGACCAGAGAAATCTTTGTTGTGGGGTGCTGTCCGTGAACTATACAATGTTTATAACAGCTTCCTGGCATCTATCCACTAGATGCCAGAAGTACCTTCAGTTGTGAAAATCAAAAATATTTTCCAAACATTTGCCAAAAGTCCCCATAGGGACAAGACTGCTTTCAGTTGAGAATTATATGCTAGATTTAGTTTCAGGCATTTGATTTTTTTTTTTTTTGATGCTGTGGTAAATTACATAGATTTTTAAAATTTTTATTTCCAATTACTACATTTACCTTGTTACTATGTTTACTTTGTATTATGTATTGTTACTATGTTTACCTTGCTAAATTTGCTAACAAGTTCCGATTAGATTTTTTTCTTGGTGGGACACTTGGGTGGCCCAGTTCGTTAAACATCTGTGTTTGGCTCAGGTCATGATCCCAGGGTCCTGGGATTGAGCCCCACATTGGGCCCCCTGCTCAGTGGAGAGTCTGCCTTTCCCTCTCCCTCTGCCTCTCCCTCCATTCGTTTTTTTCTCTCTCTCTCTCAAGTAAGTAAGTAAAATCTTTTAAAAAAGATTTTTATTTTGGTAGATTCCCAAGGGTTTTTTGTGTACCCTATGATATTATTTTAGGACAAATAGAGTTTTCCTTCTTTTTCTAACATTTATGTATTTTATTTATTTTTCTAACCTAATTGTACAGGCTGTGAACTCCAATATAATGTTGAATAAAAGTGATGAGAACAGGCAGCTAAGCATTTGTTCTGAATTTTACCAGCAAAGAAAGATTTAATGTTTTACCGTTATGTATGATGTGAGCAGCAGGTATTTTTTGTAGATGGCTTTTATCATATTAAAGATGTTCTTTTCATCCCAACATACTAAGACTTTGTGTTTTGTTTTTTAGTAACCTCTACACCCAATATGGGGCTCAGACTCACAACCCCAAGATCAAGAGTTCCATGCTCTACCAACTGAGCCAGCCACGTGCCCCTAAAGACATTCTTTTCAATTCTCAGTTCAATAAGAGTTTTTATTATGAATGAATGTGTAATTTTATCAAAATTCTTTTCCTAACTCTATAGAGATTATAATTTTAAAATCTTTCATTGCGTTAATGTGGATAATTATACAGACTGATTTTCTAAGGCTAAACCAACCTTGTATTTTTGAGACAAATCCAACTTGGTGATGATGTGTTACACTTTTTCCACATTGCTGGATCCAATTTGCAAATACTTTTAAAGTTTGGCATCTATCTTCACCAGGGAAATTACACTCTAATTTTTTAAATATTATATTTGTCAGATATTCATTATTATGGTTACACTGGCCTTACAAAACAAGTGGGGGAATATTTTCTCAATCACTGTTCACTGAAATGGTTTTTATATTATTGATATTATTTATTCTTTCAATGTCTGATAGTCATCAGTAAGGTTCTCTGGGCCTGAATATTTTTGTAGGAAGATTTTTAATTATGAATTCAATTTCTTTAATTGGCATAGGACTGTTTTCCTATAATTGATACAGGACTATTTTCTAGGTTTTCCAGTTTTTATTTTATCAATTCTGTTATTTTTTCAAAGGATTTTTCCATTTCATCTGACTTTTTAGATTTATTGGCATTAAATTGTTCTCTTCTATAATATATCCTTATCACTCTTTTAATGACTTCGAGATCCAAAATTAGATCTCCTCTTTCGTTTTTTATGTATGATCTGTTTTTTCTTAATCAATCTTGCTAAAAGTATTATAAATTTTATAATAAAATTTTAATAAAAGTATGATAAATTCTATTAATATTTTCAAAGAACCAACTTTTAATTTGATTTTTCTTTTTTAATATATATATTTTTTAAATACTTTATTTATTTACTTGACAGACAGAGATCACAAGTAGGCAGAGAGGCAGGCAGAGGGAGAAGGGAAGCAGGGTCCCCGCCAAATAGAGAGTCCAATATGGGGCTCAATCTCAGCAGCCTGGGAACATGACCCAAGCCAAAGGCAGAGGCTTTAACCCACTGAGCCACCCAGGTGTCCCTGGTTTTCCTATTCTTTGTATTTTCCATTGCTCTCTTGCTCATATTCTTTATTTTTTCTTATGTTTCATTTTTAACTGGCTTTTACTTTTGTAGCTTCTTAAGGTGAAAGCTTAATCATCGATTTTTTAAGATTATTTGCATTTTAAATTCAATGTTTTACAATTTTTTTAAAAGATTTTATTTATTTACTTGACAGACAGAGATCACAAGTAGGCAGAGAGGCAGGCAGAGAGAGAAGGAAGCAGGCTCCCTGCGGAGCGGAGAGCCCGATGTGAGGCTCAATCCCAGGACCCTGAGATCATGACCTGAGCCGAAGGCAGAGGCTTTAACCCACTGAGCCACCCAGGCACCCCTGTTTTACAATCTTTTTAAAGTAAACTACATCATACAAATTTTGATAGCTTGTATTTTTAAATTTCCAAACTTGATTTTTTAAATATGACCTATTATTTATTTTAAACTTTTACGTATTAGTAAAAATATGTTTGATTTTAATTCTTTATTTTTATATTTATTGAGATTCTTTTAATAACCTACCATGTGATCTAAACAGATGAATGTAGCATGTGCACTTGAGAAGAACGTATTTTATATCATCATTGGGTGTAGCATTCTATAAATGTCAACTAATTTAAATCTGTTGATAGTTTTATTCATATCGTCAATATCTTCATTGCTACAGTAGTCCACTTCCAGTTAATGACAAAACTTCCAGTTAATGTCATACAAAATCATTTGTAAACCATACTCCAATTATTTCCTCTCCAGTAAAAAATTGTCACAGAGACTTCTCTATGAAGGCTCAGATGTGGGCTGAGGAAAGAGCAGGACCAGCAGAAGTGTGAACATCTTGTTATTGTAACTTCCTTGGGCTTTTAGGAGATACTCCAAATAAGTATATTCAACCTGAACATGAAATGCTATTATGTATAATCTACTTTTTGAATTGATCTCATAAATTCTCAGTTCCTAATTTCTTCCAATGTCCAGTGGTCAGATGTTCAAAGCAAGAACTGTGTCACAACAGGAGGATGATTTTTCAAAATATGGCTTGTATTTGCTCCAGAATTCTGAGCCTTTCTTGTGATTTTCCTATCAAAGCAGCCACAGTCTTCATAGAGCATTTAAACATCACTGGATCTGCTGGGTCCTGGAGACAAAAATGGAAAAGCTACTTAAACTTCAGTCTCTATTTCCTGGAGAGGCTCTTCTTTTCCAGGTTTCACCAAAAGCTGACACACCTTCAGTTTATCCAGAAATGTGATAAATATTGCTTCCAAATACTGTGGTCTTTCCGGACAGAATATAAGTTGCAGAAACATGTAGTTCATCTAAGAAGTGAAATCATGATATGTGGAAGACCATTTTATTACCCTCTGCCCCAGACACTTCAAAGAAGTGACAGACCCTGGATTTTCTAAGGATTTATGTTTCATCCTCTGTATCTCACCAACGCATCTGGGATATTTACATTTCCTCCTTTCCCAATTCAGTTAGCATGATGTCAGAATATAGTAAGATGTCCTGTGGACTGATGAGATAATCCAAATTCCTGTTTATTAAATGACCATGATGACTCAGAGTTGACAAATTTCTGATGTAAAATGCTACAAGGTCCTGCTGTTCCTTCCAGGTAGGAACAAATTCCTTCTACAGTTCTCTCTTTCTTAGTTACGAGAAAAAATCATTTATGAAGGTGAGATGGCCTCTGATGCTATGCCCCAGTAAAGATAGCAACAACTATTGGAGTATGACCTTTTTTAAGATTTTATTTATTTATTTTTTTAGAGACAGAGAGAATGAGTGGGGTGGGGGAGCAGAGATGGAGGAAGAAAGAATCCCAAGTGGATTCCATGCTGAGGACCTAGTCTGACATGGGGCTTGATCCCAGGACCCTGAGATCATGACCCAAGCCAAAATCAAGAGTCAGACACCTAACCAACTGTGTCACCCAGGTGCCCTGGACTGTGACTTTCTGATTGAGCTAATTCTAATCCACTGTCGTTCTTCAATACTCATCACTTTTACACCTTGGTTTTAAAAAACTAATAAAGATATGATAAAGATATTTTTTAATCTACCCCTTTCTGGAGGTTGTAGGGTCTATGAAGGCTTGTAATTTAATTTTATTTATTTATCTCTTCATAATACTTAGAACCCTGCTTGGAGCTTATCAGTGCCCATGGTATTTGTTTCATTAATGAATATTTTGATATAAATAACTTGAAAGATATCTGAGAGAATTATAAGACATGCAGTTAATGATATAAATAGGGGATCATATCTTGAAGACATTTTTATGCAGAGGATTTTGGAGTTTATTATGTAAGTAATGGGGAGTTACTGAATAAGCTTTGAAACAATGTGATGATTTACTGAATCATCATTTACTGATGAGCTTACTGAATAAGCTTTGAAATAATGTGATGTTTTATATTTTAGAAATATGACAAAAATATCAAAGTGGAGGATACTTTAGAGGGCAAAGAGCTTGAAGATAGGGAGGCCTGGGAAATAGAACAAATTAGAAATAGTTGCCTAGGCCTTCACACTAGTCTCATGTCTGTATTCATCATTCAATCATTGTTTCAAAATGGGTTAGTTTAATATCCTTTTGTGAGACAAATTCTTAGTAAGAATAGAAATCAATTTCCTTAACTTTGTTAAAAGCATCTATGAAAATTAGAGCAAACATCATACTTAGTGATAAAGCATTAAAGTATTTTCATTAAGGGAGAGAAAAATTAATGAAGATGCCTACTGAGAAAGCAAAGAGGCAGTGCTGAGAGTTGCCAGCTGGTTGATGACCTGGCACTCAGGACAGAGCTATGCTGTTTCTTCCTTACTGTCAACAATTTCACAGAATATCCACCACAGCCAAAGTCCCTGTGAAAGACTGTGGTAGAGTGAGCAAAACCAAGACTATCCCCTAATCATTTCTGAGAATGGAAAAATGGAAGAACACTGTGCAAATCACAAAAATACCCAAGCATCAATCTATCAATCTCTGCCTGCTCCATGAGCAAGTGGGTTTTTTTTTTGTGTGTTTTTTTTTTTTTTTTTAATTACATCTTTAGTCCCACTTCATTCCACCTACCTCCTGGATAAAAACTGAAATAATCATAGAATTGTTCTCACTTTCTGACAACACCCAATCCAGAGCAAAATATACTTCTTTGGATTCCTCTCCAAAATCACCTAACACAAGTTCAAATCCTACAACAATCCCCTCATAATATCCAGACCTTAAGGGAGCTGTCGTCTTCTCCAGAATGCCGATATCTGTGGCTCTTCCTCCTAACTCCAGAGCAACCACTTAATTCCTGCCAGTTGAATCACAGAGGTCAGGGGAAGGTCACTCCTATTTGTTGTACAAGAAGTTCCTGGTTGCCCTCTGTAATTTCTACTTTTGGAAGTGTGGTGGCCAGGGAAGGTCACAGAAAAGGATGTGCTCTTTCTTCCCTTTACCCATGTTCTTTCTCTTTCTCTCTGATAAGAATACTCTCCCATTTGGTTTTACAAATAACTGACTCCCCTCAAATTCAGTTCAGGAATTAACTCTTCAGTGACGTCTTCACTGATTCCTACATTGACCTTACTTTTTCCCTCTAAGAACACCCACTGTTTTTATTAAGGCACCCATTGATCTCAGATTAATACATGTATTTGTTTGCATATTTCTTCCTCCATAAGAGTACATAATATTTTTTATTCTTTCATTTCCATCACTCAGCCTAATACCTGACACACAGTGATGTTTGATTATGCCAAGTCAAATACATTGAACTGAACTGATTTGAAGATAAATGGAGTGATCTGATGTTCGAAGGCACGTGGGATCAAAAGGCAGAAAACCCAGCTTTCTAGTTTCACCTATGCTAACTACAGGCATTTGTACAGTCTCTTAATCTTTGTGCATTTTCGTTTCATAATGTGTAAAAATGAAGGTGTTAGTTTGTTTCTAACATCACTTTCAGCATCAATACTCAATGATTCAGACTGATGTTCTTCATGTTCAGCCCTTTTAGCAGAGTTTTTGTACTTTGTATAAAAGGCAGTAATGCATTCCCAGGGACAGAAGATCAAAGTGATAATTGATAATAAAACTTTTACTCCACCACTAGGGGCTAACCAGGAAATGTGGCTGTGAACACTCAAACATTTCCCGAGGCGATCAGATCTCTTACACTGACTTAAGAACAAAGAGAAGTATAACTTATTAAGCTTTTATCTAAATAGAATTCGTACAGTGAACTTAGGATTTATTGAATTAACTTGAAACAAAAAGGTTTACACTGATAGGCCAATTTGAATCCTATGATTTGTTGAAATGATTTCAAAGTATATGCAAGATACAATTAACCTGTGTCATTAAAAGGGTAATTCTCCTTCCATATTTTGTATTTAAAGAAGTCTTTACTTGTCAGGAACTAGTTATCACAACAGTGTGATTTCAACTGAATTAAATAGCAACAATAGCTTTAACATTATGAGGATGATGTTTATAAATGATTGAATTATGTTTGAATTATTTCCACAACGACCAATGCTAACTCATAAAATAGGACCTTCTCATTATCAAAATTATGCTATTTTCTCAAGCTACTTTTATAAGACAAGTGATTTTTTTAATACTGGCAGATGAATAGAACACTGTATTTTATGCAAAATAATCTAAAAATACAAATAATATGCAATTTTATCAGCCAATATGGATCTGTAATGTGTATATCGTGGTGATGAGGGCAAGGAATATATTATTTCAAGGTGGCATCTACAGGCTTATATTGATTATATAACCTTATATGTGTTGGTCAATGTACTCTGAAGAGTGACAAGGGCAGTTCACATCGTGGACTTTGCTTTAAAAAGTTATTATTGCAATTCTGTGTGAACACAAATAAAGCATCAAAACATTGTGGAATTTTCCCAGTTGAAAAAAATTGCTGTAATTATATTCAAATGACTATCAAGGCCTTTAAAATTACTTTTTATAAAAAAAATGAATTGCCTTTGAGTAAAGAATGTTATTTGTGTAAATATAAGGTCTTAGATATATTCAGATTGAGATTTGAAAACTGATTATTATTCCCCAAATAAGAGAAAATATGTCTACTGTTTTATATTTTGGTGTGAGGTCATTATAAATGTGCTGAAACCTTAAAAACATAGTACCAAAATATTTCCAGGAAAACAAAGTGTTTATTCTTAGTAATAGTTTATTTAGCAAAGAATATGTTTCTATTTGAAAACATTGAAATCCCTTCTTCTAAGTCATAGGAAAAATTGGAATTACTGGTGGAATGAGTGACCAACACCACCCTCAGGTGTTCAAGACTTTTTGATGCCATGGTGTATTAGTTTCCTACTGCTGCTATAACAAATTCCCATAAACATAGTGACTTAAAACAATATATTTATTATCTTACAGTTATGGTCAGGAGTCCACAATAAGGGGTATCTTGGAGGCTCAGTTGGTTAGGTGTCTGCCTTCAGCTCAGGTCATGATCCCAGGGTTCTGGGATCTAATCCCAGGTCAGGCTCTGCACTCAGTGGGAAGGCTGTTTGAGGAATATCTCTCTCCCTCCCCACCGTCGAAGTCCCCTCCCCCCCGGCTCATGCTCCCATGCTCTTTCTCTCTCAAAGAAGTAATTTTAAAAAAAAAAAAAAAAAAAAGGCTATAATGAGTCTCACTGAGCCAAAATCAAGGTGTCAAAAGGCTACATTCTTTCTGAAGCTCCAGAGAACTGGTTTCCTCCTAGAGGCTGTCTGGATTCCTGGATTCATGGTCCCTTCTCCCATCTGCACAGTACAGTGCTCCAGCCTTGGCTGCCATGACCACTTCTCCTTTTCCTGACTTCCATGCTCTCGGGTAACTTTATAAGAACCCAGTGATTACATGGGGCTCACTTGGATAATTAATTCAGGACAATCACCCCATCTCAGTATCCTTATTTTAATCATATCTGCAAAGTCCCTTTTGCCATGTGAAGTAACATATTCACAGGTTCTGAGGTTTAGGATGTGGACACCTTTAAGGGGCTACATTTTCTACCTTCTATACATAGACCCTTTTGTAGCCTGGTGAAGTCTGTGGTTTCCTTCTTAGAACAAATTTTTAAATTATTTTTAAAAGATTTTATTTATTTATTTGTTTGTTTATTTATTTATTTATCAGAGAGAGAGAGAGAGAGAGAGAGCGAGCGTGAGCACAAGCAAGGGGAACGGCAAACAGAGGGAGAAGAAAGAGCCCAAAGTGGGGTTCGATCCCAGGACCTTGGGATCATAACCTTAGCGAAAGGCAGATGCTTAACCAGCTGAGCCACTCAGGCATCCCTAGAATAATGTTTTTAAATGTATAAAATAAAATACCTAAGATTATAATGGAAAATATATTAAAATACAATTATCAAAATATTTAAAAATAAATGTGTGCTGTAATAATATGTGCACTTTTAAAATTATGACATTAAATCATAAATTGCAATTGCTAATAATAACCATAATAATTCAAAGTAGTGAACAATTGTTCAGTGCAACAGCTGTTATGTGATATAAAAATATCTAGATTTCTGCTGGACTGCTCATACTGTGTTTTTTTATTTTGTCTTTTTTTCCTACAATTAAAAATTGAAGGAAATGTGAAACTTTGATTAGAAGTTGAGGCAAAAAATATAATTTTAATTTCCACCTATAATCTTGGAGTACAGGCTAAGAATCTTTGCTGTGCACACATAGTGAAAAAGATTTATGACTTGTCAGTGTGTGTGTGTGTGTGTGTGTGTGTGTGAGAGAGAGAGAGAAAGAGAGAGACAGAGACAGAGATTTCCATTGACAGTGTGAGCCAAAAATTTGCTGCTATTCTAGAATTCTTCAACTGTATTTGTTTTTCTCTCTCATTTGATTACTAACTGAAAAGTCAAATAAACTACATTATAGACATTCTTTAGCAAAAATCTATTTTATGAGACTCATTTCACTTAACAACAGACACTATGATATTTATAGACACATAACAAATTCTTCTGTGTATTCAATTTTGACTTATCATCCTGATTATGTTTAATATTTATTAAGCAATGGGTTTTCTACAACCCATTAACTTGTACAAGAGTTCATGTTCAATTTAGCACAATAAGATGTCCATATCCTAGAACATGGAAACAAAACAGTTTGAATATGTTGTGGTTTCATTGTTTGTGGATATTTTAGTTAAATTTAGTCAAGTTTTTCTTTACATGTTCACATAAGAAGTAAGCTTATGTTTTTGCTGCCCCAAACTAGAGTCTTATGCTGTAAAGACTTACGGAAGGCTGAAAGTTTCCTTCCAAAACATATGTTTTATCCCCGAAGGACTGACCCAATAGAGTAGAAGTCTTCTAATTTTTCACTTGACTCTATTATTCCTTAATAGTCGATCTTCAATAAGCCCTAGTATGCAGGCACAATTAACTAATTATACAGTTACATATATGCATTATACATATACATCTAACAAAAGAAAAACTGAAATAAGTCTTAATGCTTTCAGTACCTGGAAACTCAGATATTTAGGCCCAAATATTCTACTTTGACACTCAAGTTAGGGCTTAATATAGGGACACTAGAGGGTTGGATTTGTAGAGCTTCTAAAAACTTCTCATAGCCACACTGTAAAAATAATCCTTGTGTTAATCTGTGTTCCACTTAGTCATGGAGCCTGCTTTTATTTTGCTTATATTTATACTTTCTTATATTTGCTTACTTATATATATGCTTTCTAATCTTTGGTTCTGCTTATATTTTGATTTTTTTTCTGATTATCAGCATATTGGAGGCTAAATGCAACTGTCCAACCAAGGAAGTAGATTCACAGACATAAGGGTCACATGGGAATGGATTTTGCATGTCGAAGCCCTTCAACACTGTTAGAGCTATACTGCTCTTGTGGACATGGTGAGAGACTTGCAAAAAAGAAATGTTCTGTAACAGTGACAGCAATACTGAGATACGGCCCAGAAATGGTTCATATTAACTTGTCCTTACTGGGGCACCTGGGTGGCTCAATCGGTTAAGCATCTGCCTTGGGCTCAGGTCATGATCTCAGGGTCCTGGGATAGAGTTCCACTTAGGGTTCCCTGCTCAGCAGGAAGTCTGCTTCTCCTTCTCCCTCTGACCCTCCCGCAACCCAACCTCATGTGTTCTTTCTCATGCTCTCTCTCAAATAAATAAATAAATCTTTAAAAAGAAATTTGTCCTTATTGACATTGTCATCACCTCACTTCTGCCTTTTCCTGTATGAATAAAGGAGTATGCACTCTCCCACTCTTAGTCGTTCCAAATTCCATAGTTTGGGAGGGTATCTGTGTGTGTGTGTGTGTGTGTGTGTGTGCCTGTACAATTTACATAAAAAAGAAAGCTGCCATAGGAACAAATTTGAGAATATTTGAAAACTGCTAATCAGACCTGCTGTATGAGTGCTTTATTCTTATTTAACTGAAGACATTTCTTATAAAGAAAGGAATCTACATGTTTATTTTTATCTCTTTATTTTGAGGAGACTCACAGCCTTCCTTAAATTATTTTAACATAGCTGAGGAAGTCAAGATCTCAACAGCTGGGAAGATCAGCTAATTGGACACTAGATAATACATTCCTTTGATCCAGTAATGAGATAAAACCCAGTTTACTCTGGGAGTTAAGTGACATTTGCTAAGTGGAATGTTATGGTTAGATTAGAGGAAGTTAAGTAGAACTTGAGAAATGTCTTGTTTAATTTGCCACTAAATATTGAAATTTTTGGCAATGATTCACTAACAATATTCTCAAATGTAACTGCATATAATAAATATGAAACTGGAGTAATGTAAAGAGTTAGAAAATTACAAATCTAATAGTATATTTGTTATTATTTGCTGCATTTAGTATTCATTTCTCAAATAACCTACCAAAAAACCTCTGCTGAAGAGTCACAGGGCCAGACACAGGTAAGACAAAGACAAATGCTCCACACTTCTTCTCTGAAATCATACATTGCTCAGAGGTCTGCAAAAGAACCAAACAAAACCACAATACCTCTCCATGAAGTGGCATAACAGATACATGTATGAAATGCTCTGGAATCAAAAAGTGAAGCCAAGTGTTAATTTTAAAATATTTACAAAACTTTTCAAGACAGAATGGTATTTTATCTAAGCATATCGTTTTGGAAAAGCAAGATTGGAACTCTCTTTCAATGAATGAGCTTGTGCAAGATTTTTGTCTTTTTGAGCCTCATTTGTAACACTGAGAATAGTAATAACTAATACCCATGAAGCACTTATTTTGTATTACTTTTGCTTGCATGTTAATATTGTAATAATAACGTCATATATATTATGATACTAATCACATATTACTTACATATTATGTTATTTAATTCTTACAACAATGTTATGAGCTAAGTACTATTAATATTGTTCCCATTTTACACATGAGAAAAATGAGAGAGTTCAGTGGCCTGAACAAGTTCACAGCCAATATGTAGCAGATCTAGTCCATCAAAGGCTAAGCTCATAGCTGTATACTCTATTTTCTCTAGTGACTATGATGATAATATATCTATCTTAATTCAGTGTTTGGACTTCAAGACCCATGTAAAAATTAGTATTATTCTAGGTGCTTATTTATATAGTTCCTTTCAATCTTTCCTCACCTCTTTCTAGTGCCTTTTCCTTTCTCACAAACAGTTAGAGGAGGGCCCATTTGCAGATCATCTATCTTACAAAATTTCTAAATGCAAAACATCATAAAAGCTGTTTAGGAATTAGTTTCTCCTGAGAGATTCTGCAGCAAGAAGGGCTTGTGGGAAGTCAGGCTTACGTTAATAAAGGGTGAGCTCTGGAACATTGAGTTGACTTCCTACATACTTGCTTTCTGCATCAGACACATACTGTCTGACTCCTAACGGTATATGAGCTTTCAAAGTAAGCTTTTGAGGGTTTACAACACACAGCACATTTTTATATTCTAGTTTATGTGACATTTTCCACAGAGACATGATTATAATACCCTATATTTGGGGCTGATTTACTATACATTGTACTTAACCAGACACATCCCATTAAAAATACTCAATAGATAAATACCTCCCTCATTATGAGTCTATTTACTCAGAAGTTCAGCTACCTTGTTGGCAAGGAGATTATATTGGGCCATTAACCTTTTTACATTTCCCCAGAGGTGTTCCCCATTAATTAGGGGAGAAGCAAAAAGGATCACAAACTAAGGCTTTAACTTCTTGCACCTCATAACACATAGAAACCTTCCAGTGTTACTATCAGGACTGAATGAGATAATGCATATAATATGCTGACACAAAATAACACACTGTATTAGAGTTTTCCAGAGAGAGAGGAAGAGAAAGCAAGATTATGAAGAACTAGCTACACAATTATGAGTAGAAGACATCCCACAATATGCTATCTGCAAGCCGGAGACCTAAGAAAGATTATAGTGTAATTTAGGCCAAGTCTGAAGGCCTGAGGACCAGGAGAACCAGTGGTTTAAGAACTCAGTCCAAGGGCAGGAGAAAGCCTATGTCCCAGCTCTGGAGGCAGTCAGAAGAGGTATGTTCTCCTTTCTTCCATCTTGGTTCTGTTCTATCCTCCCTGGATTAGCTGATGCTCAACTACCCTGGAGAGGGCAGTCTGCTTTACTGAGTCCATAGATTCAAATCCTGATGTCATCATGAAATACCCTCACAGACACACTCAGAAATAATGTTCAATCTAATATTTGGACACTCTTAGTCCAGAGAGGTTGACACATAAAATTTACCACTACAAGGGTGCCTGGGTGGCTCAGGAAGTTGAGTGTCCGACTCTTGGTCTCAACTCAGGTCTTGATCTCATGGTGGTGAATTTGAGCCCTGTGTTGGGCTCTGACCTGGACATGAAGCCTACCTTAAAAAAAAAAAAAATTAACTACTACAACTTCACCCCTTGTCAACTTGGCACCCACATGCATCTTCTTAGTTCACGTACATACACTTTCTTTCTCTATCCATTTTAATGTGTCTATCTTAGTGAAGAACTACTTAACAACAACAACAAAAGATTGCTCACATACTACAAAATTTAAAAGACATAAAATGAGTATACAGAAAACAGAAATTTCTCTCTTACCCCTTCCTATCCCAGCCAATTAATTCCCTTCTCTAGAGGCAACTGCTATTAATGAGTTTCATTTGTTTACATGGCTTTGGAGGCTACTTCAAACATTTAAAAATAATTTTTAAATGACATTTAGTCTTTTTTGGGGGGAAGGGTGGTAGAATTTACCAGAGAAGAGGAGGTTCAAATAAAGGGTGTATTCCTTTCCTCTCAGGAATTCTGAATAGTAAAGGAAAAATGATGACACTCAGGAAGCCTGAGTTCTAGTTTTGTCTCTTTAATTTAGCTCCGGTTGGCTTTGACAAGGTTATCTAAATTTTTCGATTAAAACATACAACAAAAAGTTTAACACTAAGTGTTAATCTGTACAGTGCTTCTTAACTGTACTATTTTATGATTCCTCATGTAACTCAACACATTTTAGTAATAGCACCTGGGGTCTGCTCCGACAAGAAATTTACTCTAAGCAATTCACATCAATCATCATATTTTCTCTTTACCCAGTTGCTCAGGTTACAACCAAGAGGTTTTCACACTGGGAAAATCATGAAAATCTTGGAAAATATGACAGGGTCTGATGAAATAGCACTTCTTTTACTTTAGAGGGAAGTGTTATCCTAAAGTGAGATGTTCTGCTAAGACCTATGCTTTTGATGGACATTAGGGTATTCTACATTGCGATATGTATAAGAACTAGACAACTTCAGGCTATTGGACTGCTCTTGGTAACTGTTGGAATAATTCTTCCCTGGAATAATCAGGCAAAGTATTAAAAATCCTTAACCTGATGTAGAAGGAGAAAGGAAAGTTTGATTTAATTTAATTTAGAAGTGTTGGCAATGGCTCATTCCATACCCAGTAATACACTGAAAGGGAAATACTCTTTTATGTTCCAGAGCTGATAAAATTAAATTTAACCACAGGCTTACCAGGAATGTTTCTCAGCTTCCCATGGAGTTTAATCAAAGATATGTGACTTCCAGGTAGGATGGCAAAGTAGTGTATTTGTTTAGCTCCCCAACCTGAACTTTAAGTAAAAGACAAAAAGAACAAAACAACTGGAGAAAAAATGTTTCTGTTCTGAAATTAGGGAACAACCACAATGTTATACAAACATCTTATATAATGTCTGTCTTCTACAAAACATTTAGGACCTAATCGAAAAACAACCGAGATATACAAATCCCTAATTCCAAGTCCAGAGCAAAGGAGTGAGGAATTTCAGAAAGACAGGACTGGTAAGCCAGCTTTGAAGGCAGGAAGGTTGTGGGTGTGACTTGGCCATAATCAAGACAGGAAAACTCTGCTTGGAATCTATTTCTTCACTGAAGAACAGGTGCCATTCAGGACTGTCAGAAGGAGGGCACTTACCACCACACCATGGAGAGATGTTTGCCTATCCTGCTGGAGTAGGTGTTGCCTGTGTTTGGGAAATGCTCCTCTCTCAGCTAACTAGCCATGCTTGCCACAATCCAGTCTAATTCCCCTTTCCAGCCTAGTCTCCATGATGCTCATGGCTCTCTCCATCTCCTGTCAGCCTGGACCATACATTACCAGCATAAACAGTACACAATCTGTGTAGCTTCATCTTTCTTATGCTGACTCTTGGGCTGGTATGAATTTCTTCCAGTAATATGTACCCATTGCAGTCCTACCCTAACTTCACAGTCTACTTATAAGCAACTCCCTTTCTTGATCCACTGACATTTTTTAGGACCCCAAGATACTTTTCCTCCTAAGTGCTTCATGCTTTATTCTTTTATGGTATCTCATGTTCTTCCTCATAACACAGTTACTTCTGCTCATGATATAAATTTCTTAAAGTGAAAATCATATTTTGTATTGATTTATTCATCTCTCCTAGCACAGTTTTTTTTTTTTGCATAAAATAATCATTCTGCGATTGCTGGTGAACCTATATTTTCATTTTTGTAAATTTGACAGTCTCATGAACAATAGAGGCTTTTAACTGCCAAGAGAGATTTTTCTCTGGGCAGTGCCAGTTACCTTTCAAGGTCCTGGAATTCATCATTGTGAAGCAAATGAGTTCTTCAGTTCCCTTAGACTTTGCCTGACCTCTAATACGGTAAATACAATCCTTCACCTTGAAAGTCTTATTACAGCTCAAAAGCTTGAAGATTCTCTCTCAAATATTCAATTATCTTGCATAAATTTGTTTTCTAAGTCAATTGCTTATATATTATTGTATCATTTGGACAAAATCGTAGGCACAATAATTGTTCAAATTTATATTTACAGTGTTATATTTTCCTTTATTATTTTCTTTAATATATTCTTTTACACATACAAGAGTATCTATAACATATATGTAGTTTGAAAACATCATAATTAGAGGCACCAGACATGAATCTGCCACTGAGAACATCAACACCTCCTTCTTCCTCTATATGATTCCTCTGTCTCTCTCACATGAGCTGGATATTGCTTTTATCATTTCCCTGCTTTTTTCTTTTAAACATTTTCTTTGGAAATAATTTAAAATTACATAAAAGCTGTAAGGATAGTACAAAGAGTACCCATACACTTATATATACATATATATGTATATATACTTACAATTATGTGTGTACTCACACACATGCACACCTGGACAGCAGTCCTACTCATCCGTTGCATTCGTTTTTGAAGTTGCGGTTACCTTGGCTCAATAGTAGTCTGGAAACAGATGACCCTCTTTTGAATGTACAGTCAGAAGAGCAGTAGCAGTCCCCTGCTATGTCACAAGTGCCTATGTCATTCACCTCATTTCATCTCATCACACGGGCATTTTATCTCCACACATCATCACAAAAAGAAGGGAGAGTGCAGTACAATAAGATATTTTGAGAAAGAGACCACATTCACATAACTTTCATTACAGTATATTGGTTTAATTGTTCTATTTTATTATTAGTTATTCTTGTTAATCTCTTACTGTGCCTAATTTATAAATTAAACTTTATTACCATTATGTATCATTGGAAAAAAACATAGTATATATGGGGTTTGGTACTACACAAGGCTTCAGGCATCCACTGGGAGCCTTGGAATGTATCCCCATGTGTAAGAGGGAACTATGTACATATATATGTATATATGTATGTATCTATATCTCCCATGGATAAGAGGGGACCATATATATGGGGAAAGGGGAGAAGGGGGTGAGATAGAATTAATATATATCTATTGTTTTCTCAGGATCTTTTGAGAGTAAGTTGCGCATATCATTTCTTTCCTTTACCTTTAAATATTTTAGTGTGGTTTCTCTTTTCTTTAAAGATTTAACTTAATTGAAGGAGAGAGTGAGATAAAGAACACTAGTGGGGGGTTAGGGGCAGAGAGAGAGAGAAGCAGACTCCCCACTAAGCAGGGAGCCAGATGGCAGGCTCGATCCCAGGACCCTGGGATCATGACGTTTAACTGATTGAGCCATACAAGTGCCCCTTCAATATGTTTTCTTAAGAGTAAGGATTTTTTTTTTCTTACATAACTGAGGGACAATCTCAAACTTCAGTAGTTTAACATTGATACAATACTATTATCTAACTTCTGCTCATGATATAAATATGATGATGCCATCCATATGCTCAAATCATTATTTTGATTTATTTCTTTATATATGTTATTAATAATATATGCTATAATGATAGTGTAGAAAATAATATCTAATGCAAATGTTTAATGATTTTTACATAATTCCCTACTAGTTCAGTGATTTCCACGTATACTTGCAATTTTGCACAATTAGCAAGTAAATGTGATTTAATAGAAGGAACACAGGGCTGAGAGTAAAGAGAGCAACTCGTAATCACTCAGCTTTAAGAATCTCATCAAAGTCATTTGCTCTCTTGATTTTCAAGTTTGTTTTGTGGCATGAGGCATACCCCACTTTTGCTCCTTGGATTCCTTTTTTTCTTTTTCTTTTTAAGTGGGAAGAGGGGGTCGTAGGGGAGAGGCAGAGGGAGAGAGAGAAAAAGAATCTTAAGCAGGCTCCATGCCTGTGTCTGGCTCTGAGTCAGACACGGGGCTCTATCTCACAACCCTCACTCAGATCATGACCTGAGCTGAAATCAAGAGTCGGTCCCTTAGCTGAGTGAGTCAACCAGTTGCCTCCCCCTTGGCTTCCCTTTAAGAACTTTTTTTGCGAACCATAATCTTCTGGGAACTATAGTAGCACTGAATGTACAACAATTCTCTGACTTAAGAATTCTTTCCCACAGAAGACAGAATGAAGAAACAAGATCAGAGAGGTCTGTCTGAATTCCGAAAGTCACAATCCAAGAGATGTCAGAACAAGCATCTGAACTCAGGTCTGACTGCAAAACAATGTTGTTTCAAACTGCTTGTCAGATCTGAACCAGATACGTCATTTTAGTGCTGAAGCACTCCACCATCTTGTCCCACCAAGACTATTAATTCTGGCCTTGATTGACTCCACTCACCCTCTCCCTCCTATCTTCAGTCTTCTCACCTTCGCTACACGTACAGTGCTCCTTCCTGCCGCATGATTTTCCTTTCAACTTTCTGTTCCTCACCTTCTTTATCCATAACCACATCACCACATCTCACCTACCTTCATGGCACACCTCTTCCCACCTCTTCCTCTGACTGTTCAGTGGTTTTGTGTTTTCCTGAATTCCTTTCACATCTACCACCTTTATCATCATTTTGGCTCTTCATTATATTTTCCCCTTAGAGTTTAAAAGGTTTCCATTTTTTAAAAAATAATCTTCATTGGGGAAGGATACACGTGGGTGACTCAGTCGATTATGCAGCCAACTCTTAATTTTGGCTCAGGTTGTGACCTCTGGTGGTAAGATGGTTCCCCAAGTCTGGCTCTGTGCGCAACAGGGAATCTGCTGGAGATTCTCTCTCTCTCTCTCTCCCTCCGGCGGTCCTCCCCCCAGCTCTCATTTGGATGTGTGCTCTCTCTCTCTAAAATAAATAAATAAATCTTAAATACATACATACATAAGTCTCCATTATTTCTTAGTCTATCTGTGAGTAACTTAATAGCCCAAATTATACCATATATATATTTCTATCACACTCCATCATTGTTTTTAAGTTGGGCATAAAATAAAAGCCTAATTCCTACTGACTAAAATCCATCTGCAAATTATTGGAAATTTGATCTGCAAATTATTGGAAAAGTTGGAAACATGATGCAAGCATATGTTCATATTATTTCTAAACTTTGGTCTTCATTTCTTTTTATCCAATAAGATTTTATGCAATGATTTGTTAGCTTTCAGTTACCTTTCCAAAATCATAGTTTTCATTGTTGACTGTAGACCAGCAATAAGAGTCTACCTGTCTATGACCATTGAGAGTAAGTTTCTTAGTAATAATGACCAATACTGCCCATTAGGTGCCCCAAATGTGCTAAACATTATAAATAATGTAATCTCATCACACCTATAAGAAATGGAAATTACTTCATCATTTGACACATATCATCTACAATCCCCAAACAATTTATTAAGATAGCCACTACCTATAGTTACAGAAGCCAATTAATTACCAAGGATATTAAGGATTTGTCTAAGTCTACTTCAATAAAGACAGAAGTTATTACTGCAAACTATTACCAGTCTGATTTCAAAATCTCTGATGCCATACTTCCTTCATCTTGTTACCATGTAGTTTTAAAACTATATTAGACAAGGAACACAGTAAATAATTACTTTTTCCCTCATACAGTATATAGGAAGTCAATAGTTGAGATCAAATAATTTGCTTCTTTTGCTTACTTTCTGTAATATTTCTATTAAAGTTTTTGATGATGTTTTAAATTAGGGGAAGTGACCTAGAAAGAAAAGAATGTAATACAGACATTTTTAAAAAAGTGTTTTTTTTCCCCCCACATGTTCATCCTTCATTCAAATAATACTGGCATGCCAAAATTATTTTATCACTAAGTATAATTATTTCATCTAACACAATAGAAAAATCTTGACTTTTTTCTTATATTAGATCCTAATGCCAAATTCCTAAAATATGGAGCACAGAATGGTTAGTTCAAACTATACATTCGTGCAAAGTATTAGTTAAACACACAGACAGAGGCTGAAGTAAATAGATAAAAGTTGTGAAGATATTTTTTTTAATTAATTTTATTTTTTTAAACATATAGTATATTTTTATCCCCAGGGGTACCGGTCTGTGAATCGCCAGGTTTACACAGTGAAAATATGTTTTAATCTCAGTGAAAAGAACTTTAGCCTACAAAATACAGATACATTTAATTATTTTTATAGAACATCCCAGAAATAACTCATCCTGGACAATGCTTGTGAGATAGTTCACTGATTAAATTAACAAGCCAGAGAGCCACGGATCCTGGAAACTAAAGAAGATAAAATATGATCTTGGAAACTCTAAACTGTTCGCAAGATAGTGTTATAGTAACAGAAATGTTAATAACTGATAAAGAATATTAAAAAGGCAGTGTGGGAGTGGAAATTGATGTGTGACAAAGAAGAGATGCTATGATTCTAGACAGCTGGTCCAAGTTTTCCAGATATAACTATCTCTAAAATACAGAAAATCAATTTATGAGAGTACTAAGTTTGGCAGATGTGCCTTAGGACTATTTCGCCTTGCAGGGTATAATAATAAGCTCAATAAGCAACAGTTATATATAAAATTTACCTTACAGAATCATCAGGAAGGATTAGCCTGTTAAGATAATTGACTCCAATTATTAGGCCAAAATAATACAGCATCTCCTCCTTTCACAATAAATTGACATTCAGTTTATAAATCATAGTAATGTGATTCAGAATCTTGGAGTGAGCACTTAAAATTGAGTTTTGGAAAATGAAGGCATAGAGACTAGAGCCTGATCCATGGTGATCTTACCTGAAGCAGTCCCTACTGTCACATTTACACCACAGCTTAGGCCCCAGTTAGAGAACTGAGTAATGAGGAGTGGGTTTTGATTATGTTTATCATGTCTGGGACCTGGAAAATGGTCTCTCTCTAAAGGAAAATAATCATAGTATTGTTATATATCTTTCTTTTATGAGAAGAATGGAAAACAGAGTCTTAAAGTTGTATAATTTTATGGCTGAAGGAAGATAACCAATGATTCTATGTTTATTTTGATTAAATGTTGTCTAATAGCATTTGTTATAATTGGTTTAAATCAGAATTTATAGGATAAATACATATATATATATACATACACACACTTATTTAAATTTTGATTAATGGATATTAAAGCACAGACCCTTTTGTTCAAACCCCCATATGACTCACTACAGAAAATTCTAAACCATATGTGCCCTAAAAGAGTCTTCACTGACAATGGAATATTTTAATGATGCATACTCTTAATCTTCTTTGATGGGTGTATTTCTTAAGTTACTCACATATGTCATGTTTGTGTACACAGCTTCATGGAAACCCAGCTACAAAGAACTAATAGATTTTTTAGTTTTTTTTTTTTTTTTTTTTAATTTTACTTATTCATTTGAAAGAGACAGAGAAAGCACAAGCAGGGGGAAAGGCAGAGGGAGAAGCAGACTCCCTGCTGAGCTGGGAGCCCAACATGGGGCTCCATTCCAGGACTGGAGATTATGACCTGAGCTGAAAGCAAGTGCTTAACCATCTGAACCACCAGGCACCCCAAGTTCTAATTGTTTTGCGGTATACTTGACTTATAACATTGGGACTAAGACATTCTGATTTCATAATGATGATGTTATTATATTTGGGGTAAACTAGCATCAAAGATAATGTTGACCTCAGCCAAAAATAGATGAAGGTGTAGGAGAATTTTCTTGCCAGTTGTAATATTTATGAATATAGCCTTTGCCCATCAAAAACAAAACAAAGCAAAGCAAAATAAACTAAAACATTTGGTTAGGGAGTCTCCTCCTTAAGGGAATTTTTGGGAAATTGTAAATGCCTTGGGCTTCCCTTTATTCATATTTAAGCTTGCTGCCTCTTTTTGTTCCTTATTTTGCTCTGATAATTGATCTTTATAGATTTGATATATGATCAACCAACCTTCATTGAGAAGTGGTCTACAGTAGGAGAAATCCACACAGAGTAATTCAATTTCATCTCGTTCTAGGTTAGGAAACCCCAGAAATTTGGGTTTATTCTAGAGTATGATAGATTCAAAACTTATAAAATGGACTCTGGAATATACCTAACCTCAAGAAAAATACTAAACTAGAGCTCGTTTTACACTAAGTCAAATCCAGAACCAGATGTCTTGACTCTATTCAAAATGAACTGGATCCTCCTGATTTCTTTTCAAAAGTATGTGGAAAGAAGACAAGACCATAATTCTGGCAGCTGTCATAGCTCCTTATAAGTGTGCCATTTGTGTTTAAAATCAGATAGGCTTTGGATGCTTTATTAGAGGCAGTACCAGTCTACTAACCATAGGACATACCAGTATTTTGAATGAACACTTAATTTGAAGAACTATGTTCCTGAGTATATGCATCAAAGAAATCCATGTAAACAAGAGCTAAATGAGATCAGATCTTTTAAGAACATATTTTTCTTGGGAATTTTTTAGTTTTCCCTTGGAATGTCCTTATCACAATAAGGATATGGCCTGCCGGAAAAGATCTCGACTGTAGGAGTAATAGATCTTTTCTAATCGCAATTTTTTAAACCAATAAATGACACTACCCTATTGCTTCATCTTGTGGGTGGGGAAGAAAGAAACCAGAGATATTAAGTGACTTGCCCAAGGTGACAAAATTTTTTATGATAAAATCGGGATTTCACAGAAATTCTGACTCTGCCTGTTGCAACAAGCTGCCTTTTTTCATACTAATAAATTGATTAGAATGGAAACTGATGTCTGCCATGCTTTCAGTGATCCTAAGTCTCAAATCTAATAGCTACAAAGCCTAATTTTCAGCATTTGTACCTGATAAATGAATGAAATATATGAGAAGATGGAAGAAAAGTATATGAGTAATCTTACCTGCTCAACTCTGGAGATTGCTCTTGCTTCTGTGCAGAGAATATTTTTCTAAAAATGACTCGAGTACTCATGTCTGTCAAATAAGTAAGAATAGGGGGGCCTGGGTGGCTCAGTGGGTTAGGGCCTCTGCCTTCGGCTCGGGTCATGGTCTCGGGGTCCTGGGATCGAGCCCCGCATTGGGCTCTCTGCTTGGCGGGGAGCCTGCTTCTCCCCTCTCTCTCTGCCTGCCTCTCTGCCTGCTTGAGATCTCTGTCTGTCAAATAAATAAATAAATAAATAAATAAATCTAAAAAAAAAAAAAGTAAGAATGTCTTCCATTGGCATACTTCTGGATAAACACTGGCAAATACTTATTCAATTGTTCTCAATCCCCAGATTCCTTACTAACCTCTAAAAACTCTTGCCATTACAAAATATTTTTAAATGTATTTGTAAAAATGTATTTGTAAAAAAAATGTATTTGTAAATTATAATTTCCCAAAATTGCAACTTTTTATATGTTAGTTATATTTGTGTTGGATGTTTATTCATCGCCTTAATAAGTAAAAATTTCTCCATATCATATTCTGAGATGGATTTAACCTACTCCCTGCCCGTTGGGCAT
The DNA here is from genome assembly GCF_010015895.1 of Lontra canadensis. Lineage (NCBI taxonomy): Eukaryota > Metazoa > Chordata > Mammalia > Carnivora > Mustelidae > Lontra > Lontra canadensis. Next base: position 130,175,434 of record NW_022630995.1, on the reverse strand, counting down.
TGATTCATACACTTAAGTTTCATATAATTGCCCTTTCTTGTTTCAGAACTTACCTTATCAATTAGTACTAAAGTTTTTTACTAATGTACTTATGTGTAATTTGTTGCTCAACAGATATTTATCATGATCCAGTTAAAATCAGGCAGTGTACCAGATCATTTTAGAAGCATAAAGATGAATATGAAGCTATGGTTCCTACCTAGTTCAGAGGTCAGTTCTCTTAAAATAGATTTGTGGTTAAATAAATAAATCACTGAACTTTGAGTTGTTAAAGTAAATTTCTTCTAAACAAAAAACAAATATGTAAAATAGCATGCATCATAAGCAGTAAGGGGAGGTAGACTGTGTGCAAAAGTAGTTAGAATTCATGAATTTGGTAAGCAGTGCTCATACAGTATAAACAAAGTAACACTATGGCACATAACAGTGACAAATTAATTTCTTCATTAGGGACATAAATGGAAATGTCTGGATAGGTAATCAAGTTCTGAGGGAAACTGGGTGCGCAGGACTCCAGGATCATGACCTGAGCCAAAGGCAGTAGCTTAACCAACTGAACCACCCAGGCGCCCTTCCCATCATTTTTAAATTATGTTATTCTATTCTTTATTCAGAAGATATGTTCTAGACAGCTAAGGGCCTAATGGTCCATTTTTGGTTTAGCAACACAAGATTGTCTTGGTGTCTTGCTAGTGCATGGAATTGTCTGCAAAACAGTAACACCCCAGGAAATTTAGCAAAGTGATTGTGCTAAGTGTTCTGCTCTCTGACATGGTATAGTGGGGGGAACTTAAAGGACAAACACTGGAGACAAAGCCAAGTCCAAATCCTGGTTTCAGCAAGTTGTGTTTTTAGAGCCTTAGACAGATTATTTAACTTTCTCTGAGCCTCAACTTCTTATCTGTAACATGTGGATAATAATATCAACTTCAAATTTAGTGTGATGATTAATTTAATTTAATTTAATTGATATTGCCGTAAATTGTACTATGTACATAGTAACCAGTACTATGACAGTCGCTCTTACTATTAGTATTAGTTAATGCAAATTTACTCATTTGGAATTGTTAGACTATCAAAATTGTGTTATTTGAGCCTTGTAAGGTGACAACCAAATATTGGCCAGTTGCAACATTTTGATGGGTGCACATTAATAAGAAAATAGAGAACTCCAAATAATGACAAAACTCCCAAATTTCAGGAAAATATATGGATACAGTTTAGAGAACTTACAGTTAAAGCTCTTAATTTGTTAGGTTAGTTTATACTAAACAAGAAATACAAGCATAAAACATGCTTTTTGTTACCCCTAATTTTTATTCAAGGCCAAGTAATTTGCAAAGATGTAGCATTTCCTTTTATAACTTAAGCTCCTAATATTTAGATATCTTCTCAATGTATGATTATGACTGTATGAGACACGCATACACACATATGTCACACACCAAATCCGAGGTCAAAATTAATTAGGACAGGCTAAGTTGCAATAACAAACAGACTCTTAGAACTCATCAGTTTAAGAAACAAGAAGATAATTTCTTTCTTGTATAATAGTACAAAGCAGGCATCAAACAACAGCAGAGTAGCTTTCCTTTATACAATTATTCATTGACCAGGCTGACAACTTCTCTGCCATCTTTGATATATTGCATCCAAGGTCATGATCATTGCCATATTAATCAGTCAAAAGGGGAAAGGAACATGGAGGAACATATGTAGGAGACATTATGAGTCATTTCTAAATATGGCACATGTGATCTTCAGTTATATTCCATTGGGTAGAACTCAACTCACACACCCAAACCTGACTACAGGGAGATGGAGTCTTGCTCTGGGCCAAGAGAAAGGATGATGTATTTCAATCAACCACCAGCAGCCTTTGCCACATTTTTCAGTGTCAAGACAAACATGTTTAGTTGAATGGCATCTGTATTCACTAGTTACTTTTTGGAGATTTGTCAGAGGCATACAATTTGTTCTGCTTCAGTTTCCTGGGCAAGTGACCTCCCAGTTAAAAAAAAAAGAGAGACACTGTATCCATCTTAAAACTTGATGTAAGACCATTGGTAAATGGTAACAAGAGTAAGGACAAAAGGGACACACACCTATTAGTTTGAAAATTGGCCCCTAAGTGAAACCATTAATCCATGGCAATTTCATGTTCTCCTAGATCACCATGGTAATAGAAATGAATCAGCTTTTCATGGGACAAAATATGTACTTCAAAAATGTGATTCATATTAAGAATAATTTTCTTTAGTTTTCATATTCATTTTTATAAAATGAATGCTCTCCTGACTTTAACCCCTTTTCTGCAGTGTTGGTACTGTGTTTTTAGTAAATGTTATTGCAATTATATATAATTGATAGTGGATCAGCTCATTCCACTGTTTATACTTGTGTTTGCTGAAAATCTGTACAAAAGTTCCTCTCCCTTTTTAACCTGGATAAATTCAGATGTAGAAACAAAGTAAACTGATATGCGAGAGAAAAACCTGAATTAATGTAGACCAAAATTTTCTAACAAATTCAGTGACCATGGGGTTTGGATCTTGAACATCATAGAAAATAGCCTGACTTCTCTATGTTTAGGCAAAGTTTCAGACAAAAGCACTGACGGTTTGTCAATTTGCTTTCTTAGTACCCTCTAAACTCCGTCTGGGGCTATACCTTGTTCTGAAGCAGTTTTGCATGGTTAGTATGTATTCACCTAATATTTACTGAGAAACTCTAATGGATGGTGTTCATTAGAAGTGGGTATTTGGGGCACCTGGGTAGCTAAGTGGGTTAAAGCCTCTGCCTTTAGCTCAGGTCATGATCCCAGGGTCCATGGATCGAGCCCTGCATCGGGCTCTCTGCTCAGCAGGGAGCCTGCTTCCCCCTCTCTCTCTGCCTACTTGTGATCTCTCTCTCTGTCAAATAAATAAATAAAATCTTTTATAAAAATAGAAGTGGGTATTTTATGGATATAAACAAATACAAGAAAGACTAAACAAAATTTCTGTTGTGAATAAACTTATAATCTATTGAGGAATCGAGACAAAAATAAGGTATTTAAAAATAAGTTATTAAGTAAAAAAGATGGAAGTTGCTCATCAGATATTGTTTTTCAAGGGAAAGATCACTGAGATATGTGATAAAAGGAAAAGACATAGACCCTACATTGTTGATGTCATCATTGCCAATGTCATGAGTAGAGGCAGTTTGTTATGTATGTCCTGTTAACTTATTAAATCATTTAACTTGATCACCATCATATGTATTTAGCTAAACACTATATACTGGTGAACAAGACATAGTTCCTGACCTCAGGAAGCTTATAGTCTAGTGAGGAGACAAACAGTAAATAAGCCATTACAATAAAGTATGACAAGTGTTATAATTTGAAATCACATAAATTGCAGCATATGATAAGGAGGGTTAATAAATTTGAGGAAGTAAGGTAAATTTTCATGGAAGAAATGGGTTCACTGTGATATAAAATGTATTTGTGTCCCATTACTACTGAAGTAGATCTGATTTGGATAAACTTCATTTTGTGTTCTATTTTATAAAAAGATGTCCAATTATGCCAAAATAAACTTTTTTGAAGCATTTGTAATGTTTTGGAAAAGAGTTTCCAATGCATCCAATAGCTCTTTTGAGAATTCCTTCTAACTGTGAGTGTTAAACTTGCCAGCAAGGAAATATGCTTCAGACTATAATAAATATAACAGAAACCAAACAAAACAGATCTCTTTTCACCAGAAGTCTTACATGAGGGACAGGTACTATGAACTCTTTAGAATTTACCAATTAAATAATATCCTACTTTATAAGATAAGAGATACAACGAAAATCATTGACATTCAGGGATAAAATGTCTATAGAGCATAAAGGGAAGCATATAGTGATAAATGGCCCAAGATAACTCTACAATGACTACATATTCTTTCTTTCTTTAAAGTAAGAATCCAAAAAACATATTGCCAGTCCTTTATCAAGATATTTTGGATTAATGTATTAATTACTTATACTTTTATACAATTTACTTTTGGACAGAAAGCAAATTCTTTTATACAATTAATTTCTTATACTTTTCTCTGAGTCGAAACTTCTGTGAGAATAAAGACACCAAGACTATAATACTATCTGTTTTAGATGTGTAATCAATTTATTTAATTTTCTAACTTTTGTACCTTGAACTGTGGATAAAGAGCTGATTTTGAAGGGTGTGTGTGTGTGTGTGTATGTGTGCATGTGAGTGTGCACACATATATTAAGTCTATAGTTGAATGAACACTGGGCAGGAGTACAAAGTTTTATGGTTGAAATATATGCAGGATTTTACAGGCCAAAGTAAAAATTTGAATCATTGCAGCACTATCTGTAATAGTCAAAATATGGAAACCACCATAAAAGTCCATTGACAAATGAATGGATAAAGGAAGGGTGATATATACACACAATGGAATGTTATTTAACCTTTTAAAAAGGAGGAAGTTCTACAATATGTAAAACATGAATAAAATCTGAGGACATTATGCTAAGTGAAAGAAGCCAGGCACAAAAGGACAAATACTGTGTTATATAAGGTGTCAAACTCATAGAAACAAAGAATAGTGTGCTGGTTGCCAAGAGCTGGGGAGAGGGAGAAATGGGGAGTTTCCTTTTCTTCTTCTTCTTCTTTTTTTTTTTTTTTTTAAAGATTTTATTTATTTATTCAACAGAGAGAGACACACAATAAGAGAGGGAACACAAGCAGGGAGAGGGAGAAACAGGCTTTCTGCTGAGCAGGGAGCCTGACCCAGGGCTCAATCCCAGGACCCAGAGATCACAACCAGAGCTGAAGGCATAGGCTTAACGACTGAGCCACCCATGTGCCCTTGGAGTTTCTAATAAACATGTATAAAATTGCAGTTATGCAAAATTAATTCTAGAGATCTGATGTACAACATTTACTTATAGCTAACGATACTGTATTGTACACTTAAAAATCCATTAAAAGTGTAGATCTCACATAAACTATTCTTATAATTTGAATTTGAATCTGAGTAGGATGGAACCGGAGGGTTTTAACCCAAAGAATGACATGATCCGATTTAGATTTTTAGAAGGTTGCTATGACTACAGTATACATTGTACTTTAGAAGGCAAAATGGGAGCAGGATGATCAGTTAGGATACACTTAAAGAATTCTTAATGAGACCTGAAGGAGATGCCAGGGACTTGGGTCTTGTCAGTGGAGACAATGTGAAGCTGATGGATACATGTGTTTCCTCAAAGATGACAGAGATATTCAGGCAAATGGTAGTAAAATAAAGGAACATCTCTTTCCCTCAGGAATAGATTATTATTATTTTTTTTAAGATTTTATTTATTTATCTGACAGACAGAGATCTCAAGTAGGCAGAGAGGCAGGCAGAGAGAGAGGAGGAAGCAGGCTCCCCACTGAGCAGGGAGCCCGATGCGGGGCTCGATCCCAGAACCCTGGGATCATGACCTGAGCCGAAGGCAGAGGCTTTAAGCCACTGAGCCACCCAGGCGCCCCAGGAATCATTATTTTACTATTTTTTTACTTGAGGCATAGTTGACATCCAACATAATATTAGTTTTGGGTGTTCAACATAATGATTTGAAATTTGTATATATTGTGAGATGATCACTGAAACAATTCTAGTTAACATACATCACCATACACAGACTTTTCTTGTGAAGAGAACCTTTAAGATTTACTCTCTTAGCAAATTTCAGATATGCAAATAGTATTAATTATTGTTGTCATGCTGTATATCATATCTCCCAGACTTATTTTATAACTGAAAGTTTGTACCTTTTGACTCCCTTCACCCATTTCTCTCTCTCTCTCTCTCTCTCTCTCACACACACACACACACACACACACACACCCTTGACCCCACTGGCAATCACCAATCTGTTCCCTATATCTGTGAGGTTATTTTTTCTTTTTTAGATTCCATGTGTAAGTGAGATCATACAGTATTTGTCTTTCTCTACCTGACTCATTGCACTTAGCATAATGTCCTTAAGGTCCATCCATGTGGTTGTATATGGCAAGATTTCATTCTTTTTTATGGCTTGGTTGTATTCTATTGTACATATATACAGCACATTTTCTTAATCCATTTATTCATCGACAGACATTTAGATTATTTCCATATCTTAGCTATTGATAATGCTGAAATGAACATCAGGATGATATATCTTTTTGAGTAGGTTTTTGTTTTATTCAGGTAAATACCCAGAAATGGAATTACTGGATCATATGGTAGTGCTATTTTTAATTTTTTGAGGACCCTCCACACTGGTTTCCATACAGGCTGCACCAATTTACATTCCCACCAATAGAATACAAGGATTCCTTTTTCTCTACATCTCACCAACATTTGTTATTTCACGCCTTTCTGATAATAGCCAAGAAATAGATTATTTTAAATTTATATTTTAATCAAAAAACAATCTCAAGTGCTAGAGGATAAAAGCATGTACATTTTGAGTCATGCCAAGAAGCATGGTCTTAAGTAATTAAAGTGCATTCTGGGCATCTAAAATTAAACCCAACGGCATACTGTGACAGAGGCTATTAGTGCTCAGCTCTATCTAGTTCTCTCCTTGAACACAGAGAGAAAACCACTTCCTAGTCAATTCAGTTACTCAGACCACATGACTAATTCTAGCCAATGAAATCTGAGAGAAACTAAGGTGAATTACTTTCAAGCTGGGCATGCAAATGTAGTCCTCAACCTTTACCTTCTCTTCTTCTTCTTCTTCTTCTTTTTTTTTTTTTTTCTTTTTGCCCCCTGCAGGAGAGCTCTGGATGGCATGTGTCAGAGTTATCACAAGATGGAAAGATCCTGGATCCCTCAAAGTCTTTGCATATGACTGAAAAAAATAAAAAATATTATTTTAAGCTACTGTGGTGTAGCCCAGCATTAATTATCTTGACTAATACATATAGTCAGAAAAAAATAAACATAATATAAAAATAATACCACATATTGACTTTCCAGGGTAAAAGAGCGCACTAGAATCATTTCAACTGTATTTGTTTTGTGCCTGCTGTGAAATAGAACCTTCATATACATAAAGGCATATGCTCACAAAAAACCCTTGAGGGTTTTTTTTAGTAGATGGGAAAACTGTGATTTAGAGAGATGCCAACTGAGTTATGTTTACACAGCAGCCAGAATCCAGCTTTCAAGCTAAGTCCACTATCTTCACTTACTCTACTTAGCTTGTTCTGGGAAAAAGAATTAAAGATTCTATCTACCTTTTATTACTTCTGTGATTTTTCAGACAGGTAATTTGGCATCCAATTTCTTTCACATGAGAGACTCTGAATTCATGTATTGCTAGTTTTGATAATCCTTTATCTAAGAATTCAAATTACCTTTTGCAGGAGTATTTTCATTTAATAGCTTATTTTATCTGCCAATATTTTTCCAGGCTTAAGAATTTTCATCATTTTTCATATAGCAGTTATTAAGCTTTTTTTTTTTTTTTTTTTTTTTTCTTTTTTGCCTACTCCATACTGTTCATTTTACGGTCTTCTATTATTTTGTGAAATCTCTCTCCCCAAATTGCATAATTCAGCTTCTTCCAGCATAGTAGTACATAGTTAAAATCTGCAGGAGTTTTCCTTCATGGTTTTTCAGCTCTTGCTATATACATCTCATGAAGCAGACAGTAGGGCTAAACATGACCTTTAAAAGAAAAGCAGCTTCAATGAGGGGAAATTGGCATACAACAAGCTGTACATTGAAGTGCATCATTTTATAGGTTTGACATACTTATATACCCATGAAACCATCACCATAACAACAACAACAACAAAAACCCCAACAATATATGGTGTGAGGAAAGGAAAATGGGAAGATGTTGGGTAAAGGGTACAAGGCTTTAGCTATGAGAGATGAGTAAGTTTTGGAGATCTAATATAAAGAATGTGACTATAGTTAGCAATATATTTGAGACCAATGTACTTGAGATTTGCCAAGAGGGTACATCTTAAGTATTCTTACCGCACAGACACAAATTGAAAGAAAATGTTAACTATGTGAAGTGATGGATATACTAATTATCTTGATTGTGGTGATTATTTCACAATGCACATGGATATCAAAACATCAAGCTGTACACTGAAAATATATATAATTTTTATTTGTCAATTATATCTCAAAAAAGATGGGAAACAAACAAGCAAAAACACCAAATAAATATCTCTGCAAAGATTTCCTGTGTCCCTTTGTAATTCCTCTACCCTTGCTGCTTCCCAACAGTCAACCAAAACCAAATCTGTTTTCTATCACTATAAATTTGTTTTCATTTCTAAAGTTTTATGTAAATTGAATCATACTATATGTATATATATGTATATAGATTTCCTTCTTTCATTTAAATAATTAATTTAATATTGTTTCATGTCATTATGTATATCAATAGCTAATTTCTTTTAATACTGACTGAGTAGTATCATATTTTATGGGTATACCAAAATTTGTTTAACCTTTTATCTCGTCATTGATATATGGGTTATTTCCAGCTTTTGGCTATAAGAAATAAAAATGCTATGAGTACCCATGTAAGTGTTTATACAAACATATTTTTCCTGTTTCTTACATAGGTACATAGAGCGAAATGGCTAGATTGTACGGTAGTTGTATGTTTAACTTTTTAAGAAGCTGGCAAACTGTTTTCCAAAGTGCTTGTAGTTTTTTATATTTCCATCTGGAAGGGTATTCAAGTTCTAGTTCCTCCAAATTCTCACCAACACTTGGTATGGTCATTCATTCCTCAAGTTTAGCCATTTTAGTAAAGGTGCAACAATACATCTCATGGGAGTTTTATTTCCCCAGTACTAATGAAGTTCAACATTTTTATGTGCTTATTTGCCCTCTGTATGTCTTCCATGAAATGTCTGTTCAAATCTTCTGCCCATTTTTAAATTGTGTCCTTTGTTTTCTTATTGCTGAGTTTCAGAGTTTTTGTGTATAATCTAAATATGTATACTCAGATAGATGTTTTGCAAAAAATTATCTTCCAGTCTGATGTTTGTTTAATTTTCTACAGTGTCTTTTGAAGAAAAGAAGTTTTAAAATTTGATGAAGCCCTATTTATTAATTTATTCTTTTAGGGATTGTACTTTAGTGGTGTTGTACCTAGAAGTATTTACCTAACTCATGATCACAGAGATTTTCTTCTAAAAGTTTTAGAACTTTAGATTTTAAATTTAAGTCTATGATCCATGTTCAAATATACACATGACATTTTGGTGTTTAAAATTATCCACCATTCAGGGCGCCTGGGTGGCTCAGTGGGTTAAGCCTCTGCCTTCAGCTCAGGTCATGATCTCAGCCCCGCATTGGGCTCTCTGGGGAGGGCCCTCTTTCTCAGTAAGGACCCTGCTTCCCCCCTCTCTCTCTGCCTGCCTCTCTGCTACTTGTGCTTTCTCTCTCTGTCAAATAAATAAAATCTTTTTTTTTAAAATTAAATAAATAAATAAATTTTAAAAAATAAAATTATCCACCATTCAAAGGCAAAATATTTTTGAAAATTTCAAAGACATGATGAGATGTGTTTTAGGGCAGGTGTCCAAGGAAAAGGACTATGATTCATGTGTAGCAGGTTTATTGGCAAGTGCTCTCAGAAACAATACCTATGTGTGAGTGACAACAGAGTGTGGGACCGAAAACAAAGAAATTAAATTGGAGTGCACTGCCCATATGGTCTTAATAAATACCATAGGCAGTAATGATCCTTTAGATTTGTCTCTGGTTGAGGAAAAGGGGTGGAGATTTTGCACACTACATTACCCGACATTGAATGGGAGCTACCCTTGGGAAACGGCATAAGCTTGGATAAGGCAAGAATAATTTCTGAGGAGGGACTCAGCTATGAGCCCTCAGCAGTTAATACCCCCAGAGGCTGGGGACTGAGTGCCTTGGACCTGAGGAGGTCATATCGAGGGAGAAGGTATATCAGAAAGTCTACTACAACGTCAAATTCTTTTGTCCTCAATATGACAGTGCACAAAGTGAACCAGCTTCAGCAGATTGCCTACAGTTACTTTTGCTTGTGATAGAGATGCAGGCAGAGCCCATTTTTGAAAAGTTTGTTGAGAAGCAACTTATTGTAAATTGAGAGAGGCTTTCACATGAATATAATGAAAATCCATCAAGGTCAGTTTTAAAAATTACTCTAAACTCCTAAGACAGTGATTTATGTTTAATAGAACTAATTTATTTAATTTTTTAAGTGAAAATCTGTGCTACTGAAAATTATGAAGCTGTTTATCTTGGTGGGAAAATATGTATTCATAGCCTTTTAAGAGACTCTTTATTCAAGCCAAAGTGAGTGAGTTTGATTAAGGTTACAGAGAGACTCTCAGGTTGACAGTGATGGTTTCTAGAAGGAGGAAATCAGTGAGATAGACAAATTTGAGGAACAGCTAAATTAGTCCAGCTAATTAAGGATAGGTTAGTGAAACAAATCTCTTTTGGTGAATATATTCAATGCTGATGGTTGAACTTTAGAGACCAATAAGCTACTTTCTGAAAGTAGATTTCAAAACTGGAAATAATAATTGTGTCTTTATCTAAGCTGAGCAAATGTTAGTGCTGAATCGACTGTTACTAATTTCTTATGAAACATTCCTTATTTTCTGGTTTCAAAAATGATGTAAAAGTTAAATTTCCCCTACATAATTATTATTTGTGTTGAAATCTCAGCAACTAATTCTCAAAATTTAAAGTAGGATTAATTTGTGGTACTTTTAAAAAGCTTGTATTTTTTAGTCTTCCTGTATTACCAATCCTGCAGCTTGTGGAGTGGGATCCAGGAATATATCTTTTTAAAGTAATTATTTCTTGATGTTTCTGAGAAAGGCAATTGTAAGTGAAGAAGTACTGTCAAAAGAATATTGTTCTCAGAATTACAAACTAATCATTAACTACAAATAACCATAATCTGCTTGGAGTTGAAATTAATAAATCTTAGAGCTTAGGTAAAACACTTAGCTTAAATCTTGAAAGTATGCTTTAGAATTACCTCAACTGTCAATCACAGTAATTACTAAATCTAGTGTTTTGGTTGTGACAACATAAAATTAACATTTTTTAAAAAAGAAATTCTTTCCTTGAAAAAATAATTCTGTGTGTGTATGTGTGTGTGTGTGTGTGTGTATAATATCTGTATATATAAATCACCACCCCCTCCTAACCCAGGTACGCTGTTCCTTCAGCCTCATTCCAGACTATGCCTGAAGTTGGAGGAAACGTCACAGTGAGAACCCTATTTTCAGAGCATTAAAAGTGATCTTATTTTCCCCTCCTCAATACTGATTCTTCAGCTCCCTGCTGATGGTAAGACAGAGATCTTCTAAACTCTAGGTTACTGAACTGATTAGTAAGAAGAAAACTGGAAAACTAACAGGAAGGGTTTTTACCAGCAGAATCAAATTTGAATGGCTGTGAGAAAATGTGCTTTGATTCTATAAAACTCTCCTGTTCCCATCTAGCAGCATTACTACTCACTGTGTAAAGTTGAGAGCAATCAAGTGTGCTACAAAATCTCACTCTTGAGCCCTAGCAAGGCCATTTTTCATACTTAAATCAAAGTTGTTTTCATAATACCTCATCCCAGTTTAATGGAAGGGGGAGGGTGTTGAAAAGAATATGTACCATTTGATAAAATATATTAGCTTTGTTTGAAGCTCGCTTTGTGGTTTTTTTTTTTTTTGTGTGGGGAGGGGTTGATGCTTTACTTTGTTAGAAGACAATGATGTATGCATACTTTAGTATTTAGCAAGTGGCACAGAATGCCTTATCAGCCTTGTCAATGAAAATAATGTAACGATGAAAATAATACAAGTGATCAAATATACAGAGAGAACAAAGAATACAGTTGGCATTCCAGTAAAAGGAAATTTCAGAGAGCGTACTCGAGATGTGAACACTCCCAAGGAGTATATATAACTGACATAGAATAATACCATATGACAGTGTCAAGTTCAAAATAAGTCATTCTTTCCCTATATAATGTGAGATAAAGGAGGATTACTTCATTATATGGAATGAGAAAAATTTTTTTTTCCTTTCAAGGCTAAAACATATAAAATTAGTTAACCCAGGGTCCAGCTGCAAGTAAAAGAAATTATTGCTAACATTGATTAAGTTTTTAATTTTTTTCCCTTTTTTTTCTAAAAAAGAATTACTTATTTTAGAGAGAGAGTATGTATGTGTGCGAGTGGGAGGAAGGACAAAGGAGAGGGAGAGAGAGAGAAAGAGAGATAGAAAAGCACTGAGTTGGGAGCCTAGCGATGAGGTTCAATACCAGGACTCTTAAATCATGACCTGAGCTTAAAGCAAGAGTCAGCCGCTTAACTGACTGAACTACCCAGGTGCCCCTTGATTAAGTTTTTAAAGAGAAATATCAAATATCAAAACTGTTTATTTAAAAATATAGAACGTGGGGCACCTGGGTGGCTCAGTGGGTTAAAGCCTCTGCCTTCAGCTCAGGTCATGATCTCAGAGTCCTGGGATCGAGCCCCGGCATCTGCTGGCTCTCTGCTCGGAGGAGAGCCTGCTTCCTCCTCTGTCTCCGCCTGCCTCTCTGCCTACTTGTGATCTCTGTCAAATAAATAAATAAAATCTTTAAAAAATATATAGAACGTGTTTATCATGGATGTAGTAAAAAATACTTAAAATTTTCCCAAGATGTACATGATGTTAAATAGATTACCTTATTTAATTTGTTTCATGCACAGTTGAAGATAATCAGAGATGACTCAAATAGGAAAAGGAACGTTTCAGGCCAAGTTGCAAAAGAGTAGTTATAGGGAAGTCTGGTGTTTAAACAAGGAAAGGCATGTATGTATAATGTCTACAATGGGAAATACATGGTGGTAGTACTGGAAATTGTCCACAATAACACTCTTAAGCTATATTAAAAAATATGGATAACAAATGGAAAAACTGTTTGACCAAATAAAAGCCTTTCCATTTCAGGGTTATTACTATATAGCACAATAATATTATATATGTATGCAGGTGTGTGTGTGTGTGTCTGTGTGTGTGTGTGAAATATTCATTTCTGTAGATGAATTTTTAAAATTAGACTGCAAATATTAAGGTGTCCATCTATGTATAATTTTCATAATTAAGCCCTAATGGTTAACTCCTCATGTAATGTTGTTAGCTGCTATCAACTTTAAAATAGTGATTTTTGTGCTTCTTTTGTTTTTTATCACCAGGTGTATTAGAAAGAGCAAAAAAAGAGGGGTACAAAAAGTTGAGAATTGATGGGAAAGTAGGACAGGAAAAATAAGGAAACAAGAAAGATGTCCTACTTCCTTTGATAGTTGGAATGAGTATGGCATAAAACACAATGGCTCCCTCTATAACAATGGAAGACATTAGACAAGTCACAAAAATCATAGTTTAAAAAAAAAAGATCTTTCAGAGAATTTAGCCTCTTGAAATATGGAGTAGCAGTGACTGGATTTATCCTTCTGTCTGAAATTACTTAAAAAATTATACAAATTATATGAAATGATGATACTCATGATCAGAGACATCAGTCAAAGGAGGACAGTGTCCCAGAGAGACAGAAACAAATAAGGTCAGTCCAGTACTTGTGCCAGCTTGCTGTCTTGAGAGAGTCTCTGGGCTGAGTCCCAGAGAGAATGAAGCCAGGTGGAATATGTAAGACTCTCTGAGTTAAGGCAGAGTTGAGAATTCATGGACATCAAGGAAGCTAGAATTTGCGGGACAGAGTATGGGAAAAGAGAGAACTGCGCAGAGAATGAAGTATAGCTCTGTGCAGATTCTCCTCTCCTTGAGTAATCCATGTGGTACTGATAAGTGCCTGTACATGACGAAACCAGCCATGGCTGGGGAAAAAGACATCAGAGGATGGGAGGATGTTCAATTCTTAGCACTCACATAGAGCTGGAAATGGTGTCACCAGTCAGTTTGGAATCCTTCTAATTCATGGAGCATTGAGTAGATTATTTAGGAAGGTCTTGCCTCCGAACTAGGGGAATAATTATTCCTAGATTAAATACCGCTCTTGTTCCGTCTAGTCGATAATAAAAACAAGGCCAAAACATGAAGAAAACTTCATCAGGACCCACTGTAAGTTACACAAATATAGTGTAAAGAGAAACTATTAAAGGCAGCCAGAGAAAAACAGCATGTTACCTACAGAGAAATAAAGATAAGGATGAAAGCAGATTTCTCATCAGAAATTATGCCAGCAAGAAGACAGTGGAGCAACATTCTAAAGAACTAAAGAAAAAAATCCTGTCAATTTAGAATACTACACTCAAATATCTTTCAAAAAATGAAAGTAAAGATTTTTTCAGACATACAAAAATTAAGACAATCACTAACAAATCTTCATTATAAGAAATGTTAAGGAAAATCTTTTAGGCAGAAAGAAAATGATAGCAGATGGAAATACGGTTTTACTAAAATGAATAAAGAATCTAAAAATGATAACTTATAGAGATCTATCCTAAAAAAGCAATCACAGATATTCAAACATATTCACATACAAAGAGCATCACCATGGGATCATATTTTAAAAATAAAAAAGGAAGAAACAAATAAAATAACCTAAATGTCCAATAATAGGTTAACCAGATAAATTAGGGAACAGTCATACAAAGTAATGTGCATGGCCATTAGAGATTTCTGGGGAAGTATACTTAATGTTACATAAAGATGTTCAGATTTATAAATGAAAAAGTTCATGAAGTGATTCTGTAGTATGATTCAAGCTCTTCTAAAACACAAATGTAAATTTATATACACTCAGAAAAATTCCTTTTTTTTTTTAGTAATTTTTTTGGAAGCGCAAACCTTTTTTTTAAGATTTTATTTATTTATTTGACAGAGAGATAGAGAGAGAGCATAAGTAGGCAGACCAGTAGGCAAAGGGAGAGGGAGAAGCAGGCTCTCTGCTGAGCAGGGAGCCCGATGTGGGGCTCGATCTTGGCACCCTGGGATCATGACCCCAGCTGAAGGCAGCCACTTAACTGACTGAGCCGCCAGGGTGCCCCCAGAAAAAATTCTTATTCATGATCTGTTTCATTGCATTTCAGTTATCTCAACCAATTTTTATATAATAAATTGGGATTTAAATAATTAAATCATTTAAAAATATTGTTTTAAAGTTAACAGACAATCAGAGATACCTGCTATCCCTGGGAGCCCATGAAGTTACTCATTTGGCCAATCCACAGGGAGTCGAAGAAGTTTAGCCAACCCCATTCCTCTTGTCATACATCAAGTGCCCCCTGCAGCTCCAGTTCTCTGTTACTCTGTCCCAGAGTACAACCCCCTGTGTGGTCCTGCCTGGTACCCTTTTTTCATTTTGAAGTATAACAAAACATTCTGCCTTCTATCTCTCCAATGACATGTCATTATGTCATGTCCCACCATCAATAGAAACTTTAAATCTATAAAACAGAAATATTACAATTACAGTGAATATAGTTCATGACTTTCTAGATCTACCTTTTACCTTTGTTCACTTTACCTAGTACCTACAACATTGACTAATATGGACAGCATTAAGGGAATCTCTTGCCTTCAGGCTTCTAGTTGAATTCAGCCAATGGCACGTACCACAAAAGACTGGATTTGAAAAAATAAAAGTCTGGGTCCTTGAGGCTCTTTCCCTGTGGGGCTGCTGCAGGTTGGTAGTGTTCTTCCACTGAAGTCCTTTTGGGGAGCTCTTTCCGTAATGGTATGCTCCCATTTCTAGTCCCTCTCCTTATATCTTTAAGCCTATATGTGATAACAGCTCTTTGCTATTGCTAACTGTGGGCTATGCTATTATCCCTAATTCCTTTAAATCTTCCTCATGTCTTTGTAAAAACTCTACTTATTAAAATATCTTCATGTACCTTTTTTTAATCCACCATTCCTTTCCTTCCAAGAGTCTGACTGATACAATGATGCAGTAGTTATATAATTATGTAATTATTATAGTTATATAATTATGTAATATATAATTAGTAGTTATGTAATTATGTAATGTATAATTATGTTATATATATAATTATGTTATATAATTAGTTGTATAATATGTATTAAAATGATTGAATATGTTTGTAATATTTGACAACTAGAATTCCAAGTATTCTAAATTAAGTTTTCTTAAACTGTTTTTCTTGTTATTCTAACATGTCTATTGCTAAAATTTATTTTTAAAATGGGAAGTTTCTGGGGCACCTGGGTGGCTCAGTCAATTGAGCATTTGACTCTTGGTTTTAGCTCAGGATATGATCTCAGAATCATGATCTTAGGTCATAAGATTGAACCCTGCACGGGCCCTGCACTCAAAGGGAAGTCTCCCTGAGACTCTCTCTCTGCCCCTCCCTGCCTGCACTTGCACTCTCATGCTCTCTTTCTCTCTTAAATAAATAAACAGATATTTTTTAAACATGAGGGATTTCTTTTGGAGATACATATTAATATTTTATAAAATGTTGTTAGCACACATAACCATAGAACTCACATAAGAGGGCTCTAATTAATTTTCTGATGTGAGGTATGCAATATTCCTCCATCTTTGGCTTTTTTTTTTTTTTTTTTTTAGTTTTTTGGAGTTTAGTTGTTTTAAAAATACCTAAAGCTTTCCCTCTATTAAACACAGAAGCATAATAGCTCCTGCATTTGGTATGGACTAGCTTTAGAATGATGGTATTAAATAATTTCTCCATATTAACCACCCAACAATGAAATAAGTTATAAGCATCTCATTTTACAAATGAGATTCATTGAAAATAAATAAATTGCATAATTTTCCAAAGATTAAGTAGTGGAAAAGGATGCAAATCTATTTCAATTTTATTCTAAAGCCTATGCTGTAGGTTTCAATTTTAAGAAAAATCCTTTGAATTTCCTTTCTGAATGTGAAATTAACCCCTATTTATTTTTTTGTTAAGTTTTCATTTATTTATTTGACAGACAGAGATCACAAGTAGGCAGAGAGGCAGGCAGAGAGAGAGGAGGAAGCAGGCTCCCTGCTGAGCAGAGAGCCCAACTCGGGGCTCCATCCCAGGACCTCGGGATCATGACCTGAGATGAAGGTAGAGGCTTTAACCCACTGATCCACCCAGGTGCCCCCCCATTTCAAATATTAAATTTCTTGGTAGATTTGTATCATTTCTAAGCCCACTCCTTTTCACTAATTTCTTTTTGTATTAAAAAGAAGGAAAAGGGACACCTGGGTGACTCAGTCAGTTAAGTGTCTGCCTTCAGCTCAGGTCATGATCCCAGGGTCCTGGGATTGAGTCCCACATTGGGGTCCTTCCTTGCTCATCAGGGAACCTGCTTTGCCTCTGCTTGTTGTTCTTCCTGCTTGTGCTAGCTCTCTTGCTCTCTGTCTCTGACAAATAAATAAATAAAATCTTTAAAAAAAATAGAAGGAAAAGAGTAATATATTTAATAGAAAAAATAAGCAACAAAACAATGAGATGTCCAAATTTGAACAGCTGATTATTATTAAATTGGTTCCCTAAGTCTTAATGTTCAAGCTTCATTCTTTAGATAATTTAATTTGGGATGAAACTACCTATGATAAACAGCTGTTTTAGCTTGTGATACACATTTATAATTGTTGATATTAGAGGCAGAAAATTATTTTAAAAAGAATAATTTTAAAACTCTCATCTCAGGGGCGCCTGGGGGGCTCAGTGGGTTAAAGCCTCTGCCTTTGGCCCAGGTCATGATCCTAGGGTCCTGGGATTGAGCTCTGCATGCCCCCCCCCCCCCCCCCCCCCCCCCCCCCCCCCCCCCCCCCCCCCCCCCCCACCCGCTGTGCTCAGCAGGGAGCCTGCTTCCTCTTTCTCTCTCTCTGCCTGCCTTTCTGCTTACTTGTGATCTCTGTATGTCAAATAGGTAAATAAAATCTTAAAATAAATAAATAGGAAAAAAAGAAAAGAAAAAAAACCTCTCATCTCAAATCAAATTTGTCAAAATTTACGGTAGTCAATTTATCAAAATCAGGAAATGCAAAACCTTTTGCAGGTTCATCTGTTGAGACAGTTGCTAAGACTCTGAAGGAGTTAAATGTCAGAAGTCTGTCTTGCTTATGACCACTTAAGGTCCATAAATGTTTTGATTTATTTCCATATCCTTTTGTCCTCTTGTAAGGTCATGGACAGCTTGCTATCACCTACTATTATGAATGGGAAAGAACTAAAGATCAAATTCACAACTATAGTTCTTTCAGACACAAGTCATTGATTTATTTTGCCCCAGAAGTAATGTCCCAGCTTAAGCTCCTTACCTACTACACGGGATAGAACTCTCTCAGAAAATGTGTGTTTCCACCTTTCATTAAAGTTTATATTTAATCAATCCTAGCCTTGTACATGCACTTACCTGTTTATGTCTGTTTTATGGATCTTTTTTTTACTACTTTTTAAACAGAAGCCTACAATGCAACCCATTACACTCCTAATTAATTAACTTCCAGTTGACCTTCTAACTAAACGGATAAATTCAGTCTTCTGAGTGACCTGAATAAAGCATGTAGTCATACTAACTCAATATTCTCCTGAATTAGGCTGCATTTGTCTTCAATAAAATTTGATATAAGAGCAGTTCATGTCACCATACACATACTGTATAATAGTTTTTAGATTCAATAACAAAGTTTAGTGTTTTTCCCAGCTTCATTGAAGAGATGGAATAAGCTGTTTGAAAATTGGCTAGGGATTTTAATTTCTAGATTTCACCAAGTCCATGTTTCCATTCAAGTTTTTAATAAGCTGAATTTGAAAATTGTCAAATCTGATCTCTTTTCTTTTTAATTAAGGATCAGTAATTCTGTCCCCACTGGGTGATTATTATAGTGTCAACAAATACAAATTAAGAAAAAATCTCACTGCTAATAATGTGATGTTGTAACTGCTAGATTTAGAAGAGCATGTTTAGGAGAACGATCCAAAATTGATCATTTTATTAAAGTGTAGGTCCCATTAGAATTTTCCCAAGGTTGTATTCAGATATATATAAATGCTAAGAAAGGGTAGAATTCTTTCGTATATGCTTTCCACATGTTAGTATAAACCAACATGCATAGTGTTTTCATTCAACAAGATTCTATTATATGCCTGGCATTCTTTTTCACAAAATATTTATTATATATCCAAGTGTTTGGGTGTGAAGCACATGTTGTCACTTTTTTTCTTGACAAGCATTCACTTGTGCATTTTAGGTTCTAAAATACCAAAATGTGAGAAAAATTTAACGGGTAAAGGTAATTTCCATTTTACCATGCTAGTAGACTTTTCACCTTTCTAATTACATTAATCTAGAATATATCAGTCTCTATTCTATTCTTAATCTTGTTTAAAGCAAGAAACAATCCTAGGGATTTGGGGAAAGATGATAAGGCCATATTTTGAAGAAGCTTAAACTGGATATACAGGTCAGGTTAGAGTAATGTTGAACCTCATCTGCAAAGTTTCATCCCTTCATCCCTTGACTTGGGCTCCTCCTAAAACCAGACTACTGTCTACTGTAAGAGAATCAATTTTAAAGGGGTCACTCTGATTTCGAACCTACTATGGGCTTTCACATTATGAAATTTTGGGGGAATTTTGTATCATCGAGAGATATTATTTAGTCATATTAAAAATTGTTAAACAAGTTTTTTAAATAACCTTAAAAGCTCCCTATGATATAAACCTAAAGTATTCCGTGTGCTGAAATGCTGAGAAAAATGGAGAAACCAAAACTTATTACTTAAGAAAGTAATCTATTAAAAATTACTATTTTATACTAACACTGTGTGGGGGTTCCAATTACAGAAAAATTTGTCATAGAATATGAAAACATTTTTCTTAAACCTCCCGGAGTAGACCTTCATCATGTTCCTCTGAAGTATGCTTGTGGAGACACTGTTTTACATAATATTTTCTCAGAATCTTTTTTATTTGCATATAATTTTAGTCTTTTAAATGAAATCACCAAGTCTTTCATTTTAAAATGTACAACTCTGCAGCTCAAGGAAAAAAGAATCTCAAGGAACCATCCTTGGTTCTCCTGATGTAAAATTATAAGTGCTCAAGTTGCACTCCTGGTAAGCCTCTCTGCAACAAAACTAAACTGAGTATTAAGTAAATTATATTAGAGTCAGTCCGTCTTCTGGGACTGGGAAGAGGATCAACAGCAGTATTTTGCAGACTAATTTTATTGACTATACATTCATCCCAGTTCACGTGTATTTACCCACTTGTTCTTCTAATGTGGCCCCCTTTCAACAGGCCCATTTGCCTGGGCCTCACCCATCCAAACCAATGCCCGGTACCCTCCAAAGTCCTCAGCGGCATTTCTATGCTGGGCCCACCCTCTCATGTTCTGCTTTGTGACTGGTGGCTTCAGTTGTAGAGGTTGAGGCCCTGGTGGGCCAGTTCTTTCCCCATCTTTATTGAGGTCTAATTAACACATAATATTGTGTAAGTTTAAGATATACAACATGAAGATTTGATATATATACCTATTGTACATACATACAATGTGAAATATACATATTGTGAAATAATTACCACGATAAGGTTAGTTAACACATCCATCATCTTATATAGTTACCATTTGGTGTGTGTAGTAGGAGAGTGCTGTCAAGCTTGGAAGGGATGGTGGTCAAATATGCTGCAGGGGCTAAGAGCAGAGGGCAGCATTGGGCACTGTGTGTGGGGGAGAAGGTTGTATGTAAATGGGGTCCTTCAGGAGCACTGTGTGTGAGGGAGAAGGTTGTGTGTAAATGGGCAGGAAGAATTCCAGAGTGGGTGGGTAGAGTGGAGAGGAGAGGACTGCATAGACTCGAATTTTGGGGTTGAGTGTGGGCTGCAGGAAGACCAGGGATAAAGTGGAAGAAAAAAATTATAATAATAAAATTCATAACATCTAAGTCAAAAGTTCTTGGATTTGGGGAAGCCTCAGTCTAAGAGAACCAGGAGTGGCAACTGTGACTGGTTATTGCTGAATGCTAGCACCTCAAATATAACTAATACAACCTGTTGATAAGAAAAGACTAAATTTATTGCTGGCTGCTAGAAAGAACACTGGCACTATCAAGCATTGGAAGCATTTTGAAGAAAGGAAAGTATATTAGTTTCCTAGGGTAACAAAGTACAACAAACTTGGAAGCTTAAACAACAGAAATGCATTGTCTCACAGTTCTAGAAGTCAGAAGTCTGAGATCGAGGGGTCTGCAAGGTTGGTTCCTTCTGAGGGCTATGAAGAAGAATCTGTTCCATTCCTCCCTGGTAGTTTCTGGTGGTTTGCTGGCGATCTTTGGAGTTCCTTGGTTGTAGACATATGGTCCTGATGTCTGTTTTCTTGTTCACATGGCATTCTCCTTGTGTGTCTCTGTTTCTAAATTTCCTCCTTTAATAAGGGTACCCATCATCTTGGAGGAGAGCCTGCCATAATGACCTCATTTTAACTCAACTACCTTTGTAAACATCTTATTTCCACATACAGTTAAATTCCAAGGTACTAGAGGTTATAACCTCAACATATGAATTTGGGTGCTAGGGGACCCACATTGCAACCCACAATAAAAAGTAATGTCAAAATTAATTTAGAATTTGGAGGTTTTACTTAAGTTGAATATTTCAAAGCAGAGGGCTAGGTTAAAATTGATCTAATGATACATCATGACACATCAGTCCAGGATTGTAAGAAAGATCAAAACAAGGACTTAAGGTGTGACTGTTGATATTCTCCATTGAAGACTGGATGAGTCTTTCAGGAAGTTCTTGTGTAAGCAATCCCACCCTTTAGCTGTGCAAGAAACTCCAGGAAAACTAGAGTAATGCTAATGAAGACAGTGAAGCAGCAAAGTTTTGTCATTGTAGGTGCTTGTGGATCAGTAGTTTGAGTCCTCAGTTTCCATATAGGGGTAGATCGTTTCATTTCTTATTCTGAAGACTAAACTTCTAGGGAAACAACTACCTCAGCGCAAAAGGATTTTTTTTTCAACTACTTAGTTTGGTAAAATGCTTGCACAACAGTAGATCTGATTAAAAATAACTCATTTAATTGTAGAAGAGGATTATGTCAATTTTATTCCACAAGGATTAATATGAAATCCATTAGAGTAGGCACAATCCGAAAACCCAAGTAAGGCCTTTTAAAGCTACTTCTACAGATTACTCTTTCTGAATGATTAATAGAGTTTTCCAGCTGTGTTTGTTAATCCTCATTAACTGAAAACCTTAAATTGCAGCTGTTGCCATATGCTAAACTCTGGAGCAAATTGCTTTATTGCATCACTTCATGATTGATCAAATGCGTGTCTTTTTTCTCTGCTCAAATAATAAATGGGAATGCGAAATCTGAATTTTCAGTGCTGGCCTTAAATCAGCACGTCCCAAAATATGTTCCACTAGTGTAGTCAGTTTCAGTATTAAAAAAAAAAAAAAACCCTCAGTGATTCCTCATAGTCTCGACCTTTGTTCTGTGGAACGGTAGCGTTATTGGTGATATTAACAAGTAGTTTATAAAGTGTTCTGAAGGTCAAATAAATTTAGAGAAAATTAGATCAAAGAAAATGAGACAAATTTCTTGGCTACAAGCTATCTCAGGCTTTGAGTATACCAATGGGCTTTTGTGAACCTATAAAACAGAATATAGTATGCAGTCTTTAAAACCTTCCCTCCTCCCTATTTTTTAAAAAGAACATCCTATGGGCTAGGATTCAAGAGAATGAATATTGGTGAATACTGTCACTTTTCTATTCTGTTTTGCACTTAAATATGTAACTCTTACTTATTCTCCTACCCAAGACATCCATTAATGCAATTCAAATCTTTTGTAGAAAAATTAGACTAACTGGTGTTCTGAATGGACACAAAACACAACTATTCAATACTAAAAAGAATAATTCATTATAGCTTTTTCTTACCAGTCAGTCACATACATTCTTCACATGTCCACTGATGTAATGCTCATTGCTTACTGTCTTTGTATGTTTCATTTCTGACTGCACTCAAGACTCAAGTTTATAAGGACTTTTGATTCTCTGAAGACAAATTTTCTGTTGTTGGGAGAGACAAAATAAAATAAAAATCTCCTTCCACCCCCCCCCCAATTTAGGAAACCTTTCCATAAAGGTAGAAGAGAAAGAAAATAATTTTATTACTGGATAAACATTAAACAAAAATGTGACACATATCATAGACAATCAGCTAAGGGATTACAAAGATGGAAAGTAGCACCGACCTTTTGTAGAGCTGAGCAGATACCAGATGTTATATCCGCGTTCTCAAAATAAACAATGACTAGTCTTCAAGTAAGAGGACTTGACAGCACCATTCGTCACATACATAGTTCATCCTACATTCACTGTGTAAGTGGAGTGACCCTCTATGTTACCTAATTGGGTTTATCCAAAGAAAAAGTCTCTCACTTTTATGATGGGAGGTAGTTTTAGAACTCAGAACAAGGAGCTGAGCTTCAGCAGCCTTACTTCCCACAGAAAGGAGGGGAGGAAGCTCTCTCTTCCTTGATGATTACATTTCAAGATGATTCCTAGGTCCTTAAGAAAGATATTTCTGGGTCATCAAGCTGGAAGAGGCTTATTTAACTTTTTTGTTTGTTTGTTTTTTAAGATTTTATTTATTTACTTGTCAGAGAGAGAGAGAGAGCACAAGCAGGGGGAGTCACAGGCAAGGGAGAATTAGACATCCTGTTGAGCAAGGAGCCAGATGGCAGGACTCACTTGCAGGACCCCAGGATCAGGACCTGAGCTGAAGGTAGACACTTAAACGACTCAGCCTTCCAGGCATCCCAAGGCCTATTTAGCTTTTAAAAGATTTGCATCTTTTAGAGAGAAAAGAACTCACAGTTACAGATTTTCTAAAGTAAATGCTTGAAGAGGGGGGAGGTCTCTTTCTGTATTTTCAGCTGGAAACATTAAGCCTCTTATTTTTCACTTGTATTTACCTTTACATTCAGCAGATGACCTCGTTTCTTACCATATAAATATGGTCTTTTAACAGTTTTTCTTGGCATTGAATAAAGGATATGGCTACAAGCCTTTCTGAAGTATCTTGAAGTTTGGAAAGCAGTTTTTTGTTGCCCTGTAATTGAAACAATCATGACCTTATTTTGTCTACTACCTTTAAATTTGTGAAACACTTTTACGCTGATTATTTCAACTGACCTGACTACTCAGAGGCAGATGCTGAGGTAAGCTTTTTTATTTAGGGTCAAAAGAAAACTACAAATAGCAATTATTTAAATGTAACTAAGGTCATCAAATATTGGTGGCAACCTGATGGCACAGAGACAGCCCCAGGGGGAATTAGGGGGCACCTTCAAGGCCTGAAGAGAAGCTCTGGACTTCTGTTTGAAACTGACATGATAGGAAAAAGGAATCCTTCAAAGAGGAAATGAGACTTAACCTATTAAGAAGAGCATGCAGATTTTAGAGTGCATTGAATCTGAGTGTTAATTCTGGTGTTTGCCCCTTAGGAGCTGCGTGCATGCTTTGGGAAGCCCTGCGTTCCTGCTTGATAGCCTTAACATGAAGACAAACTACTATGTCTGGATTATTGAGGGAACTAAATGAAGTGTAAGAACAAAGGGTCTGACTACCAGACACAGATTAAGTCCTCAGTGAAGGATATTTCCTTTCTTTCTTTCTTTCTTTTTTTTTTTTTTTTTTAATTTCTTTTCAGCGTAACAGTATTCATTGTTTTTTGCACCACACCCAGTACTCCATGCAATACGTGCCCTCCCCAATACCCACCATCTGGCTCCCCCAACCTCCCACACCCTGTTCCTTCAAAACCCTCAGGTTGTTTTTCAGAGTCCATAGTGTCTTATGGTTCACCTCCTCTTCCAATTTCCCTCAACTCCCTTCTCCTCTCCATCTCCCCATGTCCTCCATATTATTTCTTATGCTCCACAGATAAGTGAAACCATATAATTGACTCTCTCTGCTTGACTTCTTTCATTCAGCATAATCTCTTCCAGTCCCGTCCATGTTGCTAAAAAAGTTGGGTATTCATCCTTTCTGATGGAGGCATAATACTCCATAGTGTATATGGACCACATCTTCCTTATCCATTCGTCTGTTGAAGGGCATCTTGGCTCCTTCCACAGTTTGGAGACCATGGCCATTGCTGCTATGAACACTGGGGTACAGATGGCCCTTCTTTTCACTGCATCTGTATCTTTGTGGTAAATACCCAGTAGTGCAATTGCAAGGTCATAGGGAAGCTCTATTTTTAATTTCTTGAGGAATCTCCACACTGTTCTCCAAAGTGGCTGCACCAGTTTGCATTCCTACCAACAGTGTAAGAGGGTTCCCTTTTCTCCACATCCTCTCCAACACACGTTGTTTCCTGTCTTGCTAATCTTGGCCATTCTAACTGGTATAAGGTGGTATCTCAATGTGGTTTTAATTTGAATCCCCCTGATGGCTAGTGATGATGAACATTTTTTCATGTGTCTGATAGCCACCTGTATGTCTTCACTGGAGAAGTGTCTGTTCATATCTTCTGCCCATTTTTTGATATGATTATCTATTTTGTGTGTGTTGAGTTTGAGGAGTTCTTTATAGATCCTGGATATCAGCCTTTTGCCTCTACTGTCATTTGCAAATATCTTCTCCCATTCCGTGGGTTGCCTCTTTGTTTTGTTGACTATTTCCTTTGCTGTGCAGAAGCTTTTGATCTTGATGAAGTCCCAAAAGTTCATTTTTGCTTTTGTTTCCTTTGCCTTTGGAGACATATCTTGAAAGAAGTTGCTGTGGCTGATATCGAAGAGGTTACTGCCTATCTTCTCCTCTAGGATTCTGATGGATTTCTGTCTCACATTGAGGTCTTTTATCCATTTTGAGTTTATCTTTGTGTACGGAGTAAGGGAATGATCAAGTTTCATTCTTCTACATATAGCTGTCCAATTTTCCCAGCACCATTTATTGAAGAGACTGTCTTTTTTCCACTGTATATTTTTTTCCTGCTTTGTTGAAGATTATTTGACCATAGAGTTGAGAGTCCATATCTGGGCTCTCTACTCTGTTCCACTGGTCTATGTGTCTGTTTTTATGCCAGTACCATGTTTTCTTGGTGATCACAGCTTTGTTGTAAATCTTGAAATCAGGTAACGTGATGCTGCCAATTTTATTTTTGTTTTTCAACATTTCCTTAGCAATTCGGGGTCTCTTCTGATTCCATACAAATTTTAGGATTATTTGCTCCAGCTCTTTGAAAAATACCAGTGGAATTTTGATCAGAATGGTATTAAAAGTATAGATTGCTCTAGGCAGTATAGACATTTTAACAATGTTTATTCTTCCGACCCAAGAGCATGGAATGGTCTTCCATCTTTTTGTGTCTTCTTCAATTTCTTTCATGAGTGTTCTGTAGTTCCTCGAGTACAGATCCTTTGCCTCTTTGGTTAGGTTTATTCCCAGGTATCTTATGGTTCTTGGTGCTATAGTAAATGGAATCGATTCTCTAATTTCCCTTTCTGTATTTTCATTCTTAGTGTATAAGAAAGCCACTGATTTCTGTACATTGACTTTGTATCCTGCCACGTTACTGAATTGCTGTATGAGTTCTAGTAGTTTGGGGGTGGAGTCTTTTGGGTTTTCCATATAAAGAATCATGTCATCTGCGAAGAGAGAGAGTTTGACTTCTTCATTGCCAATTTGGATACATTTTATTTCTCTTTGTTGTCTGATTGCTGTTGCTAGGACTTCTAATACTATGTTGAACAAGAGTGGTGAGAGTGGGCATCCTTGTCGTGTGCCTGATCTCAACGGGAAGGCTGCAAGCTTTTTCCCATTGAGGATGATATTTGCTGTGGGTCTTTCATAGATAGATTTTATGAAGTTTAGGAATGTTCCCTCTATCCCTATACTTTGAAGTGTTTTAATCAGGAATGGATGCTGGATTTTGTCAAATACTTTTTCTGCATCAATTGAGAGGACCATGTGGTTCTTCTCTCTTCTCTTATTGATTTGTTCTATCACATTGACTGATTTGAGAATGTTGAACCATCCTTGTAACCCAGAGATGAATCTCACCTGGTCATGGTGGATAATCCTTTTAATGTGTTGTTGGATCCTGTTTGCTAGAATCTGGTTGAGAATCTTAGCATCCATATTCATCAGTGACATTGGTCTGAAATTCTCCTTTTTGGTGTGAGCTTTGCCTGGTGTGGGGATCAGGGTAATGCTGGCTTCATAAAAAGAGTCTGGAAGTTTTCCTTCTGCTTCAATTTTTTGAAACAGTTTTAGGAAAATAGGTGTTATTTCTTCTTTGAAAGTTTGGTAGAATTCCCCAGGGAATCCGTCAGGTCCTGGGCTCTTGTTTTTTGGGAGGTTTTGATCACTGCTTCAATCTTGTTACTAGATATCGGTCTATTCAGGTTGTCAATCTCTTCCTGGTTCAATTCTGAAAGTTTATAGTTTTCCAGGAATGCATCCATTTCATCTAGGTTGCTTAACTTATTGGCATATAACTGCTGATAATAACTTCTGTTGATTGTTTCTACTTCCTTGGTGTTAGTTGTGATCTCTCCCTTTTCATTCATAATTTTATTAATTTGAGCTTTCTCTCTTTTCTTTTGGATTAGTGTGGCCAATGGCTTATCGATCTTATTGATTCTTTCAAAAACCCAGCTTCTAGTTTCATTGATATGTTCTACTGTATCTCTAGTTTCTACCTCATTGATCTCTGCTCTAATCTTGATTATTTCCCTTCTTATGTGTGGAGTTGGTTTGATTTGTTGTTGATTCTCCAGTTCTTTAAGGTGTAGAGACAGCTGGTGTATTCTGAATTTTTCAATTTTTTTGAGGGAGGCTTGGATGGCTATGTATTTCCCCCTTAGGACCACCTTTGCTGTATCTCATAGGTTTTGGACCGAAGTGTCTTCATTCTCACTGGTTTCCATGAATTGTTTAAGTTCTTCTTTGATCTCCTGATTGATCCAAGCATTCTCCCTTTCTTTTTCTTTTCACAAATGCAAAGTAGTGGCAGAGGTGGAACTAGACTTTGGATCTTCCCATCTCACTGTTGTTCCAAAGGTACCTTCCTGGGGCACCTGAGTGGCTCAGTCGGTTGGGAGTCTGCCTTCGGCTCCAGTTGTGATCCTGGGGTTCTGGAGTCGAGTCCCAAGCTAAGCAGTGAGCTTCTCCCTCTCCCACTACTGCTCCCTCTGCTTGCTCTCTCTCTCTCTCTCTGTCTCTCTGTCAAATATATAAATAAGTAAAATCTTCAAAAACAAACAAACAAACAAACAAAAACAGGTATTAATATAAATTAAGGTACCTTCCTCTGGATGTTGATGTTAATCATGAGAGTTCCAAAATTTAACATATTTGGCTAAACAAAGGCTTTCATTACTTTAGTTTAACCTAATTTTTATTTTCAAAAATTAGTGTACTATTCAGTATAAATATTGCCTCCAAATTTAAGATTTTTTGTTGTTGTTGCTGCTACATGTGTATGTGCTTCAGCAGATATTTAACATTTTAATCCAAGATGCATTTTATTCTTCCGTCTGGGAAGGTATAAGCATTAAAAGGATTATCTAAGTAGACCTCGCTTATTTGGGTTCATGTTTTATTACCTGTGATGCAGGGTAAGGATATTTACCATAAAAAAGGAATTTACTCCATATTAAATGAGAGTGAACATGAGGTCTTGTGCTTTTTGCAGCTGCTGAATAGTAGCTGTATGGTTGAGTCTGTTTTTATTATCCTTTCACTGGTGATTTGGTGCTTTGCTGAACTGATCCCGCCTTGTTTATCCATTTATGCAACCATCAACTGGCACAACTCATTTCCAGGCCTCTCAAACTACAGCGCTGAGCCACAAAACTCATTAGGTGAAATATGTGACCTCCATCATCAAATCTCAATTGAAAATTGTTTTGTATGTAATCTTTTCCAAGGCTGCACATCCAGATACACATTCAAAATCAAGCAAATAGATGTGACTGTTTCAGTAAAACCATGACAAGTGGTCTATCTCTGTAAATGTCAGAAGATGAATCATGTGAATATATTTTAGCTAGAGAAAAAAAAAACCACATTGCTTTTGCTCCATTTTATGGAAGGTAAACAAAAAAAGTAAACAAAAAGGAATTCGAGTTTCTCTCTCTCTTTTGAGTTTATTTTTAGTGCTTTGACATCAGGAAGTGAGAAATAAACTACAGTTAAGTGGTGACCATGAAGATGAAAAATATTCAAAGTGTGATACAAATATGTGTGAGATTCCTAAGAAAAAATGAAGACTATTCTTTTCTAATAGATAATATTGTCTATAGTACATTAAATACATACTATATATACTACGTTAAAAAATCAAGATACTACATTATACTACATTAAAATATATATATACTACATTATATATACCACATTAAAAAAATCAAGATTGTTTATCTCTAGGTCATAAAAATAAAGATATTTTTCTACTGCTCTCAAAGTAAGTATTACTGGAACTTTTGTGCATCGATACCTAGAATTCTAACACATTTTTATGTTATTTAAATAGTTTCTTCTTCTATATTATAGTTCTTATCGAGCAAGTATCTCAGCTGGGGCAGTGTCTACCACTGTGAATGTAGTCATGACTTGAAATGTTTAGAGAGCTGTTGAAATCAGTCCTATCAGAAGTGATTCTACGTACACAGGAGCTGAAGAGTTGCCTGGATAAATAATTTAACTGATATGTCCTTCCACATTTCAGGCATACTCCGTTATGCCTACCAAAATAGTGGAACTGCCCAATGAAACTATTTTTTGCAGAAGGGCTGAGAAGCATTGCTGGTGCTTAGTCACTAAAGAGGAACATGAGTTCTGAGTTTGATGGCCAGTATTTGAACCACTTTTGGACCGTCCTCCCATGCATGATGAATCCTATGAAGAGAGTAAGCTAAAATCTATACCAGCAGTCTCTGCTTGGCACAGTAGTTCCAGACCATAAAACAAATGAATGCTTCAAGCTGAAGCCATGCAAAGAATTCTTTAAAATTAACAGTAAAAACTACAATTGTTCTGTGATCTTCAAAAACTTTTTGTTAAAACATTAACAATATTTTTTTCATCATTTGCCCTAAATGTGTTGGGAAATGAAAAATAATAAAACTAGTATTTATTTATCTATTTATTTAATGTACCATAATGTAAAACATCAGAAACGTTGAGAATTAATGTATTTTATTTCTTTGGAAAAAACTTATCAAGAGTAGTTTGCTAGAAAGCGGTGGGTAGGGGGATGAATGAAACAGATAAATAAGACTAAGAGGTACAAACTTACAGTTATCAAATCAATTAATTTAGATATATGAAAAGTACAACATAAGGAACATAGTCAATAGTATTGTACTAATGTACGGTGACAAGATGGTGACCACACTTACCGTGTTGAGTACTGAGTAAGTATGAAATTGTCATGTCAATATATTGTACACCTAAAACTAATATAACATTGTATGTTAATTATACTTTAATAAGAATTTTTTTTAAATACATGGGAAAAAGTTGTAAAAATAATGGTTTGGAAAGTGCTTGCTGTCTTATTGGAAAACTTACTGCGTAATGACACAAAGTGTGCATCTTTTTTATGCCTTTGTAAGTCTTCATACTTCCTTCCAAATTTGGATCAGCTCCCAACATTTTATGCTTAGTGCTTCTGATGTCATGAAATATCTCTGAGAGTTTCTTCAATGTGAAGTTTATTACTAGTGTCACTTCCTCTGGGAATAATCCTCACAAACACTTTCCTCATTTATGTTGATGAGTTCACCTTAGTAAGTCCAGCTGGCTACATAGCTAGAGTCTCTCAAACAGCAGGAGTGTTAACGTTCCCATAATTAACTATCTCTTCTGTAAGTCCATTTACTGCATTATCATTTTTCATTTCTTTGCTGAACTTGCATTTTATTGACCAATTTCCTCTTTCAGTTATCCATTTTTGTAAAATGTCAGGTGGGTTTATCACTGGGAGACAGAAATGCAATGCAGCTACATGCTCTGATGTCTGGGCACGAAGAGAAAAACAGGTATACAGTGACCAACCACCAACAGATTTTAAAAGATATGATGTACAGGGAGATTCAAATTAAAACCACATTGAGATACCACCTTACACCAGTTAGAATGGCCAAAATTAACAAGACAGGAAACAACGTGCGTTGGAGAGGATGTGGAGAAAGGGGAACCCTCTTACACTGTTGGTGGGAATGCACGTTGGTGCAGCGAATTTGGAGAACAGTGTGGAGATTCCTTAAGAAATTAAAAATAGAGGGACGCCTGGGTGGCTCAGTCGGTTAAGCGGCTGCCTTTGGCTCAGGTCATGATCCCAGTGTCTTGGGATCGAGTCCCACGTTGGGCTCCTTGCCCCACGGGGAGCCTGCTTCTGCCTCTGCCTCTGCCTGCCACTCTGCCTGCTTGAGCTCTCTCTCACACTCTAACAAATAAATAAATAAAATCTTAAAAAAAAAAAAAGAAATTAAAAATAGAGCTCCCCTCTGACCCTGCAATGGCACTACTGGGTATTTACCCCAAAGATACAGATGTAGTGAAAAGAAAGGCCATCTGTACCCTAGTGTTCACAGCAGCAATGACCATGGTCGCCAAACTGTGGAAGGAGCCAAGATGCCCTTCAACAGACGAATGGATAAGGAAGATGTGGTCCATATACACTATGGAGTATTATGCCTCCATCAGAAAGGATGAATACCCAACTTTTGTAGCAACATGGACGGGACTGGAAGAGATTATGCTGAATGAAAGAAGTCAAGCAGAGAGAGTCAATTATATGGATTCACTTATCTGTGGAGCATAAGAAATAATATGGAGGACATGGGGAGATGGAGAGGAGAAGGGAGTTGAGGGAAATTGAAGGGGGAGATGAACCATGAGAGACACTGGACTCTGAAAAACAGTCTGAGGGTTTTGAAGGGGCCGGGGGTGGGAAGTTGGGCCAGTCTGGTGGTGGGTATTGTGGAGGCACATATTACATGGAGCACTGGGTGTGGTGCATAAACAATGAATTCTAGTACACTGAAAAGTAATTAAAAAAATAAAAAATTTTAAAAAAAATGTGATGTGATCACTAATCATGAGGAACCTCAGTCATTTACTAGTGATTTGGGGACTGAAGAGCTAGCAGTTACATTTGGATTTTATACAAATAACCCAAAGTTAATATACTGTGGTAATTAAAAT
Source organism: Lontra canadensis (assembly GCF_010015895.1). Classification (NCBI taxonomy): domain Eukaryota; kingdom Metazoa; phylum Chordata; class Mammalia; order Carnivora; family Mustelidae; genus Lontra; species Lontra canadensis. The sequence continues at coordinate 130,143,217 of NW_022630995.1, read as the reverse complement.
TTGGACAGTGTTGTTGGGGAATTAGTATTACTTAACTAATCCATGATAACTGCAAGAGAAGATTCTCCGTACTGAAAAATTTGCTTAACTTGTATAATCCTTTGGGGCCCAAGTGACACTACCTGGGGACCTTTGTAGTAAAGAAAAATGCAAAGAACAGAAGAGCATTTGTTCTTTAGGCCTCCCTGTTAAGATTTAGCATCTCAAGTGCTCAGGGCAGTTTCTAGAGGAGAGAATCACTATGGCCGCAAAGCAGAGCTGTTTCATGTCGATAACTCATTTGGGGAAAAAAATCTCCAGGAAAGCAGGTATCAGGTCAGTCTTATTTATACTTTGTATCCCTAGTGCCTAGCACAGTATTTTCTATGTAGTAGACATTAAATAAATGTTTATGACAGGATGCAAGAATAAATTCATTAATAAACATCAATGTGACTAAATTTTTTATAAAAACCTGAAACATTTCAAGATTTTGCATTAAATAAAACAATATATTATAGATTGCAAAATAATACATCATAGATTGGAAACAATATTTTTAGAAAGCTTCAAGACAAAGATCTGAAGTTAAAATAAATGGTCAAGTAGCTTCAAAGTGCCCCACTGATTGAAGAGAGGAAATGATACACTTCTTTCAACATTGCATATTTAGAGTTTATCGGAAGACTTATTCCTCTTTCTTTCTCACATCGAAGAAAGCAACTCTCAGCTCTAGCAGCTAACTGCATGTGATTAGCCCCAGTAACATCTCCATCTTTAAATTGGGTGTTTCCCAATACCTTTCCAGAATAGTCAAAAGAGTATACTCAGAAAGTAGGAGGCAGGCAAAATTGAGAACAATACATGGAAGATGAAGCTAGACCAGCCTGGAAGCCATTATATCTATCTAAGAATTTCACCATCTCCTTAGTGTGGAGAGGGCCAAACCAATGTTCACCCTACTGTGTATCCTTCAACCTCCAAATGTGCTTCATGAATTATATTATACATAGCATAGATTCTCATTTCCCAAGTACAGAGAGGGGAAGAAGTCCAAATGGTTATTGTAGTCAATATTGTGTTGTGTCAGCTGGGCCAAGCAAGGCAATAGCACCCTTTGCAGTGTGCTGCATCAGCGAGATTTATTTCTGCCTAGAAAAAGGAAATATTACCTTAGTAAAGATTGGTGACATCTTTGAGAAAAATATTAAATTTGAAATCATTTTTGTTTATAAACTTTGAGAAAAATATTAAATTTGAAATCATTTTTGTTTATAAACTTTCATATCTTAGTGTTAATTTATGAAAATTGATATACGAGGCTATTTTTAAATGTTCTATTGTTTTGTTAATCAGCATTGTTGAGAGGGAAGCATGTAAAATTTTTAGGGGAAGTGCTGTCTGCAGATTACAGTGCAGTCACTGCCTGAGCCTGCTGGTGGGGGCGCATCTTCATTGCAGACAAAGCTCTATGTGCTTGTTTTTGCAAATCCTATTTCATGAAGTAAAATCAATGTAGTGGCAAAAGCCCTGTCCAAGGAAACTATGCCGTTTCATTATTTATTTTCTTTTGGAATTGCAATGTAGAAGGGAAAAAGATATATTCTTTTGAGAACTCAAACAGTACCTTTATGCAATATGTACCTTTTGAATTTGTATTCTTCAGGTCTCCTAATATTTAATAACACTTAAATGTTATTTCATCACTTTTAAAATTCCTCGCCTTAAATGAAAACTTTGGAAAAAGGAAAAAAAATAGAAAAAAACCACAAAGATATTCTTTGATTGTGATAAACATTGTACATTTCCAAAAACATACTTTTCATATTTATTTATTTATTTTAAGATTTTATTTATTTATTTGAGAGAGAGAGCAACAGAGTGAGTGAGCGAATGCATGAATGGGGGAAGGGGCAGAGGGAAAGGGAGAAGCAGACTCCTCACTGAGCAGGGAGACTGATGCTGGCCTGGATCCCAGGACCTGGGATCATGACCTGAGCAGAAGGCAGTCATTTACCTGACCACTTGACCTAGCCACCCAGGCACCCATACTTTTCATATTTAAATTCGGTGGAATAATAGTGAAATACACAGTATTTTTCATTCAAGTGAACTTTCCATATTTAAAAAATAAGTACATTTAGTCTTTTAGGCCATTGTCGTAAAATATCATGAAACTCGTTTGTTGAGAAAAAATGTGTATGGGTAAACTGTTGAATTATGTTTGTTCATATAAAAACAGTGATTAGGGAATCCAAATCGATGAATTATTATGAACATTTTTAGAGATTTATTTATTTTAGAGAAAGAGAGAGCAAGTGGGGGCAAGGACAGAGGAAGAGGGAGGGAGACTCCTCAGGCAGACTCCCCACTGAGGGCAGAGCCTGATATGGAGCTTGATCCCAGAACCGTGATATCATGACCTAAGCTAAGACCAAGTGTTGGTGGCTGTACTGATTGAGACATCCAGGCACCCCGATTGTTATAAATTTCTAATAACCTCAAATAAAACTGAAATCTTATAATATTTTATATCCTTTGTTATTTTGAACCAAAGTAAGGTAAGCAGAGGAAGGCATGAGGACAACAGCAAAGTATGGCAAAATATGTGTGGTCTTCTGGGAAAAGACAGCAATTACTTAGACTACTAGTGATTGAGCCACAATCAGAATAGTTTATCGTTGAGAAAAGCAAGAAACAAATATTTATCCAAAAAAGCAAATTTTAGTTTTGTAAATTATTTTATTGTCCCCAAATAGAAAAGCCCGGTTGATTGTACCTCATTCTTTTTAGTTGTACAGACAGTTATTGCTTTGATCGTTGGCAGTAATGTCATTTTATAATAAAATGGAAATGCTGAAGGTTTACAAAAATGATTTCTGTCTCAGTGATTTGCATTAAGCAAAACATGCCACTTGCTAACCAACCACATTTATGCTTTTTCACACATCACCCACTTATCATTCAGACAAAATGCAGTACACCGAACGACAGCAGGTCTCTATCCAAATGCCAATTCTATCAAAGCTATTGAGCTATTATTCAGGAACTTTTATATCATTCTTGTTTTCTCCATCATTTCAATTTTTTTCTAGGATAAGATGAATACTAACAGGTAGACATAGAAAATTTGCCTCAAAGCTATTATCATGTCTAAGTGTAAGAGAACACTATTATTTTCTGATTCCTTATTAGTTGGATTACAGCGTATCTGGCAAAAGCTTGGAAACCTAAGCTATATTTTTTTTCTGTGATTCTACATCTGTATATTTCTATGCCAGGGTGAAATGTGTGACTGCTTATCTTTAAGCACATCAATACAAGCCAACTGCCCACCTCTTTCTTGCTCAAGTGTTCTTGTCCAACCTAGTGGCAGAAACAATCTGGTGCACCAATGGTGAGACAACTGCCCTTCTGCAGTGACTGGAAATGAATTGGTTCAAATTCATCTAATGTGTAACATTTAAAAAATATATAAAAAGTAATGTACATGCAAAAATTATAAAAATTAATACATGCCTATGGCTGATTTTAAAAAAATGATTTCAATAGCACAAGAGGATAATATATGAAGGAAAATGTTCTGTCTTAGGGTTCTTCCAAGTCTTACCAACAAACTGGGAGTCCTTCCAGAAATGATTCCAGGCATAAACAAAATTATCTCTGTATATATGATAAGAGATTTCTTCCCATTTTTCAAGTCTTGTAAAATCTGTATTGGTTTTCTATTGTTATCAAAGACACAGGGGATTAAACCAATACAAATTTATTATCCTATAGTTCTTGGGGTCAAAAACCCAAAATGGATTGGCAAGGCTGTGAAAGTTTAGAAGAGAAACCATTTTCTTGCCCTTTCCAGCTTCTAGAGGTTGCCTACATTCCTTAGTTCACGGTCCCACATCACTCTGATCTCTGCTTCCGTCAGCACATCTCCTTCTGTCTCGGAAGCCTCTGCCTCTGTCTCATGAGGATCCCATGACTACATTGGGCCCACCTGGATAATCCAGGCTAATCTCCCCCATCACAAGATCCTTAACATAATCATTTCTGCAAAGTCCCTCTTGCCATGTAAAATAATTTGTTCATGGGCTCTTGGAATAGAACAGAGACATCTTTGGAGGACCCTTATTCTACTATAATATCTCCCAGGAAAGTTTTTAAGCTGTTTTCATTCAGATCCTGTCTTTTTCTTGTTTTGTTTATTTCTAATTATGGTATCTTTTGTTGTTGTTCACTGTTGTTTATATTTAGATTCTCATTTAAGATGGGCATTTTGGTAACTGGAAAAATATGACTTTCTTCAACAGTAGAGCTCTCTAAAGAGCCTCAATTAAATGCAAGGAAATGAGTTGCCCCCACTAAAAACTCCAAAAATCCTAAGACATATTCCCTGGAAATGTCTATTACTACATCTTCATATTGCTTTATCAGCATTAATTGATCATTTCCTCTTGCTTGAAATATTTTGGGTTTTTTTTCCTGCTAAAAACCCTATCCTTTCTTGGTTTTCCTATTTCACTAGCTGCTGCTTCTCAGTCTCTTCTATTATTTTACCACATCCCGTCTATATGCATATCTATGGTTCCTACATTATTAGTCTTCTCTAGATATATTTATTCCCTCTCTGGATAATCTTTAGTCTCATGGTTTTGAAGCACCTGTGACCAGAAAAATCCTAAATCTACAACTTTAACCCCTATCTTTAATTTCAGATTTGAAAATTCAGCTGCCCTTTTAAGATCTCTACATGAAAGGCTAACTGGCGTTTCAAACATAAATGTCCAAATCAAAACTTCTGAATTTCTAGACAACACTCCTACCAAACACTCCCCTCCTTCTCCAGCCTTTGCCTTCTCAATGATTAACACTGTCTTTTGCCCACCTAACTGGGGATACACACACACACACACAAACCCACACCCACACTCCCCCCCCCGGAGAAATATTTGATTCTTCTTAAATTCTCAAACAATTCAACATCTGTACTGATGGTTCCACTTTTGAAAAATATTCAGTGTCTTGACACTTTCATCACCTCTATCATTAACATTCTAGTACAAGACACTGTTGTCAATCAGTTGGATTACTGCAATGTATTCTTGCTTCCTTACAATATCCAGCATGTTCTCTCCCAAATGTTTAACAGATCATATCACTTTGCTGTCCAAAAACTCTGGCTTCCAATCGTACTCAGACTAAAAATTTCTCACTCATTCTATTGGAGTATATTTGGCATATTAACACCAAAAGGATGGGCATCCTCCACCTGAGATGGTTAAAGAAAAAGTGGTTTCTTGGAGAGGGACATTTTCTTTCTTTTTTTTTTTTTTAAGATTTTATTTATTTTAGAGAGAGAGTGAGATAGAGAGCACAAATTGGTGGGGGGGGGGACTTCAGGTGGAGAGGTAAAAGCAGGTTCTGTTCTCTACTGAGCAGGGAACCCATTGTAGGACTTGATCCTAGGACCCTGAGGTCATGACCTGAGCTGAAGGCAGATGCTTAACTGACTGAGCCACCCAGGCACCCTGGAGAGGGAGACTTTCTAGACAGTAAAAGAAATATTCTGTGTAGAGGCTTAGAATGCAAATGAATAATCTGTCAGGTGGAGTAGAAATGATAGGTCAGGAAAGACACTGGGAGCTTGTACTTAGATTGGGACTAAGGATGTCCAGAATGTGAAATATGATGGAAGTAGCTACTAAGAGAATCCATACTTAACTCAAGTGTTAGTTTAGACCAAGGGCCCACAGATTTAGATTTAGGCTGAAAGAATCAAAGCATGGCTGTTTGCATGTCAAAGGAAAGTTTTGGGAACAGCATATTCATGGTCATAGAATCATAAAGAACCCAAGAAAGAAGGCAAAAATCAAGGGGACAGAATTGGTGCCACTGGTTCAACCACCATTTTCAATCTGCTGATTCTTTAGTTGATGCCAATGGTTGTAAGTTTTGAGTTTCATTTTATTTCAAGGGGTCATTTTCTTTCTAAGTTCAACTCTTTATTTATTTTAACTCTTGTCATATCCATAACCTTCAAATTTCTTTCTTCTTGTCAATTTTTCATTGTAGTTCTTTTTTAAATTTTTCAAGTAATTTTAGAAATTTAGAAGTTAAAGAAAACTCCAGTAAATGGGGAAAAAAGCAATGGGACTTTCTTCCAGTTTGATGGTTTTTTCAAGACAGCTATGGCCTCAGGAGGTTACAAGGCAGTAATGTTCTTTCCAATGTACAAGTCTGTATTTTGGTCAGTCCATAAGATTTTAAGCCATTAGTATATTGGGCAGTTCGATTTCTTATAACTCACATTCACAAAAAGATCAATTCCTGTCAATATCTTTAACCCTATCCCCTAGATAGGGGATAGTTTTCCAAGGCAAAATCTTTTTGCTAATGTGTGACACTATTACATTTAAATATTCTGTATTACTATCTTCACACAGAGATTTCGTTTTACTTCTACCCTTTTCTGATGTATGGTATTATACTCTTAAATGTATTGTGAAGAAGCAACCAGTAAAACTATCTGTATAATAATGCCTTAGGTCTATCAAGTGTTTTTCTGATGTACAAATCATTTTTACATACATTCTCCCTTTGCAGTTCAGAAGACCCTATAAGCTATACCCAGATCACCACTGCCTGTTTACAAAGAAGAAATAAAGATAAACAATGTTTCGTAGCTTGCTAATAAGTATCAGCAATAGAACAGGGCCCAGGTATTCTGATTCTCATTCTTTACACTCTGTGATACAATGGCCATGAAATGGTTAGCCAGAAAAATCCACAAAAAGATATAATTTAGGATATAGACTATATATTACATTGCAACCATTACATCATTCATGTTTTTACCCAATGGGGATTCCTTTTCAATTCATGCCCAAGCAGAACATTATTCTTGGGGCACCTGAGTGGTTCAGTTGGTTAACTGTCTGCCTTCAGCTCAGGTCATGATCCCAGGGTCCTGGGATTGAACCCCACATCAGGCTTCTTGCTCAGTGGGGAGCCTGCTTCTCTCCTGTCTGCCATTCCCCTGGCTTGTGCTTGCTCTCTGTCTCTCTCTCGCTCACTCTCTCTGTCAAATAAATAAAATATTTTTAAAAAAGAAAATAATTCTTTATGCCAAACTTTGATATAATGTAAGGGAGAATAAAATGACTTCTTATGGCAGAACCACAGAAAAACATGGAACAGGGGGGCATGTGACCAAAGAATAGAAAGCATTAAGTAAGTAGAGAAAACCATAGGGTCCTAGCGGCTTGCAAACAGAGTGCTCACAGGCAAAACTGGCAGCAGCTGTCCTACAGAGCATAGCGGAGAAAATGAAAGCTTCACAGACAATACAATAGGTAATGACTCTCTACTTTAAATGAACTTTTTGTAGTTGTAGAAAGAGCCAGTCATTTTTCTACAGAGAATTACATCTGATTTCTCCAGTGTTCTTTAGATCAAAGCTTCTCAATACAATAGTTTATATTGGCTGTCTCCAGTTCTCCTCTGAGTCTAGAACTAACTGTTGGGCATAAAGGTTTATTTAACCATTCTGCTGATCTTTACAGTCTTAGAAGGGTCCTATAGCAACTCTCACTCCATCCAGTGCAGGCCATAATCTCTTGAACTTGCCTGCTGACTCTGTACGTGCTATCCCAAGGCAATCAGGGGTAGCAAGTAAAAACATAAGGCATCCCATGACACTGTTTCTATAAATACCAACTGTATAGGGAACAGAGTGACAGGGATGTAACAAATGTGCAGCCACACCTGCAGCATATATTATCTCCATATCTTATAGAAGGATCTGGCCACTCTTCTGAAGTAGTCTAGAATGTCATATCTTTATTTTCTTCATCTCCTAAGGCAAAGGAGAAGTAAGTGTATTATTTCTATAACTGTAATGAAGAGTAACCTATTAGAGTCTCTGTTCAGCTGGTATTTTGGCACTTTCTAAAAAGAATAGCCCGTTAAATGAATTTGTCTTTCCATTGGGGCAAATACAGGGAGCAGTAGCAAATATTCTCCCACCAGAAAACTAATATTTGCACTTTTGTCTCTAAAGATAAAGGTAATTTTCTTTCTTCCTTTTTTTTTTCCCCCTCTGTGTGTTTGGTGACCTAAAGCTGTAATTGATTTTAGACTGAAGGTTTTTTAATGAGTGTTTTACAAGGAGGCATTTATTGTGGAGAAGCCACAGACCCCAAATCTTCATGTCTCAGAATTAGTATTTACCATTTCTTTTATACTAGAGAATGGAGACAACAAAAGTACAAAGAAGTCAGACAAGTCAAAAGCCAAAATGAATATGTGGAAAACTACAAGAGAACATGAAAGAAGATGAGGAGATGAGCAAGAAGTGATTCAGCATCATAAAATCCACTGAGGACAAATAAGCACATGACCTCAGAGGGCAACTAAGTATTTGATAACAATCAGTTATGAAAACATCTGTCTTTTAGGGGAAAATTCCTGCTCCTTTCTTTCTTCCCCATCTCTCTGTATCAGAAGCCTTTCCCTCTTTCTGATTATGTTGTTTTCTTTCAATTTGATGACTTAACGTTTTACTCTCAACATTTTAAAACACTATATTTATACAGGCATTATATATACATAATATATGTTATATATGCATATATAGTCCCTTTTAAATAAATTCCCTTAAAATTTATCTTATTAATAGATTTTCACATATTAAAGCATCTTTGTATCCCAGGGATAAAACTCACATGGTCATGGTGTACGAACCTTTTAATGTGTTGTTAAATTCAATTTTCTGGTATTTTGTTGAGGATTTTTGCATGTTTATACATGAAGGATGTTAGCCTGTAGCTTTCTTTTCTTGTAGTGTCCTTGTCTAGCTTCAGTATCAGAGTAATGCTGGCCTTATAAAATGAATTTGGAAGGAATTCTGAATTTTTTGAAGAATTTCAATCTCCTTACTAGTTAATTCAAATTTTCTATTTCTGATGATTCTGTCTAGTTAGGCCATATGTTTCTAGGAATTTATGCATCATTTCTAAAGTAGTCCAAGTTGTTGATATGTAACTGTTAATAATAGTCTCTTACTGTCTTTTTATATATGTGACATCAGTTGCAATGTCTCTTCTTTCATTTCTGATTTATTTATTTGAGTCTACTCTTTTTTTTTCTAAGTCTAGCTAAAGGTTTTTAAATTTTTTAAATCTTTTCAAGAAATCAATGTTGTTTTCTTGATTTTAAAAGTTGTTTTTCTATTCTCTACTTATCAAAATTTTGTCAAATGATTGCCCAGTATCTATTAAGATGATCACAAGAATTTTATCCTTCATTTTGTTACTGTCATATATCACATTTATTGACTTGCAAATGATGAGCCATTTTTGCAGGTGATAAATTCTACTCGATCATGTGGATGGTCCTTTTACTATGCTGTTCAATTCAGTTTGCTAGTGTTTTGTTGAGAATTGTTGCATCTATGTTCATTAGGGATACTGGCCTATAATTTCCTTTTCTTGTAGTGTCCTTGTCTGATTTTGCTATCAGAGTAAATCTGGCCTCGTAAAATGAGTTTGAAAGTATTCCTTCCTCTTCGGCTTTTTGAAGATTTTGAGAACAATTAGTATTAATTCTTTAAATGTTTGGCTGAATTCATCAGTAAAACCATCTGGTTCTGGGCTTTCCTTTGTTGGGATGTTTTAATTACTGAATCAGTGTTCAGATTTTTCTGATATTTATTTGAATCTTCTCTCTTTTTTCTTAGTGAATTTTTCAATCAGTTATTGCATTATTCAGTTCTAATATTTCTATTTAATCCTTTGCATGTTTTCTATCTGTTGCCATTCTTACATTCTTCACCTTTTTTTTCTCTGGAATGTTGAGCAGCTTTATAGCAGTTATTTTGAATTCTCTGTCAAGACTTAATAGATAACTTTTATATATATATATATATAATATATATATAATATATATATAATATATAACTTATATATATAAATTCATTAGGGTTAGCTACTACAGCTTTATTTTATTCCTTTGTTCAGGCCATGTTTCCCTGTTTCTTTCTTCATTTTCTTTGGCTCTGCGTTAGTATCTGTGAGTAGAAAAAAAAGAGACACCTCTCCCCAGTCTTCACAGACTGGTGTTATACAGGATAAATCCATCTCCAAGCAGGCTAGCAGAGATTTAGGATGCCTTTCAAATCTTTTCTGTGTGTATGTCTTCCCTGGACTTGTGCTTATAAATTCCCAATTAGAGGGAGTTGCTGGTTCTTTTCCCATTCCTTCCCAAGTGTTTGTAATCTCTTGTTTCCTTTTGTGTCTATCTGCTATATTCTGGGTTGTCCAGACCAACAGCACTTTATAAGTTCTTTTTATGTTCTCAGGTGCCACAGATATCTAGAGTATGTTAGAAACTGGAAAGGCCGAGCCATTGCCTTGCGTTTTCACCTGAAAAGTTTGAACATTGAGGATATGGTTCAGTTTCCTCTTTTCTTCTCCAGAGATAATTCAGGGGCTTAGAATCTTGCTGGAGAAGGGGCTCCAATAGATGACTGCATGCTAGTCCAACCCACCTTTGTTCTCAGTGGCACCCTGGCATTTAGAGTGTGCCTTGTTCCATCAGTGCTCTGAGACATGCAAGACACAGGACAGTCCCTTGGGTAGCCGGTGGAAAAGTTGGAATGTTGAACATATGGCCCAACTCTTCTTTCTCAAGGAAAAGCTAGGTTGTGGGATTTTTTAGAAACTTGTTCTGTGCTGATTCAGGGAGAGGGGTGATGGTGAATGCTTGCTTGCTGGTCCAAACTGTCGTGTTTGTTTTTAGTGGCTCTCAGCATCTAGAGTAAACTGGGTCCTGACAATGATTTGAAACAGGCAAGGCAGAAGCCAGTCCTTTGAGCAGATCTTGGAAAATAAAGTTTTAATGCCTAGTCTAATATTTTTCTCTCTATGGTGAGGCTGGGATTTGAAGCTTATCATCTGCTCATTCTACCCTGAGCAGTGGAAAGGATCTATCGTGCGTGCTTGCACACTAGCCCAGATCACCATCTTTGTTCTCCGTGGCTTCAAATCTTAAAGCTCCTGAGACTTTGAATCAGGCAAGATAGAAATGAGTTCCTTGGGAAGCCACCTGAAAAATCCAAATGTTGGATGTAATGTGCAGTCTTTTCCTTCTCTCCCCAGAGAAAAGTTAGAAACTGGGGGTTTCCTTCAAATCTTATGGTTCTATGACGGGGTGAAATTACGGTGAGAGGGTGTTTTGGGGTTTTGTTTGTTTCTTTGTTTTTACCGGTTTTGATGTGGCTGGTTTCACCCTCACCTGATGTTCAGGAGCCTCTGAACTAGTTTCTAGATTTCTCACAAAGGGAACTGGTGCAAGTACTGTTGAGTTGGTGTGTCTGTGGAGAGGAAGGAAAGTCTAGGGCTTTCTATCCTACCATCTTGCTGATGTCTTCTCCTCAAAATTAATTTTTATAATCCTTTCTTAATGGACATTTTGATTATTTATATTTTTATTCTACACAACTTTTTATGAGTATCCTATAACTAATTTTGTGCAAATTCCTGATTATTTTCTTACTAAAAATTTTCTTGAATATAATTTCTGGATCAAAAAATACATTTTTAAGACTTTTGAGACATATTTTTAAATTATACTCCTGAAAGTATGCACAGATTTAGAGATCTTTGAGAAGTACATGAGAGTTATCAGTGTTTAAACCATCACTATCTTTTTGGGATTAGTAGAGAGACACTAACATATGGGAGGAAAAAAAACTGAGTTAAAAGGAAGGTGGGCAGTGAGTACTAAGCCATCCACTAATAAGACATGTAATTGTCTTCATTGTAGAGAACACAGGCCAGGCATACTCTTTATGAATTTATTGTGTTCTTAAATTCCTGTGAAAATCTTTTTCTCTTAACATTCCTACCTTGTAACCTCATAATAATCAAAATATAATTTTCCTGGAAGCAAGGACATAAGCACTGACTCTTAATTTTTACGCTTAATAAATCAAACTCAGAATCTCTTTTAGTCCTCTTTTTCTAATCTATTTCATCAGTACTGAAGCTATTTAGATAAGATGGTGGTTAAGAGTCCATTTAGCTTTTGGCCAAAAGTAATTTGCTGCTGGAATTTGGTGGAGATTTTGCTATAACATAATTCTTTCCTCAGTGCAGTGAAAATTGGACAATTATCACTTTGGGATGATTTATAGAGAAAGCTACCAGAGATCTGGTGCCTGCTAGCTTTGCAATAAAACAGCTGTCACAAGGCCAAAAATGTCTCTTTCATCTAGCTGGAATTTTCTTTGTTTGTTTATCTTTTTTTTTCTCTTGGAAAAGCTGAAATCCTATGATAAAGAGAAAAAGAAAGTACTGATACGCAATGATATATAACATTGAGAAATGTTTCTGCCTTTATGTTAGTAGCCCTTTTTAGCTTTTTCTAATTTTCTCATTTTTAGGTACGTATTTGGTGCAGAAGTGTGTATACGCTTTTGGCTCCAGCCTTGATCCAGAAATTGCAGAACATCAAACTAAAGGAAAAAAAGTATGAATCCGTGATTGGAAACCCTTTGTTGATGGAAAAACTCATACATGTCTGGGACATAGTACCGCAAATGAAGAGTAGGAGCAAGGAAAACGTGATGTCTGTGTCTTCTTTGTGAGTGTGCCTATGTGTAGCCACCATATGTGAGCTTCTGCTTTCTTTAATAATAATGAACAAAAAGAGCAATGTGGATACTGAGATTTTGACACCATCGTTTAACCTATAACTTCTTACTGGATAGCATCTAGAGTTTGAGAAGTCCTCAGGCTATGTCTAATCACATTCAGCCTATATATTTTGACAATTAATTTTTTTATTAAAAGATAGTTCATGCTAACGTGGTAGTTTCTTGCCAATCTATTCTCCTGAGAATAATTAGCTGCTCTTGTCATGGCACATGGTGAGTTTAAGTACTTCTCGCACCTTGAAGACCTGGCGTTGTTTATTTTTCACCAGACAACATGACCAGGGCAGAAGTGGCTAGGAATAATAAATCTTCCAGATGTTGGTTTTGCTTTATTACATTGCAGGATACATCAATTCCCTCAAACCAGGTTGCTAGGGGATAGGCGACCTCCTTCTTCAAAAACTCCCCTTAAGCTGGAAAGCTGAAGAGGTGAACTAAAGCCAGCAAGACTGTTTGTAGAAGAGTCAACACACAGAAACAATTTGAAATGAAAGGTGAGAGAACAACAGGAAACCCTAATAGAGTGATAGGTGGTGCTTCCTTTTTCCACAGAGAGACACCCACACTGAACAAGAGGCCTTGTGGCAAGCAACTGATTTACATCCTGAACTTTTGAACTACAAAGTTAATCTCCAGCCATCATATATTCAACTGAAATGTTAGACATATTAGTCATTTGTGGGTATGCACATTCCAAACCCTCACCAATTTCCTCAAAGGAAAATATTGAAAGTAATGTAATAAGGGTGATAAAATATTTATTTTATGAAACATTAAAATGTTTAAAAGTTCATTTCTGGAAAAGTCATCTGTTAACAATAGTAAAAAAACTAAGAAACTTTTTTTTATGAAAAGTGCACATTCTCCTAGTCAAGTTTTTGTAAAAACAATAGAGTTCAATACATCTGTATCTTCTGTGTTTCTTACAGAGAGAACCATCAACTAAGATGAATATGTTTATTCTATTAAAAATAAAGAAACAAACATGACACCATCCAAGTGAACATGAAAATTTGACTCTCAGTCAAAAATTTCCACATGACCATCTGTATTTAGAAATCATTTGGAGAGAAAAGTTCATGACTCTACAGAAACACGGCATTAAAAGTACTTACTTCTAAAAAAGACCAGGAAGTAAATAATTTATATCTCTTTATTCATTTCCATTTTCGATGAACATTGGGGAAGCCCTTTCTAACATCTTTTTGCTCATATGGGATTAGCCAGCAGGTTTGGATAGTCTAGTGCTTTTAAAGTCCCGATTGGTAATCACTAACATCCCCAACCGCCTCCACATTGCTATCCTTCCCTTTAAAGCTGAAAGAACTTGGTCTTGAATCCATCACTGCAGCAGCAAAATGTGAGCAATAATTAGAGTGATGGAAAGATGTTTGATAAATACTCTCAACTATGAGATGAACAGATAAATTTCAGAGCCTCTGGAATTGGCCAAAAATTCTAATAAAGGAAATGACTCTTTTGATAAAGAACTGTCATCATCACATTTTAGCATAAGAGACAAATAAATAAGAGGATCCCAAGGAAACCAGTATAGAGATATTTCCTAGTTATCCACTCCTAACCATGTCAGTAGTTCTCTTTTAAATAAGGGTTATTGCTAATACCAGAAAAGTACTTTTATTGTTACTGAATTTCAAATTGAACATGCGGTTGGAATGCACAAGACTCAAGTTTAGCCCTGAATGGGCTTCAAGGATACACAGTCCAGAAATCCAGAGATACTAAGAAGGAAGTACTAGCATTTGCTGAAGTTCTTTAAGGGACACTAAAGGCAATTAATCACTACCAACAATACCTTTCATTTGTTTCTACTCTGTGTGTATGTGTGTGTATAGTGGATATTTTATCTACTATAAATTGTGTATTTATAAATTATATATATTATATATTACATACACACACAGACATACACACACATATATGGTATGTTGGAACTTCTCAGGTGTTAAACTACCTAAATGTTTGTCTAAATACACCTACATGTTTTGGTAAAGATTTAATTAATTAATTTATTTATTTATTGAGAGAGAGTAGGGGTGAGGGACAGAGGAGAGAAAGAGAATCTCAAGCACACTCTGTGCTTAGGGCAGAACCCCACGTGGGGGCTCAACCCCATAACCCTGAGATCATGATCTGAGCCGAGCTGGAGGTTTAACTGAGTCACTCAGGAGCCCCTCCCCCCCCACACACACCTGCATGGTATTGTCTCTCATTCTCCTTCTCCCTCTTTGTTGTGTAGGTTAATTTAGCCTATTTGACCTGCATCCTCACTATCTCTTAGCTCTATTTATTCTATGGGTTCTACACCACACAAGAAACAGGCAAATATGTAATATTACTTGAGTGGAGATTAGGGCACACATTGTGAGTTACCAAAGACACCCTCTTTTGGGTGGAGAGTCTCTAAATCAAATTAACATGCATCATTTACCTTTGTTACATAAAAATTCTTATTTTCACATATTAAATACAGTATGACACCTCAGTAGCACACTTGCCATTAGTGCAAGGTTGGGTATTATGTGACTACGCCTTGGCTCACATCATTTACCCAGCATCATGCTCAGATGGAGATGGGCTAATGTGTAGGGGTCATTGGGAAGTGCCTACCTTGTGATCATTTGGGATGAGACGTTCTCAGTTCAATGTAAGGTCATCTGTGTACACTAGAAGTTTTACCATCTTTACTTCTGTACATTTGTACAATATAGTCTACATGAAAAATAGAATGTTTTACATCCCATTTCAGAAACATGATATTCATTTTAAGAAACTGAATTTTGTGGAACAGTTTTATATCATTCCCATAAGCGTTACCTTTATATTGGTTATGTAAATAATACATGCTCATTACAAAGAATTCAAGTAGTGCAGAAAGGCAACAGGAGAGAATAAAAACTTCACCCAGATCTCATCACCTAGTTACAACTGGTATGATCATTGAACACTATTCCATACTTCTATCAAATACATATGGCTTTGTATTTCAAATAATAAAAAGATTTCTTAAGGAACACTCTCACATATAAAAAAGAATTATCTGAAGTAGACATATCCTAGTGAGTCCAACTTGATAAACTTCCATCACAGACTGTCATCCTAAGAAAGGCCATTTTTTCTGCGTGAACATCCTATAAAACTAGAACAATAACATCTACATTTACTGTCTGCTGCACAGCTCAAGAAATCTTTTATGTTGTTAGTATAAAACTGCCAAATAAAGAGCCCTTCCAGGTTTAATGCCTCCTTAAGAGTACTTCTTTTAAAAGTACTATGGCTTCACTTATTTGTGGAGCATAACAAATAGCATGGAGGACAAGGGGAGATGGAGAGGAGAAGGGAGTTGGGGAAAATTGGAAGGGGAGGTGAACCATGAGAAACTATGGACTATGAAAAACAATCTGAGGGTTCTGAAGGGGCGGGAGGTTGGGGGATCCAGGTGGTGGGTATTGGAGAGGGCACGGATTGCATGGAGCACTGGGTGTGGTGCAAAAATAATGAATACTGTTACACTGAAAAAATAAAAAATTAATTAAAAAAATTAAAAAATTAAAAAAATAAAAGTACTTACACTTATTTTTAAAAAGATTTTCTTTATTTATTTGAGAGAGAGAGAGTGTGCAGGCATGAGTGGGGGTGTGGGTGGGAGGGTGTACAGGGGGAGAGGGAAAAGCAGGCTCTCCCCTGAGCAGGGAGCCCAACAACGATGTAGTGCTCAATGCCAGGACCCTGAGATCAGGACCCAAGACAAAGGCAGATGTTTAACCGAGAGAGACACCCAGGTGCTCCAAAAGTATTTATACTTTAACCAGGTCTCAATTGATCATAATAGCAATCAAGATCCTCATTCCCAGGAATCAGCAAATTAGCTGAACTATAGTCCTTACAAAGCAGAGTTTGAGTTGAGCATCTTTGGCCTGGGTGGTAAACTCCCCAAATGTTCATTTAAACATACCTGTATGGTTTTCTCTCCATTTGTTCCAGCATATTCTTCCTGGCATGTGGTGTAGAGTTGAGTGGGCTAAGGTGGTCATAGATTGTTCACCTCCTGTCTACAATCCTTACAGAATGAATTATCCTCTGTAGAGGTAGAGGTGGATAAAGTTGGTTGTTTAGACAAGGAGACACCAGGTTTAAAAAAAAGAAAGGCAAGTGACACCTGGGTGGCTCAGTCAGTTAAGCATCTGTCTTCGGCTCAGGTCATGATCCCAGGTTCCTGGGATCGAGCCCCGCATCAGGCTCCCTGCTCAGTGGGAAGCCTGCTTTTCCCTCTGCCCCTGCTTGTGTTCCCTCTCTCAGTGTGTGTCTCTTTGTCAAATAAATAAATAAATAATCTTAAAAAAATAAAAATAATAAAAAAAGAAAGGCAATATAGGATGGAACCAAGACGTAACAGTGACCTTGAACTCAGACAGCTAAGTCTCAAATCCTGATTCTGCTACTAGCCAGCTGTTGACCTGCGTAAATAATTGTTTTAACCTCTGTTCCTTCATCTCTAAAATGAAGATAACACCACATAAAGTCATAGTAACAGTTAACAAGAGCAACAACTATTAAAGTTTGTATAAATGTTAAACATGTTTAACAAATATCAAAATTTCTAGTTCATCTTAATCTATTTCTTAATCTCTGTTCCTTCCTTCAGATTTCCAATTAATCCCATCATACTAGTAAAAAAAAATAATATGACATATCACCAGTGGGAACCTTCATACAATTACCCAGGTTGATCAGGTAGGATCCAGAAAATTAAACTATATCTCCTACCTTCTGACACATTTCTGGGTCCTCGGGCACACATAGCCTTTAAGGACCACCGACTCTCATTTAGTCGCTCCTAAGAGTAAGCCCTCTTTGAATTTACTGGTTAAAAAAAAAGTCCACATTTAGTTTCACAGCATGAAAAAGGATGAAGTCTTTCGTGGTTCTCTCCAGTACTGAATCTAGCTGTTTCTTAGGACAATAATTCAATGTGTCCTAATGGGTAGAATTCATTCACGTGTGCCTACTCTTGTTCAGGAAATAAAGGTCCTAGCTCATTAAGTAAGAAGCAGGGAAGCTTACTGGAGTCCAGACAATACGATTACCAGCGGGTTAGAGATGCTGAAGAGAAGAAAATGCACAGGCTTTCAAATTTCCAACCAGTAACAGTCATGGTCTTGCAGAGTTTTGGTGAGTACACCTGGGTAGTCAGTTTTGAACAGCTTTTTGTGGAAAGCCCAAGTAGTATCTTTGAGATGACAAACACATGAGATCTTGTTTCTATATAGGGACTTAAAAACAAAAACAAAAACAAAAGAAATGCATTTTGAAAAGATAAGTGTATCAATGAGAACTCAATCTACAGGTGAGTATGCAGAGACTCCAGAAAATTTCAGGGGTTCTTTTGTCCCATTCACACCCTCCACTCAAATGTGTGACTCTGACCTTTAGACGTTTGGAATTGCAGCCTCAATCTTTAGCAGTAGTCGTGGTGAAGGTAGACATGGTGGTATTGCAACAGGGAACAATTTTAACACTTCCTAGTTCAGGCACCCTGTTAGGGGCCTTCCATCCCCCCGCTTAATCTTCACAACGTTTAACAGCACTGATACTTCAACAGCTACCTTTGATTGCAGGCTTCTCATGTACAGAAGCTTTGCTATTGTTAGAGAGGGAGGGAAGTTGGGAGACGGGCAGATGGAGAGAGAGAGGAAATTTCAAGCAGGCTCCAGCCCAGACCTTAACCCAGAACAGGGCTCAATCTCAGGACAAGACCGACTGAGCCACCCAGGTGACGCTGTGCTATTTCTTTTATATACAATCTCCTTTAATTTTCAATTTTAATTCTGTACGGTTAGTATTATTATTTACTTTATAAATGTGGGAACTTATTTTCAGAGGTAGTAACTTACCAGAGGTGTGAACGTATTCTGTGTATTTACATAGTTTATAATCGGTACGTCTGGTTTTTATCATATTATATTGTATTAATTCAGACATATTTTATTATTGCCTTTATGATGAATAATAAATAATTTTTATTTGGGACCTTGTCATTGTCTCAAACATTATGCTAGGTGGTTTCTTGGCTTATCTTGATTATTAATCACATTTACCTATATGCTTACTCTTCTACCTCTTTAATAGACTGAGACACTGAGGTTCAGAGAAATAGGTCCCTCACGCTAAGGCTACACATAAATGAGTCTGGTGAGCTACAGATCTAGGCCTGCACTGGTCCAGTCTATAGTTGCCACTAACCTTGGCTACTAAATTGACTCAGGGGAAAACGAACAAACTAAAATAATAGTGACTGCATCATTTTTAGGGATACAGATATCTAGTACCACAGTTCAAATAAGTATGAGATTAGTCTCTAAAACTGATTGAGATCAGTAAGCTGCACTGACTTACAACGATAAAGAAAATACCAAAACACTGGCACAAACACTTTAATCTGGCCACTAGTCTGAGTATATTTCAAATACCCCTCAAATTTCATCTCATAATTCAGGTGAAGTGAATAGGACACAAGTTGTATTTTATCAGAATGGTACCTGGGATGGAACAGTGGAAGTATCACGGCAAGTTTTTATTTTTTCATCCAATTTTAGGTTTTGCATACCCACCATAGAGTTTGCCATGTTCATAGAAATTAGGTATGAATTCTCTTCCCCTGGGATTGGCAGCAAGGTGAGGGGACTTGCAATCACTAAATCTGTTAATATTGTAGTGGAGGATTTCATGTAATAAGTGAAGGACAATAAACAAAATATATGAGGATGAGAAAGAAAGAAATAAAACTATCAATATTTGCAGATCACATAATGGTATCTGTAGGAAATCTAAAATAATTCACATAAATCTCTAAATTTATACATAAAATTGAATGTTTACTGGTAAGAAAGTCAAAATAAAAAGAAAATCTTTATATACTAGCAATGAACACCAAAAATAAAATGTTTATGATTTTAAAATTAACATTGAAAATCACATTGAAAATCACCAAATACTTAGAAATAAATCTAAAAGATGTGCAAAACTGCTATTCTGAAAACTATAACACACAGCTGAAAAAATAAAAGATTACTTGAGTAAATATTTATGAATCTGAAAATTTAATACTGTAATGGTGTCAATTCTAATTAAAACTGATTTATAGGTTGATTGTAATCCTATTCATTATTCAAAATGGCATAACAAAATACATTATTATTGTAATTCTATTGTGGAAATTCTAAAATTTGTTATAGAAATGCAAAGGGGAGGGACACCTGGGTGGTTCAGTCAAATAAGCGTCTGCCTTTAGCTCAGGTCAGGATCCCAGGGTCCTGGCATCAAGTCTTGCATAGGGCTTCCTGCTCAGCAGAGAGCTTGCTTCTCCCTCTGCCCCTACCCCCCAAACTCTCTCTCTCTCTCAAAAATAAATAAATAAAATCTTTTAAAAAATTCAAAGGGGAAAGACTAATCAAGACAAAAAACATATAGGAAGAATTTACCTTCTAAACATAGAATCTTATCAGAGCTAAGGGGAAAAAATATAAGATCTTTGTGACCTTAGGGAAAAATTTCTCAGATTTTTCTCATAAAAAAACAACTTAACATAAAGGAGATTAATTGATTCAAATTAGGTAAATTAGGAACCTCTATTAAATAAAAAAGTGAAAAGATAAAGTGAGAGAACACAGAAGGTCTATATTGATATAAGGAATACATAAAGAACAATCAGTAAATAAAGACAGGACATCCAATATAAAAATGGGGAAAAAAAACTTGATAAGCTTTCACAAAGAAGAATATTCAAATAACTAAAAAATACATTTTAAAATGTGCCACTTTATTAATCATCAGAAAAAGGCAAATTAAAACCATACTGTGATATCATTAGATACCCTTAGGAAGGACTAAAATGAATTTTTTTTGCTTTTTTTTAAACTATGGGTTTCTTTTTTAAAGATTTATTTATTTTTTTTTTTTGAGAGCAAGAAAGTGAACAAGAGTGGGAAGGGCAGAGGGAGAGAAGGAGGGAGAGTTGCCAGCAGAATCCACATGAGTGCAGAGCCTGATGCAGGCTCAGTCCCAGGACCCTGAGATCATGACCTGGACCAAAACCAAGAGTTGGGCACTTAACTGACCGAGCCACCCAGGTACCCCAGGAATAGCTAAAATTTATAAATAAAAACATGAAAATGAAAAGCTTGACAATATCCCATGCAGGCAAGTATCTGGAGCAAATAGAACACTCCTACACCTCTAGGATGATAGGAATGAACACATGTATAATCACTTTGGAAAACTCTTCAGCAAGATCAACTAAAGTGGATCATGTGTACCTAGAATTCAGCAATTCTATTCCTAGGTGTATACTCAGCCAAAATGTGTACAATATGTTAATCAAAAAACAAGTGCAAAAATGATCATAGCAGCACTACTTGGAATAATTCAAACCAGAAACAACCCACATGTCCATCAATTCTAGAATGAATAAATTGCTCTGTATTCATCCAATGGAACACAATAGCAATGAAAATAAATAAACTATTATACGCAGCAAAGTAAAAGAATCTCACATAGATAATGTGAGATGACGAAGGTAGATACAAAAGAGTAATAGTTTATATGAATTTATTTATATAAAGATAAAAAATAGCTAAAATTAATTTATAATATTAGGAACCAGAATGGTAATGACCTTAGAAGAAAAGACAGCTGTGGTGACCAGAACAAGATAAGCTTCTGCCATCAGAAAGTTACCCTAGCTTGATCTGAGTGGTGATTATTTGGATGTGCTCCTTTTGTGACAATTAGCGAAACTGAACACCCATGATTTGTGTAGGACATTAGACTTCAGCAACAAATAAGTCTTTTTAATTAAACAAAATGAATTGTTTAGTCCTTTAAGATGGAAAATCCCCCTGGAATGTTTGACATAGGATAAACTAGGTAAGACACATATGCAACATTAGGTCAGGAGACAGTAATAACCAAATAAAGAAAAATTTTTATTGTAAGAAAAGTGTATATTAACTCATTTGAATCTGTTTTTAAAAACTAGATTTTTCAAAAAATGTTTTTGGCATTTAAAAAAAAATGTTTTTAGGTGGTGCCTGGGTGGCTCAATCAGGTAAGCATCTGCCTTCAGCTCGCGTCATGATCCCGGGGTCCTGGGATCCAGCCCCACATCAGGCTCCCTGCTTAGCAGGGAGCCCGCTTCTCCCTCTCCCTCTGCCCCTCCTCCTGCTGGTACTCTCTCTCTTGTGCTCTCTCCATATCCCGAATAAATGAATAGAATCTTTAAAAAAAATGTTTTTGGGACAAAATCTGAATGGTATGAGACCAGAAAAGAATTTGAAAATTTGTAAATAAAAAAATCAACCTCTTTAAGGATGCTTGTTTTAGATGGATGTATAGTTTTCTACAACCAAAAGGAGCACCTTATAGAAAATTATAGAAAGTATTATAACTAACTACTTAATCAATACATTAATAATATGGTTTATATTACTATACAAATATCATTTTAATCTTTTAAATATTTTTCACAGTTCTTTTTGCCAAACATCATGTTTATTGAAACAGAAATAAAATTAAAATGGAACTAACGTAAGTGTGTCAAGTTTAATGAAATGTTAGCAATCAAGTTTGGCAATATTAATATACTATGGTAATGCTGGGCTTGTCTCATGGTGCAATTAAGAAGTGGCCACGACTTTATACAGACTGTAAGGACTTTTTCCAGATAATGTGAAATTTGGATTCTGACACTGGGACTTTCTCACATGCCAGCTTTTTCTCTTCTCATCTCTGGGTTTGCCAGTTTGGACCCTGGGGCAGGATGCAACAGAGATCTGTGGAGCCTAAATACCTGCTTTTTTTTTTTTTTTTTGGTGATATTTATTTATTTATTTATTTATTTATTAAATCATTTTTTTAAAATTTTCAGCACAACAGTATTCATTGTTTTTGTACCACACCCAGTGCTCCATGTAATCCGTGCCCTCTCTAATACCCACCACTTGGTTCCCCCAACCTCCCACCCCCCCTAAATTCCTGCTTTTGAGGAAGTTTTTCCTTTCACTGACAGAGTACAGTTCAACAGATGCCCTGAGCTTTGAACAATTAAATTAGTGAATTCTCCAGGGATGCCTGGATGGCTCAGTTGGTTAAGCGTCTGCCTCTGGCTCAGGTCATGATTTCAAGGTCCTGGGATCCAGTCCCACATCCCACATGCTGAGCAGGGAGCCTGCTTCTCCCTCTCCCTCTGCCCCTTGTCCTGCTCGTGCTCTCTCTCTCTCTCTCAAATAAATAAATAAAATCTTAGGGAAAAAAAATAAGCGAATTCTCCTCTTTCATGTGGGAATAAGGGAGAATGGGAAGGATTTGGGCTGCAGGGCGCCTGGTGTGAGAAGCAGCAAAAACAAGAGCTCACCCTTTATATTTATTTTACATATCCTAAGAGCTCAGAAGGGAATTCTTATTTCCAGTTATGTCATAAAATAAGCTGTAGAGGTGGATTGGAGTCAGCCTGCACCATCTCATGAAATCTTATTGTCAAATTTACCTGGGAATTTAAAAAAACAGCCATTATTAAGAAATACATAAACATAATTAAATAAATACTATTAAAGACAAAGGTGTTAGATATTCCAAATTTATCACTTTCTAACAATTTTACTATTTGTTCTTGTGGTTATTTATGTCTTTTGAATCTGTATGGTGAAAATACCAGATAGTGGTGTGCTGCTGTGCCTCTCGTCCCAAGTCCACATTTAATGAGGTCTTGTTGATAGTCTGAAATTGACCAAGTTGGCAGTGTTTACACTCCCCAAATCACAGACACTACTAACCAGGGCACTCCCACTCCCCTGCAGGAAGTCAATTGTTAAATACTCATGGGCATATCCTGAGGGACTTTGTCAATAAGGGAAGTGTTCTGAGCATCATTCTTGACAGTCAAATCATTGGCAACTGGTTTATGGACAAAGTAACTATACATCATATTCATATATACACAATGAACACTGTCCTAGCCTTATTATTAATGATGCCATCTTCTCATTCTACAAAGTGTTGCAGTGTAGAGGATAAATTATGTGCTTACTCCCCTTGTAGGAGAACAGGCTTGCCCAACTTCAGCACTACTGATATATTGGGTTGAATAATTCCTTGTTGTGAGGATTGTCTTGTGTTCTAAAGGATGTTTAGCAACATCCCTGGCCTCTATGCTTTAGAGGTCTACCCTAGTTATGACAACCAAAAAATCTTCCAGTACTTTTAAATAACCCAGGGGGAAAGGGAGATTGCCCCCTTCTGTGAACCATTCTCATGCATCCTAAGGGTTAAAACAATTCTTAAAAAAAAAAAAAAAAAGGATTTTTTTCTGGTATCAAAAGAAAGAGATCTCCTTCTCTTTTCTTAGAGCTTTTCCTTTAAAATTGTCATTGTAAATTCTCTGTTGCTTTAATTTGCAACGCTTTTTTTGAAAAACTAAGAGAAAGGTACCTGGGTAATGGACATTGGGGAGTATGTGCTATGGTGAGTGCTGTGAATTGTGTAAGACTGATGATTCACAGACCTGTACTCCTGAAGCAAATAATACATTATATGTTAATAAATAAATAAATAAGGGGGGAAAATCCTCTTGTCAATTTTATAAGCCAAGAAAGTTTTTCATAAAGGCATCAGAGCCCACTCTTTGAATCGAAACCATCAAAGAAGATAGCGCCCTAGCTCCTGTCTCCATGTGAGTTTACCTTACGTGCATGGCTCCAAGTCATCAGGGTCTTCTTGTTGTAGAGCTACATGGCATTCTATGTTCTGTTAGTTAAAGACAATTAGCCAACCCAGATGTCACATCAATACTGAGTGAATTTAAGATGAACTACGCAGAACAAAAGGATTCTGTTGAGTCCTCTCACCTATAAGCAAATTATCATTTATATATATGTATGTATGTGTGTGTACACACACACACACACACACACACACACACACACACACACATATTTAGAGCACAGAGGCAGGGGGAACAGTAGAGGGAGAAGGAGAAGCAGACCTCCCTCTGAGCAGGGAGGTGGATGCAGGGTTCAATCCCACAACTCTGGGATCATGACCTGAGCTGAAGGCTGCTGTTCAATGACTGAGCCATCCAGGATCCCCAAGTTGTCATTTATCTTGAAGTTGTTTAGGTAATGGATTGCATCTCCCCTCCTATTTTTATAAAAGGTTGAGATTTCCTTCCGTCTTCACCATCTTTGTAGCAAATTGCCTGTGATGCACATCAAGTCTAGTTTAATGCTTATTTGGTAATAAAACCACTAAATTCTTTTCTGCCTTTGTAGAAAGGATACAGTGGGTTGGCAGGAGATTTTATTTTTATTTTGTCCAATAAAAACAACATCAGTACTGAGGCAGAATGGAGAAAGCTTAAGCAAACTAGGACAAAAGAGTGGGTAAAATTGTGTCAACCACAGAGAAATACAAGAAGCATGGGGGTGGTATGCATAACTTTTTAAAAACCAACTTCTTCTAACATTTGGGGAGCAAATGTTTTCTTTCCCCCACTCTTATCTGCTCCCAAGTTAATATATGCTGAAGATTGCTTCCCCTTATTGTTTGTCTTCTCACCAATGTTCTTTGCTCATGTAGCTTCTACTTTCTTTCTATAGCTGGAACTCCCCTGACATAGAATATCATTCATTTATCCCCTCTGTGAGCTCAAAACTAGTGTTTTGTAGATTTTCTTCAGGAAATGAGGAGGTGATAATGAGGAAGTGCAGCACAGCTGGCAATAAAAGACTGAACATGGCATTCATTAGCCTAGAGTATCTCATTACACTTGCCACAGGAATTTTCACACTGGCTGATTTTTTCTCTCATCTCTTGATTTACCACTTTGGACTTCCAATCTCTAGTCTAAGGGTAATAAAGGATAACCCAAACACTGTTTTTTTGTTTTGTTTGTTTTTGTTTTTGTTTTTGGTAAATTTGGTCCCTACAATGTCTAAAAGCACAATGTAGGTAGGCCGATAGGAAGCCTGGCCTCAATTATGAAAAAAATAAAGCAATTAGCAACATTACTAAGTAATGTTAACAGAGTGCAATTGAGAGATGCTATGTGATGTGATAACATTTGAGATGATCAGGGGAAATTGGGGTTGAGAAGAGGGGAGAGTCATAGCAAGTTGAAGTTTGGAGAAAGCAGGAAGGGAACAGAAGGGAATGAAATATGGAGACTGAATGCATAAAGAGCTTATAGTTGTACAGAAAGAAGCAGACACATGGAAAATAGTTGAATCATCTCGGTGGCAAACCTGTAGATTGAAGATTCAGTGTCTTGTGATGAGACCCCGTCCCCCACCCCAGTGCTTCATGGAACCTCTCAACTCCCAAAATATATTTAATTCTTTGTGAGAACTTGCAATATGTCTGTTCACAGATTTGGTCTTACAACACTTAATTATCACCTGTTCAATGTCAGGCACTGTAAAAGACTCTGAGCATATACTGACGAATAATTTATATTGGTATAATTATACAAATCTCTACCATCATGGAGGTTATACTCTAACGAAATATTCTCAAGACTCCCTAGCTCCAGGGACACCTGTGTCACTCAGTCGGTTAAGTTGCCTATCTCTTGATTTCAGCTCAGGTCATGATCTCAAGGTCTTTAGATCAAGCCTCACAATGGGCTCCATGTTCAGTGGGGAGTTTACTGCAGATTCTCTCTCTCTCCCTCTCCCTCTGCCCTGCCACTGCTCTCACACACTCTCAAATAAATAAATCTAAAAAAAAAAAAAAAAAAAGTTTCCCTGGCTCCCTCCTGTCATATGTATCTTAACACTCAACTCAATATAGCTCAATATAACTTAGATTTTTTTCATATCTGATAAACCTACTTAAAACATCAGAAAAAGGAAAAAGTTGAAGGAAATAAGTTTCCTTTGAGATTTGGTTTTAAACCTCTATGCCTTGCTGATGTTGGATGTTTTCTGGATTTTTATTTATAGATTGAAGCTTACAGTATCCATTTTTTTATAGATCAAAATAACTGCTGGTAATTTCATGTGGTTAAACAACATATTTTTCTTTATATCTGAAGACTACTATATATAAGAATAAATTATCTTTTTCAAATTTTGTTAACATTAAAGTTGATTTTCTATATAATTATGTGCTTCTGGCTAAATGGTCAAAATACTTTAAAGAAAGTCAAAATTATCTGAGATTAAGTAATTATGAAAAGAAAGAGTATTCCTAACATTGAAAAATAAGATGATGTGAATCAAAATTGACACTATGATATATAAATAAGTTCAAATAACATTTTAAAATATAAATTTGGTCCTAGGTTCACATCAAAAAAATTACAAGGACAGCGAAAAATTAGGCAGAGCAGCATAATAATCTAGTGGTTTCTATATATTATTGAAAACAAAAATCTGGTTCTTTGGATATATGGTTTACTCATGCTTACAAGAAAATCACCTGGCATTAGACATTCTACTGCTCCCTGTATTTAATGGCATCGATTATATGCTGTGGTTTTATAAGTCCAAATATGAACAACTGAAATAGCACTGTCAGGAGTAAATTCAAGCATGTTTTTTCTAGTTCCTGGAGAATTCCTCCTCCTCTTGGGATTTTTTGTTGGTTCAAGGCAGTTCTAGCAACTATACGTGTTCATGATGAAATTGACACTTATGTTTGAAGAGAACTGTGGTATGGAAAAAAGCAGGGGGTTATTCTCGTGTTATAACAGATTCCCCATTACACTTGCCACCTCTAGGGTGGGGAATCTGTTATTTAGCCTGCTCTTCCTGCCCTTGTCACCACACCTGAGAGGTGGGCTTACCCTGAGCAGGAAATGATTGTGAAAATTATTTGTGATAACCAGAAAAGAGAAAACGATACGCTTTTGTAACACCTAATTTACCTAAAGCATAAATCAAAGAAAATACACATAAGAGCTTAAAAAGTAACAATAATTACAAGCATTAAGAATTAAACAATAGTATGGTTCATAATAAAATGAAATAACAAAAATTGCCCAGGGGCACCTGGGTGGTACAGTTGGTTAGGCACCCACCTTTGGCTCAGGTCACGATCCCAGGGTCCTGGGATCAAGACCTTGTCTGGCTCCCTGCTCAGTGGTAAGTCTGCTTCGCCTTCTGCCCTTCCCCCACTCGTGTTCTCTCTCTCTCTCTCTCTCTCAACTCTTTTTTTATCGTGTTATGTTAGTCACCGTACAATACATCATTAGTTTTTGATGTAGTGTTCTAACATTCATCGTTTACATATAACACCCAGAGTAAAGTCTTTAATAAAAAAAATTTTAATATGGTTGTTGAAATAGGAATAAAATGAGTATACTGCAGATGAGTTGACTTTTTTCTCAGGTAGTTAGATTTTCTGTAGCTACCTGAAAATGACATGATGGGAATATCTGTGTCTGGTATTAACCACTCCAAACCCTTCCTCGTCCACTGAAGTAGCAAGAGGGATTCTCTCTACCACTCCTTACTGTTACCTGGCATAGTGTACTCAAGTTAATAAACATACCTATTTTATCAAGAGTCTAAGTGAGTATTTTTTTTAAAAAAACAGTAAGTTTTCCAAAATGAAAAAGGCATAGCAAAGTCAGGTGGACATTATCTTTGGATTACCTGTGTCTCCATATCATCCTTCCCCCATCTCTACTACTTTTGCTTTACACATCAAATTACTGCAGCTCTTAAAATATTTGCAAATAGAATTAGAAAAGTCTAGCTATTTATGCATGCCTGACGTGACCTGTCTTGATGGAGGACAGGAAGCAAAGACACTTGGGTTTTGGTAAAGTATAGACAGAAAGAGTTGACATATATTCCTTTAAGCATTTAGGAATAGAAGGGAGAGTCTGAATTCAAGCATCAGCTATCTAAATCCTGAGATTGTCAGTATGGTCATCCCAAGTGTGTTACGGTTTCTGACCAAAAGCTTTTATGAAAACAGAGTTAGATTCCACTTAAATCAAATCTTTTCATTATCATGTTCTAATAAGTCAAAAAAGGAAACTCTTTCTGGTAAGAATCCTATTCTTTAAGGAAAATCATCAAAATGAGGACAGGGAGCAATCTGTCACAACCTTAATCGGGGTGCACAATAGAATACAAGGAAAAGAAGTAGGAAAAGTATAACAGATAACAATGAAACAAAAGATGCTCGGTTAACTCTAGGAGAAAAGAGAGGTGAGACAGATCAATTGGAGGAAGAGGACTTCAAATCAGTTATTATTGAGTGTGGGAAGCCTGAGTCAGTGGACTTGAATGGAGAAAAAAGAAAATAATCAAAAAGCACAAGTTACAGTGAATCGCTTTGCCCCTTTTTTCCTATCTCCTGAACTGTCATAAAAACTCCTAGCTCAGCACTATGTACATATACACAACAAGAATATTTATAGATACTGCCATAGCTACTGTTCGATATAACCTTTTATTTTATTATTTTATTTTATGGGAAAAGGAAGCATTATTCTTAATGAACTTTAACAATATCCACTATATATCTAGAGAGATTTAGATTTTTTTTTACATCTAATACATACTCTAACTTAGTTTAAAATAAGTCAGAATAACTTTACAAATTCACAAATGAAAGTTATACTTTTAATAGTAGGTAAATATTAACCTATAGATTTAGATGCAACTAAAGGTTTGTGAAGTCAATCATATACCAACACACACACACACACACACACACACACACACACACACAAAACTCACTGCTTTTATAACCTGATATTTCAAACTATTTCAATTTGCACTTCATAAATTCAACTTTTTAATAAATATTTTTGCATTTTGATTCTAGATGATTCAATTTAGAGCACTTTACTCCAACACTTCTCCATGGATTTAGATCATCTTTATTCCCAATAAGCCAAACACCAAATGGGCCCAATTATTTTCTATTTTTACAGTGTTTTCATTAGTTGTAGAGACATCTTAATTTGGTATATGAAATTTTTAATTAGATAATGCAATTTTTAAAGCTGTTGAATAGCATCTTGAGACAAATTTGTAACACTTATCATGTTCCTCCCTCTCAATAACTTGCAATCTGACACAGTGCTCCTTATGCTTCTCTGAAACAACAGTCTATATGAATCAACTTGAGTATCAGACTAAAAACAGTTACAAACTTTGTAAAGGTGAAAAGTACCACGGTGGTTTAGAGTGTTCAGCTGAGTGCTTTTTCAACCGACTTACTGTGCTACTGGCATGCTCTTTTGGCTTACACCACCTACCTCTTTGGCTTACACCTACCTACACCACCTACCTACTCAGTATGCATGTGGGATCTCTCAAAACTCTTCTGTTAAAAGAAAGGAGATTGATGACATAATGAATATTATTTTTAATAGACACTTGAACAGCACCTATTTGTATCCTTAATGATTTCAATGGCCCAAAACACTTCCATGAGTTCCATGAAGGTCTGTAGACCACAACAAAGATACACTGGGTCAAAGCAGTACCAGATAGAATGGTCCTTGTAGGCAAAGTAGAAAATGAGACCATTCATGTAAAGCACCTTCAGTGCTAGTAAGCATCTATTGTTGTTGATGATGATGATGATGAAGGTAATGATGAATGACTACTCTATTTTTCAATCATGCTAAATACTAACATTGTGCTATTAAGTGCTGTTTCAATTCAATACGTTTTAAGACATACTAGAGATTGTGCCTGGTTTAGCGAATCAACTAGAGAATGATCAACAATAATGCTGTTCTCTGTTCTGGCTTCTCTTCCTCCAGGGAAGGTGCTGATCACCAGTCATTGCACGCCTCCCTCCAGAGACCAGAGGAGCCTTTACAACTATGTGGTGTCTAAGCACCCAAGACTAATTTTGACTTTGCCTGACAAACGTGATTGCCATTCTAGAGGTCTTATCTCAAGGATTAGTGAGTTTAAATGATAGTTGGTCACCCAAAGTAGCATCCAAGAAAAGGATGTGAAGTTTAGAAGTAGAATAGACTTAGGAATTTAAAAATAATAATAATAATACACACACACACACACACACACACGGGATAAAGAGATTATTCAAAGAAATTTACTAAAATGTGGTTGATAGGGAATAAGTAAGTAGTAGGCATATACATTATATAACCTCAAAACTTCATCCATAACTCTGAAGTCAGGTGTGTTTAAAAGATATTAATATCAGGAGATCCTACCTTCTATTATTTAGTACCTTTAGTATGGTCTGGGGTAGCATTCTACAATAGAAAATATTAATATTTCTGCAGCAAAATGCATGAATATATCTACTAAGTGTTATAAATAAAGCTTATACAGAGCTTTATGTAAGTTTAGATTATATCAGGTCAGCAATTGTAGATAAGAATTTTTTTTTACATGTATTTAGGATGGAATACTAGGAAAAAGAAGTCTTAATGTATGATGTGTAAGTAGATATAGTCATAATATGTTGGAATTATCACTGTGAAATAAAATGAAATCTGTATTTGATCTCTGCCCATGTTCCTGACACAAAGCTCCTAAAACCCTTGTAGTTTTCTGAGTGATGGGGTTGTTAAGAGGTTCTTACATGGAGCCCCTAAATCCCTGGGAATTTCCTGGATGATAGAAATGTCTTATGTTCTAGCGAGGCAACTCTTGGTAGGCTTCTGGATAGCTTCAGGATGGGGGCTAGTCACCAGAAACCACAAGCCACAATTATTAGAAGCTTGGAACTTTCAGGAGGCCCTGGATGACTCAGTTTGTTAAGCAACAGACTCTTGATTTCAGCTCAGGTCATGATCTCCTGGTTGTGAGATCTTTGGGCTCCACAGGCTCTACACTCAGCACCTAGCCTGCTTGAAATTCTCTCTCTCCCTCTCCCTCTGCTCCTCCCCACCCTCTCTCAAGCACTCCCTCTGTCTATAAAAAAAAAAAAAAAAAAAAAAAGAGGGGGAAAAAAGACACTTAGAACTTTCAATCTCACCTTCCCATCCTCTGGGGAGGTACGAGGGGCTGGGAATTGAGTTAATAATTGGTCGTGCATACATGAGGAAGCCTCCACAACAATCTCTAAATTATGGGTTTGAAGGATTTCTCCTTTGGTGAATGTATCCACATGCTGGGAGAGCGGAACACTCCAACTCCACATGGACAGAACTCCGGGGCTTGCGACCCCTCCAGACCTTTTCCTATATACATCTTCATTTGGCTACTTATCTGTATACTGTATAATACCTTTTATAATAAACCAATAAATGTAAATAAGTAATTTCTCTGAGTTTTGTGAGCCGTTATAACAAATTATCAAACCTAAGGAGGGATTGTAAGAACCTAGGGTTTATAGTGAATTGGTTGACAACATGAGATTTACAAATAGTGTCTGAAGTGGGAGCAGTTTTGTGGGATCAAGCCCTTGCTTGTGAGATCTGTGCTAATTCCAGGTGGTTAGTGTCAGAATTGAGTTAAACTGTAGAACACCCAACTAATACTCTAAGAGTTGGAGAAATGGTGGTTAGTGTGAGAGAAAATCCCACACATTTGGTGTCAAAATGTTCTGTGTGTAGAGAAACAGTTTTCCTTAAATCACTATCCTCAAAAACGTTTCCATGGTAAATTTGAGAGTAGTGAAGGACTCTGGCCACTATACTATGTGTAAAGGTTACTTCTTAAATTATCTAGGTTCTATATTATACTGTCTAGCTCTTGAAATTCAATGCCTTAGTATACCTTCTGAGAGATAGGAAGAGAGATTTGAAACCCCATAGTTGAGAAACTCTTATTCCTTCAAATTTTCTCTTAATCCTCTATGATTTAGAATGTGCATAATGGAGTTCCACATCTGATGTAGATGAGTAGCCTTTATTGGACCTGATCTTCCCAAGGTAACAGTCATAAATACTAGGCTTAAAAAAAAAAAAATGACCCAGCGCCAACTTACAGAAGCTTTCACTGGCCAAAGATGAAACTATTTGAACTTCTTCAATGATGAAAATAAAGGCAATGGATCCAAACCTATCAAATGTGTTCAAATCCATGTGCTGATCACTTTCTGACACCTGGGAAATAGATAGATAGTATTAAGCATGCATCTTCTCTTTCCTGAAAGAACTATACCATTGGGTAACCAAATAATAGATAAAGGAGAACATCTTTTCATTAATGTATTTAATGTAAAAAATGTAAAAGAAATTATGGAATTAAAAACATACACATGCATATACATATATATTATTTTAGGAAAAAGGAATGCTTAATGTCTCTCTCTTTTTACACCCACACACATATACATGTATGCTTAATGCCTTAATATATATATCTAGATAGCTAGATAGATGATAGATGATAGATAGATATCAAACACTCATGTTTGCTTGACATCGTAAAAAAAGACAGAGGAACATAGTCTCTTCTCATAGCTAGAGTGATCCTTTTAAATGTAAATCATATTTTATCCTATCTGTGGCCAAAATCACAATAGCTCTCAATTTTCTGAAGAGTAAAAATCAACGTCCTTCTGAATGTCTTTAAGAACCTATAAGAGCTGTCCTTGAATTAGCTCCTTATCTCATCTCTCTCTCTTGACTATACTCCAGCTTCAGTGATTTCCTTCCTGTTCTTTAACCCATGAAATGTGCTCGAACTTCAGGGCCTTTGCATTGGCTGTATTTTCTGTCTTGAGTGCTCTTTTTCCTTACTGCCACCCAGCTAACTTCTTGCCTTTTTCAAATCTTTGCACAAAAGCTCTCTTTTCAATGAGGATTATGGATGCATCCCATTAGAAATTACCTCCAACTCTCCTACTTCTCTTGCCAAATGCACACCCTTTCTGACTCTCCTCTTTATCTTTCTAAGGCTTTTATCATTACTCATATTCACTACTATATTGCTATGAGTTGAACTGCAACCCCCTCCCATCTCCTACAAAACACATGCTGAAATCCTAACCCAGGACCTCAGAATATGACCTTATTTGGAAATAGGGTCTTTGCAAATGTAATTAGTTAAATTAGGATGAGGTCTTACTGGAATGGTGGCAAGGGTGGGGGCTCCTCCAACATGACTGGTGTCCTTCTAGGAAGAGGGAAATGTGAACATAGACAAAGGGAGGATATCATGCGAGGGTGAAGGCAGAGATTAGTTATGCACCTGCAAAAACCACCAAAGATCACTGACTAACCCTGAAGTTAGGAAGAGGCGAGGAAGGCTTCCTCTGTGAGTTTTCATTGGAGCGTTGCCCTGTGGACACATTGATTTCAGATTTGCAGCCTTCAGAACTGTCAGACAATAATTTTCTGTTTGTTTGTTTTTTTTTTTTAGCCACCCAGCTTATAGCACTCTGTTAAGGCAGTCTTAGGAAATGAACACATCTATCTGTATACTATGTGATTACTATCTAATTCACTTTTTATTGTTCTTATTGCTTATTGTTTGTCCACCTCCTGCTATGGACTCCCCTTCTCCCACAAGGCAAACATAAATAGGAGGGATATTTTTCATTGCTATTTCCAAAGCACCTACAAGAGTTCCTGGCCCACAGCAGGTATTCAACACTATCTGAATGAAGTAATCCTTGTATAAATTTCATCATTTAATCATTTTAGTTGCTCTTTGTGCATTTCCCAGTCCCAGTGTTTTTGTTGTTGTTGCTGTTGTTTTAGTGTTTTATTACCCCTAGTAATGGGCAACATAGTCAGCAGGAATAATTTAAATAAGCACCAAAACTTGATTTAACACTTCTTCTGAAATAAATATTTTTAAATAATTGTTAAAAGTAATGAGGTTGACCGCTTATAATTTCATGTCTATTTATTTCTCCTAGCCTTGCTTTGCAAAGATGCTATGGAACAAGTATTCAAGTCAGATACCAGAAGAGAATAGGAGAGTTAAGATAATCAGCTCTCGAGCAAAGGAGAGTTGACTGAACATAAATTGTTTAATTCCCTAACCAAGTCTCCACAGAAGAAATGATCATTCATACAAAATTTTCAAAACTATTATCCCTCCTTCCCCCCTTAATGACTTCCAGCCACCAACCTGTTCAGACTTCTCAACTTTCAATTAAGAACTTCTGGTTAGGGTAGAGAAATTGCCTCCTTTGAGTTCAGTAGTCTAAAAGTTCCAAATTAGTTTATCGAGTTTGACTAAGCTCATCTCTCAGCAAGCATAAAATCTGTGAAGTTTTACAGGTATTCTACATTTACTAATGTAAGTTACTCTACCAGGATAAAATATCTCTGTCTTTGTTTATATTTGCACTTATGGGGAGATTTCCACCCCCCACACACTAAAATTAAACCTTGAAATTGTCCCAGTGAAAGTGAAAATACCTATTGCTTTCAAAAACAAGAGGTCATTCTTGGACTTCCTAGTTTTGAGTCTAGTGTAAGACAACAGTTTTGAAGCTAAGCACTCTGAGGGGCAAAGCTTTTAAATCACAAAAGTTTTCTCTTCCAAAAGCAAACCTTGGGGGCATCGGGGTGGCTCAGTGGGTTAAGCTTCTGCCTTCAGCTCAGGTTGTGATCTCAGGGTACTGGAATCAAGCCCTGCATTGGGATCCCTGCTCAGCGGGGAGCCTGCTTCCCCCCTCTCTCTCTCTGCCTGCCTCTCCTCCTATTTGTGATCTCTGTCTGCCAAATAAATAAATAAAATCTTAAAAAAAAAAAAGCAAACCTTGATGTTCTGAGCAGTTTTACTATAAGCTACAGTGAAGAGAAAAATGAAGATCTGGGGGACATTCTTGATAGGCAGAAAGAAGTACAGGCCCTTAGAATAAAAAGGAGAGAAAAGAAAGAGAAAAGCAAGAATGGACTCAAGTTCTTTCACTTTTTTTTTTACCTGTTGTCATATAAAAACTTGGGGTGGGCACTCATATAGCACCGACAGATCAGAGAAGCTAAAAATAGAGGCAAATGTATGCAGGTTCATATTTGAAAATCTAGAAAGAGACCGAAAAGTGGAGTGCTTTTATAGCAATGTAGAGTGAGCACAACAGCACAGATACAGCAGCTGAGAGTGTCTGGGCTGAGAAGGCCTCAGTAACCCATGCTGCCTGCTTCAGTTCTTAGTGATCTATAGAAGGAGTAGAATTTCATAAGCTCCTGCAGAGTCCTTGGTCATGAATTTAAAGTTTCCCAGTAGTTGCCAAACTTGACGGGTACAAGACCAATAGAGCAGAGAGTCTAGGCTCAGAACAAAATGGAGAGTATGGTTGAGTCTCTGTGCGACCACACAATGAAATGTCAGCAGGGGTGGACTGGGGCTGGACTCTCAGCTCCTCACCTTGCTGAGAACCAGCCATACATTATACAGGTGGACATGACAGGGAGACCAGGCAGGAGAAATACTCCTCCGCTGGAGTTCAGTGGGAGTCAGCGTAAGGCACCATGTGGACCAGCACCATTTTCAGCTTCCCCCATGTGTAGACAACATCTAGGGAAGGAGCAGGAGGGTCTGTGAAAGAAAAACTCCATGGAGTCTGGATTTTCAATAGATTAGATAGCTACCAGAATTACCTATTTGCAAATCTAAAATGTTTCCTGTTTTGTTTTATTGTGGGTTTTTTGTTTGTTTGTTTTTGTTTTGTTTTGTTTTTGTGGACAGGAGCCAATATTGCGGAGGGTTAAATCAGTTATAGGATCTGAAGACAGCAATGTTATTTTGTACATATGCTGTTTGTTAAAATATTCAATGATTTTCGGGGACTCAGTTTTTCAAAAAACTGTCTGAAATAAACAAAAAGTTCTAATTGTAAAGTTTACTAAGATAGTATATGAGACCTCAGTACTGAAATAGCACAGAGTCTATCAATCATTCTGTATCTTGACCAAAAAACTTAACCTCTTTCTCTCCCCTGTGGATACTCAAAGTATTTTTAAATTATTTAATATTTGGAAATACAGATACTATTTATATTTCACATTTTAGATTGTAAAAGATGTATATAAAAACAATCTTTCTTTGATAGTGTTAATGTGGTATGAGACTAGAAAAGATTTAAAATCTACTTTTATTTGTTAAATTAATTGTGTGTTACTAGAGAGTGGGGGCAAATGAACAATCTGACCAATTATCGATAATAGGAAATTAGTGTTTTCCTGCCAAATCTGTACCCATTGCTTACAGTTACAATCATGACTTGGGTGTACAGCTATCATTTGTTATGATTTGCTGAGCATACTAAATGTTTTCTGTATTTTCACAGACTAAATATTAAGAATTCTATGAAGCAGAAATGAAGATAAATAGATAATATATATTCCTCATATCTAACATTAAATGAGTCTCAGGAAAAATATTTTTGTTTACTATAATTTTGAACCAAAAATACAGAGTAGGTTAGATACAACTTTTATTTTAAACAAAAGTTACAATTCATTTGTTTACAAGACAAGATGAAATAAACGTTAATACAACTACTTCTTAAAGTGAAATTATAGATTGCATTGACACCAACTTTATACAACTAAATGAATTCATCATATTATATATAACACATTAAAGTTATTTTCCACATATTATGAACTGACATTCAAATTCAGAACTCTGTTACATAAATTCAATTTCATGTTACTAAAATTTATTTAATTTACATACAGAGTTATTGTGAATATGATTTAGATGGTCTCAACATTTATTCTTTCCTCGGTAAACATTCAGAATTATGACATATGAAGACATTGTATCAGGGAAATCAAATCAGCTTTGATCCCATTATTAAGAAAGCCATACAGAATAGGATTAAGGCAACAGGACATCATGCCTAACAAATGACAAATGCAATACACCAACTTGAAATGCCTGTTTGAAATAAGGTTATCATTAAAATCAGTTACCACATGGAAAAGGTGTAGGGGCATCCAGCTAACAGCAAACACTAGTATCAGTATGGTCAGTCTATAGAAAACACTTCGAGATCTCTTTTTGATTCTCATGATAGAACGGTTTACTCTCATTTCATGAACATCTGAGTTTTCTTCAGGTTTCATCTCAAAGCAGGTGGGGACCCTTGGTATGAACTTACTGGATGAAGAGGGCTGATTTTTTACGGAACCAAAGTTTTCTGGAAGCATTCTTGAGTGGTTCTCTTGAGGAGGTCTTGCTGGAGCAGGTAACACACAGGCTGTCTTCTTGCTGTATCTTCTTCTGTGTTTTCTGATGAATGAATAGCTCCATTTATGGTTGCTAGCAATTTTCACCTGAGGCCCACTCTTCTTGAATGGATGAAGAGTTAAGTTGATCATCTCATTTTCTTCTAGTTTGTTTTCTTTGTTGGACAACCCACAGCTTATACTCCTGCAGACACTGGTGTGACTTACAGTGAGACACACCAAGGGAAGAATATACTGCACTAGCAATAAAGAGATAGTAAAAGCAATTCTGTATGAATCAGATGGCCACGACTCAACACATAAATATCTGCTGCTCAGCAGTGCTGAACCAAACGTTTCCTGAAGTTCCACCAGACTGTGAAACACTGGAAGGGGAGAACAGATTGCAAAACCTAGTGTCCAGACGGTAGCAATCAGGAAGTAGCCATGATTTGCTGTTAAATTGTTAGATATAGGGTGTTTTATCATGTGATACCTGACAATGGCAATTGATATCAGAATTAAAGTTGAGACCAGAACGGACACGCATTGAAGAAAAGGCATAATATGACACATGACTTTGCCAAACATCCACTGATCCAGCAGGACAGAGGTCAGTGTAAAAGGGGAGCAAAACAGCACAACCAAAATATCAGAGAAGGCCAAATTTCCTATGAGGAAGTTGACCGTCGTCTTCTGATTACGCTTTCTCATGAGAGCCATTAAAATAAGTAGATTGCCCATAAAACCAAGAAGACTTACAAACGTATAAAGTCCAATCAGAAAATACTGCAAGTCATCCACACTGCTTTTATAGTCATCCCAGATGGGGAAATCAGAATTCCGAGTGGCAGCAGTATTGTTCTCAGTGGCAGGGGTCTTGTTATAAAACTCCTGGAGTTCTAAATCCATATTATAGCTCTGCTTGGAATAAAAAGACATTAGTTACCAACTTTAAAAAAATTACATGACTACTATGCATTAATCCACTGAGAGGGAAATGAAATTTTAAAATTTGTTCCCATACCTTATTAATCTCCTAAACAAAGTTTCCTGAGGTCTTTAATTGTTTCCAAGTTCAGGGCAAATATCAGCCAATAACAATTACAGTAAGTCTAAGTCTATCGTCATTTCTATGGTGTATTACCTTGTGTTTAAATAGCAGATCATGTCTTTTAGATTTACGTAGATATAATGAAAGGGAAAGAAAAGGCAAATGTATATAAAAACTTCAAGATATCTAATTTACAATAGCTCATTATTATGGTGTGGTCATATACTCTTACCTTAAACATTCATTTGTTTCCAACTTCAAGCAAGGTCAAACTTAGAAGTCACCTGTCCTGAAGTATTCCTTGATCTACTCAATTGGCTGCGAGTCTCCTCTTTGAGACCCCCACATTGCTCTGTTTACAGCTCTCTGGTGCTATATGTGACAATTTGCTTTGCAATGCAATTAAAAAACATAGCAGCCTATATTATCTATTAATAAGCAATGGAAAAGCAGAAAACTACCCTTTACTCATTGTGGTATCTACCACAATACATGACCCAGTAACTCCATCATTGCAGGTGCTAAATATATATTTATGGAAAAATGAAAAATTCAAACAAATGTCTAGTACCCTAAATATTATCTAGTTTATGTATATTCCAATGAAGCTTCTCAAGTGTAGCTTCTCAAATGTAGAAACACTATCCCAGGAGTTAGTCTATAGTACAGGCACTTACTAAGTGTTTATCAAGCTGTACTATTGACTATGTGTGCACAATAGTCAATGACAAAGTCATTCCTTGATCAATTCTTAGTCCTTTGAGATGTGCCAGATTATCATAGTTAGGATAGCCACTGACCAGCTAGTATTTTTATTTATTTATTTATTTATTTATTTATTTTTTGACCAGCTAGTATTTTTAAAAACAAAATTTACCTG
Source organism: Lontra canadensis (assembly GCF_010015895.1). Lineage (NCBI taxonomy): Eukaryota > Metazoa > Chordata > Mammalia > Carnivora > Mustelidae > Lontra > Lontra canadensis. The sequence continues at coordinate 130,103,490 of NW_022630995.1, read as the reverse complement.
TTTATTTTTTAATTTAAAAATTGAAAACAACTTTCAGCTTTAGAAAGATTGAATAAATTCATATCATCTGAGGAAAATTTATATCTTGAAGTTAAATGTAGAAGTAATAATAATATCATACCCCATAATAAGTTTTTTCTTATGTTTTTCCCTCTCCTAATGCTCATTCACTCATCTAACATTCTTTTATTCATTTTATTTTGGTGTGATTGCAGTCAACCTTGTGCTGCTTTCCCCGTAGTCCCAGGCCAATCCATCCCACCTCCACACAACCATACACACTCCTAATAACATGCTCTACACTAAATGAGCATTTTGTGAATCTTTGCTCCAGTGACTTCTTACAACTGGAGGTACTGCAAATGGGGCCAGGGGGAAGGAAGGGAATGCTAAGCTGTTTCTTTAACTTGCCATCTTGTTGTATGGAGGCCAAAGGCAGGATACCCAAGATGGGCCACACAATGGCAGGTAGATTATTTTGAGCTGAAAATAATCAAGACCCAAAAGACTCAGGTAGAAACTCTGACCTCCTCACCAACTGCCTAAAAAAATTTAGATAGAGGACCTGTACCGGGAAAAGAGCTATTTATAGAGATTCCTTTTTGCCTAAGAAACATATGTGCACAACAGGGCAACCTTCATTTTCCAAACATCTCTTCTCACCTTCCTGCCAATGGCTCTTCTCCCTTACCCCTCTCCTTAGTTCAGGATGACATCTATACCTCATTTTGCCTTTCTTTGGAATTTCCATGCCTGTGCAGATTCCCTGTAGGCAGGAAACTAAATTTGATTTTCTTCTGTCAATCTGTCTCATGGAAATTTAGTTCTTAGTCCAACTAGAAGAACTTTGGACAAAGAAAAATTTCTTCCTCCCTGACAATAGCCAGGGGATATTTCAAACAGTAGGAATTATTCGTCTAATAAGATTTGTCTTGTTGTTGTTTTTTTTTAATTGAAAATCAAAGGTAGAGAAAATGAAAGAAAAAAAAACACACAAAGGATTTTTTTTCTTAAATTTACTCCTTCACTTCTCTGAAAAGAACCATAAGCAAACCTATAATGGAAATGTAGATCTGTTTAATAATTATCTGCTTTTCAGCAAGTGTTATAATGAACAGTGTACAATTTTATAAAACATAAATACTTTGTACATAAGAGTAATGCAATATGTGTGCTTTTCTAATCTCAGAGTGCTAGAGAAACTATGAAATGTAACCAGAAAGTTTTAGAAATGAAATATTATTTTAGAAGAAATTCAATATTGACTGTGTGAAACCTTTGTTGTGTTTGCTTAGACATTTTCTTTTGTATCTAGTTTTAGCTCCCACCATCAGAATTCCCAGGCTGCAACATCAAACTTTAATCCTCAGAGTAAAAAGTGAAAAGTTCTTTGTCAAACTGTGGTGACTTTTAGAAAGCAATGTCTTTGTAGGCTTATGTACTTTTCTGATATCATAATTTTCATGCAAAAATTGATCTATAGCTGACACCAAGACGAAAGAAATCTTCCGAATAGATTGTAGGTATGTTAAGTAGATAGTTCTTAAAAAAAATAGGAGGAACTGTTGGGAACTCAAAGGATACTGAAAGACAGCTAATAGATTTAAATAAATTTCCTTTGTTAGGATAATCTCTGTCTTATGATAAGGCACATCTTTTCACAAAGGATGACAGTCACACACAAAAGAATAAAATATATGTTTTTTTCCCCTTCTAGCAATGATAAAATATCAGCTCTTGGCTATTTTGCTACGATCCTGGAACAATGGCGAGATTCCATATTCTCAGATATTCCCATGATTTTATTTTTAAAGCTAGAATCTGGCAAAATTTGAGTTGGAAAGATAAATACAGCTTTGCTCAGCTGACAAACACGCAGGCTCGCACCACGCTCTCCTAATTCTAACAGCAGAGTTTCTTTTCCCTTGAGAAATCTGAAATGTAAAATTGCATTCCGGCTCAAAATTCTGCTGAGAGCCTCAAGCTATTCCATGGTGTCTGGCAAAGTCTTTCGACTTTGATCCAACACGATGGTTAAGTTCCTTTAAAAGATAAACTAAAGGTCTGTGAACTTGGGGATAAAAAATTCCTTGTTTCTGGAATTCAAGGTGTGTACATGTATGGTATTGCTCGCATTTGTCCTATGAGGCCACCTTGCAAACAGGAACGCAAACCCAGGCGCGCAGCTGCCTCCAGGTCTGCGGCCAGCTGCGGGACTGCGCGGCAGGTGCACTGACCGAGGGGCGCCCGGTGGACTGCGCCCCAGGACCGCGCCAGAACCCGGCTACGGCTGTGCACTAGCTGAACACCCTGTAGGCTGCGGTCCCCCTGCCTCAGATTCTGCCGGGCTGCACTCGCGGCTCGCCCCCAAGGGAAGCGCTAGGTCCCCGCAGAACCCCCTCCCGCTAGCTCCTGATCCAGCCCCAGCGCGGATTCCGGACACTCCTCCTGGATTCGGCCAGCGCCTGCCCCACCCCGGGTGAGTAGTTGCCCCGAACCAAAGAATTCCGCTTTGTCCCTTCCCCCTTTCCCTTGACGCCTAACAATTGCCTGTTCCTCCACCGCAAACCCCCACTTTTCCAGTCGCTCTGCCTTTGGCTTCCCCGCTAGCCCTCTCGGGAGCCCGGACTACACCCGGGACCCGGGACGGGTGCGGCTCCCCGGCCCCGCACCGATTCCTGCCCGAGCCAGGAACGGCCTCAGCCCCTCCCTGCGGGCCCACCCCCGCGCCGAAGGGAGCGGTGGGGAGAGGCTGAACCCGGTACCTCGGGGCGCCCGGGCGGGTGCTGGTGCCTCAGCTCCCGGGAACGCGGTCGCTTCTGCGCCCGGGCGGCGGCGACTGCAGGGGGAGCACCTGGAGGTGGCGGTGGGGATGTGGTGGGGGTAGGGAGGAAGGAGCGGGGAGCAGCGGGGGTTTTAGAGGCGCCTCGGGAACACGTGACTGTTCCCGGGACCCCGGAGACCCTGCTCTAGGGCGCCTGCTCCGCCACAGCCTCTCCCCAAGCCCGGGTTCGGGGCATCCCAGCCCCTACCTTGCTGTCTAGGGCCCCAGGGAGAAGCTGCAGGCCCTCGAGATGGCACCCTGTCACTCTGGCCTCTGGTTCTTGGCCGAGGCCAAGTTAACTTGCCGAGCAGGAAGATTTTTGCCGGTTCTGTCCCCAGCCTGGTGAAGTGAACTCGGAGGAGTCTTGAGCTGATGTGGGAATGAGCGCTGGGGTACCTCTAAGAGCTTAGGCTCCATGAGAAAAAGCTTCAAGGCCCAGGTTTTCTCTTTGTTCGAAAAAAATAAAAACCAAAACCAAAACAGAATGCTGCTCTTTTTGCGCCTTTTTAGAATGAAGAGGGGAGAAGTCTAGGCAGGAAGGCTGATCTGAAGGGGCAGGAGACACAAAGGGGTCAGAATAGGAAAAAGGGTTTATTCCCATTCCTAAGGAGAAGTAGTTGTGGGCGTGGGCAAGCGGCCTGGAACTGGGGATTGAGGTTGAAACGGAATCCACGTTTCTCAGGACTGTTGGGTAACAGAAGACGGACAGAGCCGGGTTGGGGTGGGGGAGAGGTAAAAAGAGTTGTCATAGTTTTTTTTTTGTTTGTTTGTTTTTTGTTGTTGTTGTTGTTGTTGTTGTTGTTGTTTTTAAAACAGCAACCAAAACACACTACAAAATTTGGTCCTCTGTTTCTCCTCAACATGATTTCCGTCCCCATTGTTTCCAAATCTGTATTGCAGATTTGCCTTATTTTTGTTAGTCATTCGTTGGCAGGTATTTTAGGCTTCTCTGTGCTCTCCGTGTATCTGTATATGTGTGTGTGTGTGTGTGTGTGTGTGTGTGTGTGTGTAGGAGGCAGGGAGTGCAGAGAGAGAGAGAGTCACTGGAGAGATTGGAAAGAGATCCATATGTTCTTGAACATGGCCTTGCAGGTGAAAGATTGTATTTCTTGTATATAACAAAACTGAAAAATGATCATGTGACAATCATAGGATCAAGGGTTTGGTGATGAGTGTAATCCCATGGGACTGGTACTCCAAACCGGGGAGGACTATATCCCTTGATAGCAATGCAACTTGTAAATCTAGTTTCTGCGGGCAGCAAACCCTACCTGTTCCCCAGAAGTGGACAAAAATTATTGTGCCTCTTCTCTCCTGTATTTTAATATTCAGTATTCGAGGAAACTATATAGACGTCATTGTATTGGCAAGAGAGTCATCCAAGAGCTCTTAAATACCTCAAGTAAATCCAGTACCTATTTCATTATTTTCTGTCTTATTTCTGGTAAACTAGTACATTCTCCCCCAAATGCTGGACAGAATAGGCAGTCTGAGCAGGCCCACTGGATCCTGTAGTTGGTAAGCTAAGGGATTATATGTGAAAAAGGGATGACTGGTAAGAAAACAAAGTTTGGTTCTTAGACTTTCTTAACTCCAACATCAACATGGTCAATCCAATACACATTGTCACATAAATTTCTATTCTTCCATCCCTTGCGTGGTTATAATACATACTTACTTCAAATATGCTTTGTTGTTAAAACAACTTCCAAATAAACCCCTTTGTGACTATCTTCCAAAATACTAACCTATGCTTCAAGCTTTTGTATGTTAAAAATACAAGATGGATTTTTTTTCTTTTCCATAAATTTGTTATTTCTTTTGATGATGTCGACCCTTAAATTTAAGTAGCTGTTGTTATTATTGAGTATTAAAAATAAAAGGCCAACATGTCATTGAGATGAAGATTCCAATTAACCCACCTTTTTCTTCCACTGCACATACAAGCATGCAAGCCTCAAAAAGCCTTCTTTAAATACACATTCAATATATGTGGAGTAAACAAATTATTTTAAAAAATCCTTCTTTTGAAGATTTGGTCAACTTGAAAATTCCAACAATATGCTACATAAGAAGTTATGGAGATCTGTGTGCTTTTATCTTCAAATTTCCCAGGAGGGATTCAAGACTCATCATCATCACTCTTTGTAGAAGATAATAAGCAATTTTCTTATTTTATGGAGTAAATTCAAGCAGGTAGAGTACTACCTCTGGGAACACAAGTAGTAATGTCCACCTCTGCTCTATGTATTTTTTCCTACTCACTACTTATAAAATGCTCATTTGGGAAATTAAGCTGGATTTTATGTGTGCTACAAAATTAAACTGGCTATTTTCCAGTTTTCTTGGTTCTTCATCAGTTTTGAAAGAAAGCATTTCTATGAAGGTGAAAGTTAAAACCTCTTGGGGCTCTTATGACAAATTATTGAATAATAAAACACTCTCCAAACAATGCCTGGGGTAACATTTCTCTGAGGAACCTGTCTATGATTTTTGTCAAAATTATTGCTGCATTTTAATAACAGCTACCATTTGCAAAGAACAGTTACTAAAATGCACTGACATAATCTCAGACAATATGTGATCTTGGTATATTAGTTATCAGAATAGTGGTGATTAAAAAAAGTTGAAAAATAGTGTTATTTTATTCGATGCATTTTTTTCCTGTGAAGACTTTAGTTATTCATTAAGAGTAAACATTTCTTTATCCACTGTTTCTATCATGGTAAGTTTAATCCTTAATTCTTAAAAGACATGCAAAGGGCCATTTCCACATGTTATGAAAATATTTTTATGATGTGCATCACTGCTTTGATTTCTTTGGAATTGTAATAGTTTGTCATATGATCAATATTTAGGACTCAAAACAAGGAACTAACATAATTGTGAAATACACGCAGTTTTTTAAGGAACAAAAGCAATTTAAAAAAAAGTTAACCTAAAGTTTTGGGTGCATAGAGACATTTTCCCAGAAAACTCAATGATAATTTTGAGGTGCTAAGGGGGCAGGATAAACATAATGATAAGCATTTTGATAAGCATTTTGCTACTTAAGCAATACTATATCTTTCTTTTTGATTCCCTAACAATTAAATCATTAAATATAAAGCAGTGACTGATTTCCAGACAGAATGTACAGTTCTTTTTTTAAAAAATAAATTTTCCAGGGATGCCTGGGTGGCTCAGTTGGTTAAGCAGCTGCCTTTGGCTCAGGTCATGATCCCAGCATCCTGGGATCGAGTCCCGCATCGGGCTCCTTGCTCAGTGGGGAGCCTGCTCCTCCCTCTGACTCTGCCTGCCACTCTGTCTGCCTGTGCTCGCTCTCGCGCTCTCTCTCTCTCTGACAAATAAATAAATAAAATCTTTAAAAAAAAATAAATTTTCCATGTTAAAAAATATATGACACATATACGTGTGTGTGTATATGTATGCATATACACACGATCACATATCACAGATGTATTTGTATAATGGACACTTGTCAGAACACCTGGATTTCATCCAGGTTTTACTCCAATTTAATGGACAAATTAATTTAGACAAAACACTTTGACCTTTGTAATTTTCACTTCCTTTGTAAAATAAAATATTCTAACTAGTAGATATGTAAAGTCCTTTAAGCTCTGACTACATATGACTTCATGCCATTAACAAGCATGCATTATAGATATATGTGTAGAAAGGGAAACTTTTTGGATCTTTAGAAAAATTTGATGATCATAGAAATGGTTGCTGTCCATATTCGAAAAAAAAAGAAATACTGTTGATAGCTTTCCATTATTACTGGCACATTCTCTTCCCTGCAGCTATATTAACAACATAATGATATTTGACTCTTCTTTTAAAAAATTGTGGATGTCTTACATATCAACAAATGATTCTTTATCTAATTATATTATTTTAAAAATTCAGCGCAAAATATATAAAAGAAGAGAACATAGATTCCTTCAGAGGCATAATATTTCTATCAAATATTTCTATCATATAAATCCATATATAGACCATATATTCTTCCCTGTTGTAAATCCAAACAAAAAGTGATGATGTTGAAAAGTATCCCCCCAATATTGCTTTTTAAAAAATAAATTTTCATTTCTTAGCTAAGTTTTCATGGTTAGTATTTTAAATCTACTTATAAGTCTAAATATAACCTCACTATATTTAAGTGGAAATGAAAGAGAAATAGTTTATTTGTTTTGGGTATGCTGGTTTGTTTTGAATAGTTTTTAAAAAGAATGTTTAGAGAACAGTTCAAATCATAAGCCCAGAATAAAAAGTTGATGTTGTTAAATGATATGCTCTTCCACAAGGTGTCTGTTCCCATATTCTTACTCTTATCCTGTTAATGGGTAATTCCACTTCTAAAAGAATATTATTCAGCAGGTAGAAAAACTCATAAGACACTTTTCTGCTGGACATTATGTGCATTTTTTAAAGATTTTTATTTATTTATTTGAGAGAGAGTGAAAGCGAGAGAGATCACAGAGGGAGAGAGAGAGGGAGAAGCAGGTTCCCCCTGAGCAGAGAGCCAGATGCAGGGCTTGATCCCAGAACCCATGACCTGAGGTGAAGGCAGTCGCCTAACCAACTGAGCCACCCAGGTACTCCCGCATTTTTAAAGGCAGTAGGATTCATTTTTCAAGTTTATACTTAATAAGAAAAGCAGAATTAACACATAAAGGAAATTTTTAAAATGAGAAGAATTGTCAAGAGAAGTATATAGTAAGCATATATATGTATAAAATATATGTAGAATTTACATTTACATTATATATACGCTATATAATATATAATGTGTGTGTATAAAAGAGCAGTAATTCATCATAAATAAAATGCCCAAGGTAGTTTTAAATGTTTCAGATGAACAAAAGGGCTTGATTTGTGATGTTCATAATTTACATTATCCTACATTATTCTTTGTTCTTCAATCCTTCAACAGAACCTTTTTTAGTATCTTGTGATTTACCAGACAGAATTCTAGGCTGTAAGTTTAAAGAGGTGAAAAAGTAGTCACTGTCTTTCAGAGATCACAGCGTGGGTCTGTGCAAATAAACAATTCATTACATCTGATGTACTAAATCCTATGTTAGAAATAAACTTAGAGTACTGCAGGCATATGAATAAGGCACATTCAGCCTATGGGGGTATTTGGGGATATGGAGAGAAATAAAATAGGGCTTTGTAGTCTAGAAGCTACTTGAATTGAGGTTTGAGGAACTGGTGAGAGTTAAATCCCCAGATGGCAGGGATGGACAAGTAAGAGGTGGAGAAATAGCATGAAGGTGAGAGAGGAAGTTAACAGTCAGAGAAGTGCAAATAGTGTGATGGGACTATGTGTGTGGGAAGTGGTGGAGGGTGATACTGAAAATATTGGTTAAAAGGACATTGCACTTGACGGGTCTGGAGAGCAATTAGACTGTTTAAACTGAGGAGGGATGTAACTGGACCATTGTGAAAACCACTGAGGCAGAAAGACCCTTTAGCAAAGAAATAAGTAGAGCTTGATGGTGTGAAGGAACACATTGGAGAGATGTTTAAGAGATAAAATCAATGGGAATGTGTGAGCAGTTGAATTTAAGAGTGTGAGAGAAACACGGCACAGTTCTTAGATTCTGGTTTGAAGGATGGAGATGATGACAAGACTGAGATTCCTGTCCACTGGAAAGCACATTTGCCAAGGAAACCTGAAAGGTATCTGTCCTTTAGATGGAGATGTGTAGAATTGTGAGCCTACAGACAGGTAATTGGTGACAGAGGGTATGATTATGCATTAAGGTTAAAAAAAAGAGAGAGAGAAGATTAAGAATGAGGTCTCTCGTAAATTTGGGGATTTCAGGTCAATCAGGGAAAAGATAGGACCACAAAAGGCAGTAACACACAAGCTTTTGGGGGGTGGTCTTGGACACGGTTGCATGACAGGGGAAGTTTCTCCAGACAAGAGATCTTCCAAAGACAACAGCATGGGGCTACCATCCAGAAGGGAGATAGGATAGGGGGTTCTGGGGGAGAAGGGGAAAATAGAGAGTGAATTCACTTGCCTGGGTAATATCACTCAGTAGCAAAGTGGGGAGACTTGGTTCAGAGAGCGCCAAAGCTCATCAATAATTTGCTGTCTTTTATGGCAACAGGATTTGTCTTATCTCTGGTTAACAGATGATGGGTGCAGTTTCTCAGGGTATGAAAAGTAGATGGGCTGTAACTGGTTAAATCATATTTGTTTAGCTTACATTTAAAGCAATTAGATGTGTGGAAATTTGAGTTTGGTGCTGTCTGGCTTTGGGCTATTAGTCCCAGCCTGCTGTGCAAAGAAGGAAACAATATGGGGGCCATTTTAGGCTAATACACAGGTGCTATTTCCGTCCTGTTTATATAGCAGGATCCTAAGGAGGGAAACACCTAAGAAGTAGAGGGAGACAGCAGAACCTAGGAGAGAAAACTGAGGAACATCTAATAAGGAACAAGGAAAGCCTAAAATGTGGAGTTCATGAAGTCAAAGGAAAAGAAAATTCCAAGAGCACAGGATGGTCAAGAGAGTCAAACTCAACATAAAGAATAAATATAATAATGTCTGAATTGTTTCCACTGGCTTTGATCATTGGTGTCATGGCAGAGATGGTTTCAGGTGGGCCATATTTGAGGAGCAAATATGGGAATAGTAAATGTTTGTTTTTGGAGAAGTTACCAGGAAAGAGAAGGCAGCTACAGATACTATGACATGGGTGAGGGAGTTACAATGCAAGAAAGAGCAATTTTATTTGTATTTTCATTTTATTGTTTCACCAAGAAAACTGAATTGTTAAATAAACTGGTATTATAGTTATATTATTTTGTAACAAACCTCCCAAATTTAGTGGAATAAAACAAAAACTCAGTCATGAATTTTATGTTCATGGATTGAGTGGGAGAGCACATTGGTGGTGGCTTGTCTCTGTCACATGGTGTTTGGGGTGTCAGCTGGGAAAACTCTGACCTAGGCTGACTCAAAGCCTGGGGGTTGAAACAGCTGGGACAGAGGAGTCACTGCTGAAATGAGGGATGTAGAAATGAGGGAGTAAGTGCTCTATGGTTTTTACTTAGAAGGAAGGAGGAGTCTATTTAAACTGAGGGTATGAGATAGGAGACTGGGAGAGAAGGGGGACAATTCGAAGTATCTTCTAAAAGGAGAGAAATCAGAAGTCACTCAAGTCCAAGAATTTCTGGGTAATATTTAAGGCTCACCTAAGGTTCTTTTTTGTTTTGTTTTGTTTTGTTTTAAGACTTTATTTATTTGTCAGAGGGAGAGAACACAAGTAGGGGGGGTGGCAGAAGGAGAGGGAGAAGCAGACTCCCCACCAAACAGGGAGCCTGATGCAGAACTCCTTCCCAGGACCCTGGAATCATGGCCTGAGCCAAAGGTAGACAATGGGTTGAACCACTCAGGTGTCTCTCAGCTACAGTTTTGAATAATCTGTGCAGTTCAGTGATTTCTATCTTTATGCTATGCTAGTAGAGGGTAGTAGTCAAGCAATTTCCTGGGTGCGGAAGAGTCCAATTATACCCCAGCCATCCTTGGATATTTATCCTCTTTCTAGATTTCTATGTATCTGGGGAAAGAAAAGCAATATCTAGACTTTAAACAAAGGAATGAAGAAGGGAAACTTACCTAAGCAAAGTGACACCTAGGAACATTTCATACCACCTTTGTCCAGTTTGTAATGTTTATGTGGACATAGGAGTCTTTTTTAAATTTTTCCTTTGGGAAAAACTGCCCTATCTCAGGGATGTGACATAGATTTACATTACGGAGCCAAGTCTGATCTACTGATATTGGCTGCCTGTAGGATTGTGTTGCGTTGTGTTGTGTTGTGTTGTGTTGTGTTGTGAAAGGGTCTAATATTAAGGATGAGATTTTGGGGTGGGGGTGGTGTGAAGTGGAAGTGGAGCCGGATGAACTGTCAGAGGTATTTGTCATAGATGATGGCAGGTCTGGAGGCAGCATTCACACTTGCCCTTCTCACCAGCTATTCCCACTCCATACCTTTGAGTATGGAGATATGAAGGGAATAGTAATAATTATCATCAAAAGCAATAATAGTAACATTCACAAAGCTCTGTTCATTATTCCATGTAATAAATACATAATGTGACACTTTTGTAAAATAACATTACACTTTGGTTGACTGTCTAAAGGGTGTCAGACAAGGTGGGATCTGCAGGAGAATGTTTGTATATTTACTAAATAATTTTAAGACCCTAGTCCTCTAGAGTCTTATTCTGACAGTTTTAAAACAAATGCTCTGAATTTGTAGTCTATGTAATGAAATGAGAACTTTCTTGAAGTGCATTCTCATTTCAAATCAAGAACAAATCCATAAATACTACTTAGTTTCTCTACACAAAGGAGGTAATTGAATTGCTTGCCTACCTACTTGTATACTAACATTTTAACTAAATTGTTACTTCTTTCTGTGAGTTAATTCTTAAAAGACAATTGAATTAAGTGATTGTATTGACCATTTGATTATATTAAGCAATTTAGTCAAAACTCTTTACCTCCTGTATTTCATTGGTTCTAAGATGAGGATTTAAAAAAAAATATTTTAGTACTCTAACTTTGAGATTCATTTACAATTGGTTATGTGTCATTGATTTATTGGAAGCATTTTCTTTCTTCTTCAGTGGTCCATAAAATAATGTTGCTATCTATATTCTGTGACACCACTGATTCTAATAAATACAATAAGTAATTTACAGAAAGAAGGAAAAACTAGCACCTAATTAATGCATAGAATATGAACTGATTCACCAACATGGTTCATATTAAGTTTTACCCCAATGGAAATTTTTCCTTCAGTGGTATCCACTTTATAGTTTTCATATGTAGTGTAAATGTCTATCAAGATTTTTCTGAGTCATAATTTATGACAACTTTCCTGTATCGAGCCTAATAGCATTTTAGAATCTTTAAACGTTGCAGCAGAAATTTATCAGGAGACCAAAAAAGAAGGTACAATGGATAAATTCTATCAGCAAATATAGTGATACACTTTTATCTATGCAGTCATTGAATCATGCTATTTAAAGGGCCAGACAATGTTTTAGATGATAAAACTAAGGTCTATAGAGATTTAATGAGTAGAGCCTATTCTGTTTAAATGATAGAAAAAAAGACTTGCCCAAGATCACATGAGAACAGGTCATTAATTTAATTCTCCTAGTCATGGCTTATAGGCCAGATGGCAATGAAATTTCAGAAAGAAATACATGAAATGGAAAAAAGTTCTCTCTCCCTAGCAAAGATGAGGTTTTATCTAGCTTGAATCCCAAATAAGAAAGTATGCAATTGGCTGTTCATTAAACAGTAGAAAAAGAAGTTATCTTTATTTCATACATATATTCTCTTTAGTATATCTTTTGAGGAATTCAGATTACTCTTTAGCACATGTCTTCTGAGAAACTCAGATTACTTTATGTCAAACCTTCCATAAGATTACATTATAAGAGGATCTTATGGTGTATTTGATTATTATATATGTTGAATTTTTTTTATTTTACAATTTAAAAAATTTTATTTGTGTTTTACACCATGGAACAGTACTTAATAAATGATATTTCTTGAGAATTATACAATTTGTTGCTGTTTTTGAACATTTTGAAACTTCTTTTTGTACCACAAAATTTGACATAGAAAAGTCTTTGAGACTGATCTTTCAAAGATTGGTATTTGATATTTAATATTTCAAAAATGCAGCTTTATAAATTTGCCTTATGGGTGACAATTTATAACAATTCAGTTATAAACTACATGAGCCACAGTAGTTTAAGCATTATTATAGACATGCCTTTATTAACATTCTTGGAAAATACAGAAAAAAAAGTGTCTAATGAGTCCAGATTACATATTCAACTCCAAAATATTTGCTGACATAGTAAAAATGCTACATAAAAATGTATTCCTCAAAGAAAATTAGATAACTTAATTTTTAATTCTTGCAGTAGACTGAAAACAGTCAATTTGATATCAGAACCTTGGGGCAAACTTGCTTCTCAGAATGTGACTTGAGGGAATGGAGTAGACAGAAGGCAACAAGAAATCTAAAGAGTTATTGCTCTTTAAAAAACTGAAGTTCCTAAGTTAGGCTTTATATTTTTGTCCTTGGTTAAAAAAAAGAAGAAGAAAGAAAAGAACTTAAAAAGAAAATATATATGCCATTTTACTGTTTAACCAGTAGTAGGATTTTGTAAAATGTATGCTCACATCTATTATTGTAGTTCACTTATTATATGAGCATGATATTTTAATTCTTTCCCTTTTCAAGTGTATAAAAATATTTCTAATGACAAATAATTTAGAAATATTTCCTGTGGAAAAAAACCCCAGAAATGTTTATATCACTATATAAATAAACCAGCTATGACTTATACTGCACTTTAAATAGTGTTTATTTTGCCTAATAGCCAGAGAAAGAAAACATTTTTTTAACAGTGTAAAGTTCAGGTCATTCCATTTTCCTTGAAATTTTGCTTTGTTTTAGTTTGAAGACAGAATGCAATCATAGTTGTTATTCTGTGCATATCCTAGGCAGTCTTGTTTATCTTTATTAGGAACACTTTTTATTTTCTGGCAGCTTGATTTGGAAGAAGTTGTATTCATCCTCACCAGTAAACCGTTATTGTGTGCATGTGTTTGTGAAATACACAACTTTGGTTTTTCAAAGTGGAACACAACTATGCAAAACATCTAAGATCAGTGTATCCGTAATTATCCAGAATCCCCCGGCACCATGATGGGTTTGCCACTGTCAAGGTCCTCTTGTGTACCTGCCATTCTTTCCTTCATAACGTTCAGTACAGCAGTAGACTAAGCTCCGAGGAAATGGCATTGACTCTTTTTGACCAGTAGGGAAATGTTCCGTTCATCGTGCTCCCCTAAAGAATGCAGCTAGGCACTGAGAACAAACCTGACGGCATTTTCTCAGTGGACAGAAAGGACTGCAGGGTCAGGCTATCTCCTCCGAGATTTGCTACCTTTTTTTTTTTTTTTTTTTTTTTTAATAAAGGTCTTCTCTTTGTTCCCTTTTAAAATGGGGAAAAGCCTTCTCGGCACTGGTGTGAGAAATATACAAACGTCACAAAAGAAAGGGAGAAACCTATTAGTGGCATTGTTGCGGTGACTTCCACGCTTCCTTTTCTCCCAAATACCAATCCCTTTCATTCAGAGTTCGGCGGCCGCTCCCGCTTTTCAGCCGGTTATAACTTCGGCCACAAGATGGCACTGACCCGCAAACAAAGGGACACACCGCGGCTCCGACTTTGGAAGCCTCCTCAAATCGTCTCGCCTTCCCGGGAGTCGAGGAGTGTGCGGATGAGTGCTTACTTTGCTCTCTTCCGTGCGTCTGTGTCGAACAATGTGCGGATCTGTTTAATTGCCCTTCTTTCCAGAATTCCTAGGCAACGCGCCCCAGAGCGGGACATCCAAGCCGGGGTGGCTGCGGGGGGAGCATCGGGCGCTACTCGCGGGGCGCCGTCACGTGGTCCGGGGACGAGGTGGAGTTCGGCTTTAAGGGGGCGTCTCTTCCTATCTTCATCAATCTTTAGGATTTGAGCAGGAGAAATACCAGCGGATCTTTTCTCCCCTCTCTGCTCCCTTCCGTTACCGTTCTTCCCGCTTTCATAAAGGGGCGGAAAAGACGAATCCAACGGAGGGTAAGTTTCAAGTTTGCACGTTTTAAGGGACTTTTTGGGAAACCTCTCATTGATGGCGTGAAGGATGAGAGAGGAAGAAAAAAACGTGCGAGTGCCCGAAATTGACTCTGGGAAACTGAGGTGGGGCGCGGCTGGCCTTTCCCTTGGGCTCTCGGTGCAGGCAGGTCGCAAGGTGTTGCAGAGGATCGGACCGCTCCGGGACTGCTGCCCGTGGATGCGGGCCGACGTTAGGAACCGGGAGCTGGCGGCATCCGCACACCCTGCTCCCCCAAGGCTTCTGCACCGGGGTACGAGTTCTCCCCACTTGGGGTTCTCCTAAGACCGTCTCTCCCTGACCTCGCTTATCTTTGGCGTTTTTCTGGAGCTGGCTGCCCGGGCGGCCGCGCTGGAGTTTGAGCCGAGGAACGGGTCGCTGGGATGGTCTGGTGAATGGGGGGGGGGAGGATTGGCCAGCGGTCCTCCTCGGTCCCCCTCGCGCCGCTCGTGTTCCGCAGGGAGCCGGCGAAGGCGCGGGCTTGCCTGGCGGGCCGCGGACCTGAGCGCAGGCACGGCCCCCCCCCCCGGACACTTGTGGGTTCCGCGTATCTGGCCAGGAAAGGAGCCCCTCTCCCTCGGTGCTGACCCGTCCAGTCTGTGCGCCGTGGTAGTACACCCTGAACCGTATTCTTTCAATCATTGAACTCTTCCGCTGCTTTTAGAACAGCGATGACGGAACCTGGCAAGATGAGGATATCGGGTATGGACGAGAGGTACAGGTGGTTTAAGAGTGTTCCGCTGGTCTCCAGGTAGACAGACTGGAGAGGCGAATGTTTTAAGAACTGATGTTTGTCACAGAGAACTGTGTTTGGACTCTGCCCCTTTTTAAAAATTTTTGATTGGTTTGGATGCTTTTGTTTGCCGGTCTCATCATCATAGGTAGAGATGTTCCATGATACATGGGTGGCAAACGGGTGTTTGTGAAGGTGTGGGGGGTGGGGAGAGCGGGACGGTTAAGGATGAGGAAAATTTGGGGCAATTCACCTAGTTACACAATATGAAAAAGGTGGGCATGTAAGAATGCCAATAGGAATTTTGATTGAACCATGCCATTTCTTTCTCTGCCAACTGCGGGAGCACAGAAAAACCTAGGGGAAGGCAGAGAGGGAGTGTGTTTTGACATTTATTTTTACTTTTTCTTTCCTTCTCACCCCCCTCCCCACCCCAGAGTGCTCAGATTTGTCATGCCCACCTGGATCCTGTGCAAAAGCCTCACTCACTAGCTGACACGCAGGCAGGGGGGCGTGCAGAGCCTGCCTGTCTCTACCTGCACAGAAACGTAGAAGCAGTATCTGGTGGTCCCAAGACTCTAGAATGCTTCCCTGGTGAAGAAGAGAGCAGAAAGCTATCCAGCCCAGCTGCCCACCTATGACTAAAGCATGAGTGCTTTTCGGGGGGTGACTACTGCATTCTGAGTCTTCCCTTATCATTTTAAGGCAGCTGTCGTTGAACCAGGGGAGGAAGAAACAGGATTACGTAATCACACAGATAAACTAGCAGTAACTTTGGGAGGCTGTGTGTAACAAGGCTGGCATTTCTTTTCCAAAACAAGTAAGGTGAACAGACAGTTCTGAGGTATGAAAAAATGTATCTGCTGCAGACTACGACCAGCAACTTGTATTTTCAGGTAGTGACAGCACTAAGAAAGGCAAGCAGTGAAAGGCCAGCATTCTCGATGGAAAGGAGAAGGAAATTTCCCTTTGAAAGGGGACCAAGTTTCTAACTATTGATGCATGTAGTATCTCTATTTTGTCTCTAATTGCTCATAACAGCTATATTGAGATTTAACAGGCTTTAATTTTTGCAGTGTCTGTAGATGCATATCTTATTTTAAATATCGGGATAGTAACTATCAAATTATTTTCCTTTCCAAAGATAATGTATATAAATTCCTTCTCAGTACTATTTTCTGACAACTATTCTTTCTTGAAGTTATACTAAGGTAGGCTGAAAATACACATTTTATCCAATGCAGAACTGTTTTACCAAACTAGAATGACTATCATATATGCACTTAGAAAAGGAAGCTTTGCAAATACTTAAAAAAAAAATAGTTTACATTTTCTGTATAGCTAACTTAACATCTACTTAGTAGAAAGACTACTGTTCCTTACCAGAGCGTGTCCATCAAATATAATTTCAAAGGCGTCAGAGTTGAATTTTAGTATTCACCTAAAACCATAAGAAACTGTCTTTGTAGCCCACACACTGTATTATGTATTGGGTTTTGTCAAAATAAGTCAGTGGGTTTAAAATTTCTATTTTTCTTCCTTTCCACGGTAAACACTTTAGTACGTGCCTCCGTTATCTCTAATCTGGATTATTGTATTAGTCTCTTAATGAATCTCTCTCCTTTTTCTCTTTCCTATCTTAAGTCTGTTGAAAACAGCAAATAGAGTAACATTTAAAACAAGCCATATAACTTCATGCCTTTACCAAAAACTCTCCAGTGATTCCTCATCTTTCCCAAGAAAAAGTCAAACTGTCCCATGGAATAAGTCCTTAATGTAATCTATTCCTCTTCAGTTTACCCTTTCTAATTAACTTTCTACTCCCTTATTTATTGCACTTCTCATTGCTCTTTAGCATACCAGGAACACTCCAGCCTTAAGGATTTTATGTTTGTTCTTTTCACATGAGATGCAGTCCCTGACATATCTACATGGCTTCCTCACTTTCAAGTCTTAGTTCATATGCCATCTTTTCAGACAAGCAGAGGCCTTCCTTACCACCCAGTAACAAAGTGTAACTTCCAACAACCCCAGTTCCCCTTCGTTGCTTTTTCTGTGTAACACTTACCATCTGCCATACCTTCCCTTTTGCCAATTTATTTTTTCTTGGCTTTCTTTGTCCACAAGACTAGAAACTCAAAGAGAAGGTCACTGTTGTCTCCACTAAAACCATGCCTGACACAAACTAAGTGTTCAATAAATATTTACTGGATGAATGAATTTTCTTTCAGAAACAATTCCTTTTTTATAAACATGGAAATGGAATATTTCCCCTTAAATACCTGACCTAATATAGTGAGTATTGTAATTAGTATCCATCAGCCATGTAAAAGGACTATGACAGAATTCAGTTATTGATGTTAGGATTAATTCACACAAGAACGTACTATTCTAGCCATGAGGCTACAATGTCAGTCAACACATTTTTGTTCTGAATCTAGTATTTGGAAGGTGCTATGAGGTATATACACTACCTACCTTAAAAAGATTATAGCGTAATTGGGACGAGCCAGTTAAAGATTCAGGGGCACTAAATGGTGCTTTGAAAGATGGGTAGCATTTGAATTGGTGATGAGATAGAGTACCCAGCAAGAGCAATGGCAGAGACAGAGATGAATGCAGAAGCTAAAACAGGCTGGGGGGCACTTGGTGTACTGTGAAGACAATGACCAACTTGGAACAGAGCATTCACCATGGGGCTCTTGGGGCAGGAAGTGAAAGGCAAAGGGAAGCAAAATGTAGAGGTCTTCAAGTGTTAGGCTGAGGAATGTACTCATAGTGTCTTTTTCCACGATACTTATTTCTCTGGTGTGTGTAGTGACAGGGAGCCATGAGAAGTTGTGGGATAAAGAGGATGCACTTTCCAATCAAGCTAGTTTTACTTTAAATAATGAAGAGAAACTCACAATTAACTAATAAGTCATGTTGAATAACTTGACAGCAACACGAATATGAGGTATGATGGGAAAATTTTCTTGAATTCTTCAGTGAGGAATTTGTAAAGAAATGTTAGATTATTACTTACTTCTTCAAGGTTCATTCTCAGACACTAAGAAGAAGATTATTCTCTCTGCCTTTAGCATTTATTTGACACAGAAAGAGAGATCACAAGCAGGGGGAGTGGAAGAGGGAGAAGCAGACTCTCTGCGAGCTGGGAGCCTATGTGGGATTCAATCCCTGAACCCTGGGGTCATGACCTGAGCTGAAGGCAGATGCTTAACGGACTGAGCCAACCACATACCCCATGCCTTTGGCATTCTTGAGAGATAAAGGGTGATGGCTGCCTGAGTTCAGGAGCCATTATGTATTGGTTGTTGCACAGAGGAAGGGAGAGCCATACTTCTAAAAACGTTTACACTGTATGGTAACTAACATAACATAATTACAAAAAAAAAAAAAAAGAAAAGAAAAGAAAGGAAAAACAAACAAAAAGTTTACACTTGAAATCATTCCTAGTCTTAATTCTTCTATTCTCACTAAATGTTAGAAACATTTATTTTTTTAAATGTATTTTTTTAAAGATTTTATTTATTTATTTGACAGATAGAGATCACAAGTAGGCAGAAAGGCAGGCAGAGAGAGAGAGAAAGAGAGGAGGAAGCAGGCTCCCTGCTGAGCAGAGAGCCCTATGTGGGGCTCCATCCCAGGACGCTGGGATCATGACCGGAGCCGAAGGCGGAGGCTTTAACCCACTGAGCCACCCAGGTGCCCAGAAACCTTTATTTTTATTCTTCAGTTTTCTGAAGCCAAGTTGCGTTTTTATAATAAAAAACACTTCATATTCTAGAAAGCGAAAGCACTCAAGGAAAATTTCATTAGATGTGCCTCTTAAAAGGCCAATGTTCACTAAATTTCTTATCTCCTTTGAAGTGGAAGTAAATCTATATGATTTTCTTTATTCTCACATAAAAAAATAAATAAATGCAATTCCCTTTCTTAACACAGGCACAATGGCCTATTAATTAGCATAAAAAACCCTGAATCTCATATATTTATTTAGCAAACTAGAGGAAATCAGATTTTTTTAAAAGGAGCTTTTCATCTCTAAAAACCACTGTCTGTAATTTCTCTTGTTGGTTAGAAAAGAGTCTTTGTATCACAGAATGCTGTGAAAGATCAAAATTACCCCAAACATGTAGGTCCCTGCCTTGTATCAGTATACAGTCCAGTGGGGAGGGAGGATATTTACTTGTATAAAACCTTAGAAATCCTTAGAAAACTGCTGATGTATAAAATCCTAGAACCTTAAAGTTAGAAGGAATTTCAATTATAGCCATTTAAATCTCCCACACAATGTAAGAGCTCCCCAAAAGTCTTTCATACAGTAGCTGCAAACTCTTGTGTATGGAGCATCCCAGAGTTTTGCAGGCAGTTGATTTTATTTCATTAAACTTTTGTTCCTCATAATGATGTGAAATTTGTTTTGTTTTATTTTTAATACACACTGTGTTATACTTTCCCTGGTCCTATTTCTTACTTGTAAAGTTAGGTATGATATTTTAAGCCCAGTTCCCTAGGGTACATGCTACCCATTCAAATATGAGAAGACGTCTATACCATTCCTAGTCTTTTCTGGATTAAACATCTTTTCTCCCTTCCACAGTCCTTCATATGACAAAGGGTTTTTTTTGTTGTTGTTGTTTTGTTTTGTTTTTTTCCAATCTATTTTATTTCTTTTCAGTGTTCCAGCATTCATTGTTTATGCACCACACCCAGTGCTCCATGCAATACGTGCCCTCCTTAATACCCACCACCAGCCTCACCCAACCCCCCACCCACTCCCCTCCAAAACCTTCAGTTTGTTTCTCAGAGTCCAGAGTCTCTCATGGTTTGTCTCCCCCTCCAATTTCCCCCAACTCATGTCTTTGCTCCGTCTCCCAGTGTCCTCTGTGTTATTGCTTATGCTTCACAAGTAAGTGAAACCATATGATAATTGACTCTCTCTGCTTGACTTATTTCACTCAGCATAATCTCCTCCAGTCCCATGCATGTTGATAAAGAAGTTGGGTATTCATCCTTTCTGATGGAGGCATAATACTCCATTGTATATATGGACCATATCTTTTTTTTTTAAGTTTTATTTTTTTTTTAATTTATTTATTTGACAGACAGAGATCACAAGTAGGCAGAGAGAGAGAGGAAGGGAAGCTGTCTCCCTGCGGAGCGGAGCAGAGAGCCCGATGCGGGGCTCGATCCCAGGACTCTGGGATCATGACCTGAGCTGAAGGCAGAGGCTTTAACCCACTGAGCCACCCAGGCGCCCCGGACCAAATCTTTATCCATTCATCCGTTGAAGGGCATCTTGGTTCTTTCCGCAGTTCAGCAACTGTGGCCATTGCTACTATGAACATTGGGGTACAGATGGCCCTTCTTTTCACTACATCTGTATCTTTGGGGTAAATACCCAGTAGTGCAATTGCAGGGTCATAGGGAAGCTCTATTTTTAATTTCTTAAGGAATCTCCACACTGTTTTCCAAAGGGTGGAAACTTGCATTCCCACCAATGGTGTAAGAGGGTTCCCCTTTCTCCACATCCTCTCCAACACATGTTATTTACTGTCTTGTTAATTTTGGCCATTCTAACTGGTGTAAGGTGATATCTCAATGTGGTTTTGATTTGAATCTCCCTGATGGCTAATTATGATGAACATTTTTTCATGTGTCTGATAGACATTTGTATGTCTTCTTTGGAGAAGTGTCTGTTCATATCTTCGGCCCATTTTTTGACGTGATTATCTGTTTTGTGTGTGTTGAATTTGAGGAGTTCTTTATATATATCTTGGATATCAGCTCTTTGTAGTGACAAAGGTTTCTGATATTTCACTGTATTGATGATCCCTTTTTGCATATACTTGTGCTAAATAATGTCTGCCTTAAAGAGCAGTTCAGGATATGGTGGAGTTTTTAGTACAACTTAATGAATTAGTTCATTTCTATAGTAGGAGGAAGAATAAGGGAAATTTTTATTGTTGTTTTTCTTTATTTCATAGCTTATGTGTTAATCTGTGCATTATTTTTTTCCATAATCATATTTTTATAATGTTTAGGAATCTGTAACATTGGTTTCTATAAAACTTTTGGGGGTAAGATTTACACACACCTTACTAATTTACAGACTACTACATTTTGTTGAATTAAAATGTAGTAATTGCAAGTCCAATTAAAAACATTAGAATTGTTTTTTAAAAAATGTTTGCACTGTTTCTGCTATTTTAAAAATGTTTTTACAGATTACATTTGTTTATTTATTTCAATGTCTTCACTTAAAACAGTACTATGAGTCAGAATTTATACTGACTGCTCTGAATAAAATTAGTAATGCCATTGGTCATTTTCTCTTTACAGATTGTTCAGTTCAAGGGAATGAAGAATTCAGAATAATTTTGAGAAATGGATTGCAATATGGAGAATTAAGAAAAAGCTGAGCATTTGATCTGCTTTGAAGAAACATATTTTCCATTTGTCTAGCATAATCTATAACAACCAAACCAATCAAAATGAATTCAACATTATTTTCCCAGGTTGAAAATCATTCAATCTTCTGTAATTTTTCAGAGAATTCCCAGTTTTTGGCTTTTGAAAGCGATGATTGTCATCTGCCCTTGGCCATGATATTTACATTAGCTCTTGCTTACGGAGCTGTAATTATTCTTGGGGTCTCTGGAAACCTGGCCTTAATTATAATCATCTTGAAACAAAAGGAGATGAGAAATGTTACCAATATCCTGATTGTGAACCTTTCCTTCTCAGACTTGCTTGTTGCCATCATGTGTCTCCCTTTCACATTTGTCTACACCTTAATGGACCACTGGGTTTTTGGTGAGGCAATGTGCAAGTTGAATCCTTTTGTGCAATGTGTTTCAATCACCGTGTCCATTTTCTCTCTGGTTCTCATTGCTGTGGAGCGCCATCAGCTGATAATCAACCCGCGAGGGTGGAGACCCAGTAACAGACATGCTTATGTAGGTATTGCTGTCATTTGGGTTCTTGCTGTGGTTTCTTCTCTACCTTTCCTCATCTATCAAGTATTGACAGATGAGCCGTTCCAGAATGTAACACTTGACGCATTCAAGGACAAATACGTGTGCTTTGATAAGTTTCCATCGGACTCCCATAGGTTATCTTATACAACTCTCCTCTTGATGCTGCAGTATTTTGGCCCACTCTGTTTTATATTTATTTGCTACTTCAAGGTAAGAAAATGTTTCCCCCTACCGCTTCCATTTTAACCTTCTTTCCACAGAATTCCATATTAAATTTGTGGTTCTATTTGAACTTTTTTTTTTCCCCCTCTCTATAGATATATATACGCTTAAAAAGGAGAAACAACATGATGGACAAGATGAGAGACAATAAATACAGGTCCAGTGAAACCAAAAGAATCAACATCATGCTGTTGTCCATCGTAGTAGCGTTTGCAGTCTGCTGGCTACCCCTTACCATCTTTAACACTGTGTTTGATTGGAATCATCAGATCATTGCTACGTGCAACCACAATCTGTTATTCCTGCTGTGCCACCTTACAGCAATGATTTCCACTTGTGTCAACCCCATATTTTATGGATTTCTGAACAAAAATTTCCAGAGAGACTTGCAGTTCTTCTTTAACTTTTGTGATTTCCGGTCTCGGGATGATGACTATGAGACAATAGCCATGTCTACCATGCACACAGATGTTTCTAAGACTTCTTTGAAACAAGCAAGCCCAGTCGCATTTAAGAAAATCAACACTGATGATAATGAAAAAATCTGAAACTCCTGTAGCATATGGTCCCAGATGACATCTGTCTAAAAACAAGCACAACCTGTAATATCTTTTCATTACCTGTTCCCCCAGGGAATGAGGTTATAATCATTTAAGAAAGACCAAGATTTGCTTGTCTTGCTTTTTACTGCTTTTATTGTAGCTGTCATAATTACACTGGGACAAAATGTATGGGCTTTGGAATCTTCTGACAATAGTTTTGACCAGACATCCTTGAAGTGCTTTTTGTAAACTTCTGCATATAATACAAAGACTTTTATATTCAATTTGTTGGAATGAAGTTTCTTTAAATTATTACTATTGACTGACTTTAGAAGCACTGCATCTGAAACTCATTAGGCCAGGCCATCCTGCGTTGATTAGATTAGACGGTCATTGGACTGGGCAATCTTGATGTAATGATAGACATATTTCAGTCTGTTACAGAGGTGATAGCATGCAAAAGCAGCATTCGAGATGTGGAGTTAAGCCTACGTCTTGCAGACCTACAGTCTGAAGTCACTGAGTGGTTTGCATTTTTTTTTTTTTTTTTTGGTGTAAGACCAGATTTAATTTGCTCCTGATTATCACTTGAGATAAAATGTATTAAAAAAATACTTCTCAGCTGTGAATATCATGGGGAATTGGGCCACCCACAAGAATTAAGTGGGAAAGCAATTCTCTAACTTCAAAACCATTTTGGTACCTGACAACCAAAGGATTTCAGAGTAATTAATTTAACAAGCAAATTAGTATTGCAGCATATATTTGAATTGTATTCATCAGAATTGTTGGTCATGAGGTTTTCCATTCTTCACAGACTGTTCAGTGTTTGTCGAGCATAAATCTATATGTGACTCAAAAGACATTTCCAGCTTACAATATATAAAAACACAAAGTGTATTTTCCATACATCAGTGCCTACAAAGTAACACATTTTTAACTTTTTCAATGTCCATTCTTTAAAAAAGGACACCAAAGTATGCTGTTAAAAGAATGTTCACTCTGGCTAGCAGGGCTAAATACCTGAAAACTGAGAACACTTCATATAACCCATATTAACCTGTATAAACTGTGTGCCTTGTGGAGTCATAAATAATGTACTTTATAGACTACTAAGTGGCTGTGTCATGTTAATATATTTCATTTTATGTATTCTATAATCGTGATTGGAGCCTCAGAATCATTTGGAGCAAAGATATTTTAAGGAACAAGATACAACTTCAGTGTATTATAAAAGTATTAAATGTGTTTGATTTTAAAAAGACAGACATTTTCTTTATTAAAATTGTTTTTGCTTTTTCTGACTAGTTCCTTATGTTTCTATTCAGTTTATTTGTTTGTTTGCTGCTTTTTTTTTTTTTTTTAACTCATGGTTTCCCTCCCATGATGTTCCCACAACATCCCATTTCTGCTTATTAATGAAACATTTTCTACCCTGTGTTCTTCCTCCTCTGCTTCTTGAAGCTTCTTGGAGGCAGGGGCTATTTTACAACCTGTCCCCAGTGCATTTACCACAGTGCCAGGTACTTACAACTTTTTCAAGAAATAGTTCTGAAACAAATAAGTCAATAATAACTAAATTTCCTCCCTTCTCATTTATAATCATAAAGACTTTGCATCTTGAAATTTTCAGGGCCACCTCCTTCAAAGTTCATATTTACCAAGAAGATGTTTGCCCTTTTCATTATGTTATTTTCCCTTCGAAACTAAGCAAAAATGACATTTTTGATTATAGAAACTTGCATGTTTGGTCCTGTAATTCAAACACAGACCGAACTTTTTTACAGGGTGAATGTGCATATGGATTCAAATTCTACCTCATAATGACTTTTTTGTTAACAAAGAAAAAAATTCTAAAACCAACTTTGAACATACATTGGAAAATATTATCACCTTTCCTTACCCAAACCTGGAATTTTAAATGTTTTTCTGCTTCAGGGGACTAATGGGAAATTTTATCTTTCTTCACTTAGGTGCTATGGAAATAAATTGCTGCTTGAGAACAGCTGTAATACGTAGGGGCTTCTTTGTCAGCACATTTGCTGAAATGGCCATTTCTAAGATCCTCATTCAGCTACATAGGCTGCTGATTCCTTATCTTTACATAACTAATGAACCGAATATAAAATTATTTTTTATCAATATATGTCGATGAACTAACAGTAAAGCCAACAGTCACCAAAGGATCTAAAGTTACTGAAGAAGAAATAAATGTACACACTAAATACCAACTATGGAACCACTGGGTTTTCTGAAACCCAAGAACAAAAATCTATCAACTGTTTTGGTACAAGAGCATAATGACGATGTAGCTTCTATAAATTCAGAGTAAAATGATAATAGCTAGAAGTTTTAAACACTTAGCATGTGCCAAGTACTATGTCAAATATTTAAGTACTTGTGAGGGTGGGTGACTAAGGTGATCACTTCACATAAGAGGAAACCGAAGCTCAGCTTATAAAATTTGAGCCCCACACTGAGTAACGGGGGGAAGAATCAAGCCAGTCTGTCCACTAAACTACACTAAACTAAGCAGTGAGCTGGACCTATGCTAGAGTTTTAGAAATACTTTTCTCTCTTTCCAAGTTAAATTGTTAAGGCATGATAGTACCATTCACCTTCTTTCTGATTTTGGCTGTAGAAAGGAATGAAATGAAAAAAAAAGTTGAGAGAAAACGGCCATTAGAATTCTGTGTATCTCTGATTCCCTTCTGAATTACAGAATTCTACTTGAAAATGGAATCTGATTATTCATATTAGTTTTATTTCTTTACTGTTAGCTGGATATTCTGACCCCTTTTCTATTCCACAAAATTTTGCCTTTTCCAGAATGTTACAAAGAAGCATACCTTGTTTTATCACACTTTATTGTGCTTCACAGACACTATTTTTTTTTTTTTAACAAATCAAAGTTTTATGGCAACCTTGTGTTGAGCAAGTCTGTTGGTGCCATTTTCCAGCAGCATTTGCTCACTTCATGTGTCTGTTGCATTTTGGAAATTCTTACAATACTTCTAACTGTGTCATTCTTTTTATATCTGTGCAATGCTCCAACTTCTTCCAGGGAAAGCTGCTGTATTAATACTCATATGAATTCACTGGATATGCACAAAATATCCCCCAGAGACAAAGTCAATGAAATACAGACCTGTATTGATGTCAGGCTTTGCATTTACGTCTTATACTCCTAAGGGAAATAGAAGAGAAAGGTTGCCTTGATTAAATTGCCTCTTGGGAATGTTGCATTAAAATATGCGTCTGACTCAAGGTCTGTTACCAGATGTTTTTATTTCTACATTAACTCATGATATTGCAAATGAGTAAACTGATGCCCATGGGAATCAAAACCTAGATCTGATTGCAAAATCCATGGATTGTTCTTTTATACATCTACACCGGCAAGCACTGCAATGAAACCATAATGTTTAATTATTTTGTTTATTTTTCATGCAATTCATATTACCGGTTGAAAAGTGAGGAAAAGTAGCAAAAAAATTGTAATTTTCTCAAATGACCAAAATAAAAAAAAAGTGTGACTAATTTTTCTTTTTTTTTTTTTAATTAAATTTTGCTAGGAGTTTTGGCCCCTAGTTTTTAACTTTCTTTTCTATCTTGAGCCTTAGTATTTTATGGCTTTTAAAAAAATTAGTGAAATGAGTAAGCATCCATATCAGGCATTTTCTCTCATTCCATTAGTTTTTTTTTTATTGCTTTTTTCCCTTTGAAACACGACTATTCATTCATTCCTTCTAGGTAATCTTATAGGCTTAAATGCAATGCTTGTAATGATCTCCTTGGGCCTCAGCACTCTTATTTACAAGATGAGGAAATTAGGCTAAATATCTGTATCTTATGTAGATATATCTACACCTTATATATATGATATATCTATATCTAGAGTAAACAGTCTCTGTCTTACATCTAAGATAGATAAAAGCTCCAAAATTATGTGATTCCATTTAAGTAAATCTAGGAATGAGTTAATAGAAAGGGGATACCTGGTTAGGGACTGTTTGCAGGCAAAATGTTCTACCTGTAACAAATCTTCTCAGAGGAAGTATCTTGAAAAATCACGAGTCATGGTATAGGAAAGTAAGAGAGAAACCTGTGTCATACATAAGGACAGATTGAGGAAAGATGCAGACGCTAAAACATCTAAAACATGTGACGCTAAAACATTTAAAACATGTGACCAAGGGAAAAAAGTTGGGCTAGAACAGAAGGTAAGACTGAGGGAGACTGGGGGAGTCAGGGGTACAGAGGAGCCAATGAGGTGAAAGCCCCTGAGTTTCCAAATGGACACTATTTTTAAAGGTCATATAAAAGATATTTTGAAACTGGGAACAAAACAAGATATTTAGAAATATATTTGGGGGTGCCTGGGTGGCTCAGTGGTTAAGCGGCTACCTTCGGCTCAGGTCATGATCCCAGGTTCCTGGAATTGAGACCGCATCAGGTGCTCTGCTCAGCAGGAAGCCTGCTTCTTCCTCTCCCACTCCCCCTGTTTGTGTTCTCTCTCTCGCTGTCTCTCTCTCTCTCTCTCTCTGTCAAATAAATAAATAAAATATTTCAAAATAATATATTTGGGTATGAATGCAGTTGGGGAGAGGAAAGCAAATTGCCCCGAACTAATAGACTGTATGCAAAGTGGAATTCAGGTGCATCATGGCCTGAGCCATGAGCGCAACGTAACTGAGCATAGGGTCACGGAAACCAGAAGACTGCGCTGAGTTTCAAGGAAAACATGAAAATCAGTAATTAGTAAGTATTAAAAGGAAGAGCGTGATCTCTCTTTCCAATGAAAGGTTTGAAATTGAAAAACATTCAATTAAGAAAATACTAATACAAAATGACAAACAATAATAATAAAAGCAATAAAACAACCTCATTCTAAATGAAGGAAAGGGGCCATGGGGAAAGAAATCCTTTGTCATCAAAAACTAACCACACAAATTATTTCATAGAGGCTAATATTTACCAAGTGAGCACTTAGAACCCCACAACAAGCTATAAGTTAGTGCTGTTATTTTAGATAAGGAAGCTGAATCTCACAAAGACTATATAGCATCCTCCAAAATCAGTTAGTCATTTGCAAAAGCCAAATTTAATCCCATATCTAGGTGAGTCCAAAAAGTTGCTGCTTAAACACTGGATTATTATATTTCTCACTAGTAGGCAAATGGAAGCTTTAAAAATTGTATGCATGGCTTTCAGCTTGAGCACATCCATACAAGTAGCCTTTTTTTTAAGGACATATTTTTTTCCTATTTAAGTACTTTTTTTAAAAATTATTTTTTTAGAGGGAGAGAGTGCATAAGTGTGAAAGCAGGCAGAGGAGTGGAGGGAGAGGAACAAGCAGACTCCACGATAAGTGCAGAGCCCAATACAGGGCTCGATCCTACAACCTTGAGATGATGACCTGAACTGAAACCAAGAGTCAGGCACTTAACTCTCTGAGCCACCCAGGCACCCCTTAGGTACGTTTTGTTGTTGTTGTTGTTATTATTGTTTTTATAATTTTTTTAAAAGTTTTTATTTATTTATTTGACAGAGAGAGAGATCACAAGTAGGCAGAGAGGCAGGCAGAGAGAGAAGGGGAAACAGGTCTCCCACTGAGCAGAGAGCCTGTGATGCGGGGTTCGATCCTAGGACTGTGAGATCATGACCTGAGCAGAAGGTAGAGGCTTAACCTACTGAGCCACACAGGTGCCCCTCTTAAGTATGGTTTTAATGGAAAAATTGTACCTGAATATAACTAAATAATGTATTAAAAATGTAAAAATCACAGCTTGAATGAAATTGTAATTTATAATTCAATAGCCACAATAATACTCTAAGTGCCTCAACATTACTAGAGTTTCTTCAAAGAAGTCACTCAAATAAGAAAAACAGGGTGAAAATAAAGTAAGCTAATATACTAGAAACTTTGGCTCTCAGAAGCCAAATCAGTTCAGTTCCATTCAACTAATATTTAATGAGCAATGTAAATAGTGTCCAGTTCTGTGATAGAAGCTGGCAATAAAACAAGAATACACTTAACTCTGGACAGACATTAAATTCATGGAAGGTATGTACAGAAATGTATCATTTTAACATACAGCAGGTGGTGAAGGTAACCCTAAATGTATATTTACATTTTCTGGAAGGTACTTAACTCAGTCAGACTGAAGGAACCTTCTGAAAGACATCTAAACCAAGCCCTGAAAGTGAGCAAGAGCCTTAGCTGTGTTAAGGCCCACTACTGCATGACAGGAAAAATTATAGAGAATCTTAATCTGGCCAAGTCATATAGCACACAAGAAAAATTTTAGAATGTTTTGCTTTTTTTGTTGCCTATGTTATACATAATTCATACATTCAAAACAAAAGTCATTTTTGAACATTTAGTAAGAACAAATATTTTTGCTGAGACAGGAGCTAACATTAACCGAGGATAAATGTTAATAAAATCTCAGCTAATGTTTATGTTGCTGGAATATAACTAACATCTTTAAGAATTATTCTTTTTTCAATTTAAATACAGTTATCCAAAGTATAGTATATACTTAGGATTTTTTAAATTAACATATAAAGTATTATTTGTTTCAGGGGTGCAGGTCTGTGATTCATCAGTCTTAAACAATTCACAGCTCTCACCATAGCACATAATCTCCCCAATGTCCATCACCCACCACCCCATTTTTCCCATCTGCCTCCCCTCCAGAAACTCTTAGTTTGTTTCCTGGGATTAAGAGTCTCCTATGGTGTGTCTCCCTCTCTGGTTTCATCTTGTTTCATTTTTCCCTCCCTTCCCCTATGATCCTCTGTCTTGTTTATCAAATTTCACATATCAGCAAAATCATATGATAATAGTCTTTCTCTGATTGGCTTATTTCGCTTAGCATAATACCCACTAGTTCCATTTACATCATTGCAAATGGCAAGATTTCATTTTTGATGGCTGCATAATATTTCATTAATATTGTGTTAATATTCATCTTCTTTATCCACTCTTCTGTTGATGGGCATCTAGGCTCTTTCCATAGTTTGGCTATTGTGGACATTGTTGCTATAAACACTGGGGTACACATGACCCTTCGGATCACTGCATTTGTACCTTTGGAGTAAATACCCAGTATTGCAATTGTTGGGTCATAGGGTAGCTCCATTTTTAACTTTTTGGGGAACCTCCATACTGTTTTCCAGAGCGGCTGCACCAGCTTGCATTCCCCCAACAGTGTAAGAGGGTTCCCCTTTCTCCGCATCCTTGCCAACCTCTGCCATTTCCTTACTTGTTGATTTTTGCCATTCTGACTAGTGTAAGATGGTATCTTATTGAGGTTTTGATTTGTATTTCCTTGATGCTGAGTGATATTGAGCACTTTTTAATATGTCTGTTGGCTATTTGGATGTCTTCTTTGAAGAAATGTCTGTTCACATCTTCTGCCCATTTCTTGATTGGATTATTTGTTCTTTGGGTGTTGAGTTTGATATGTTCTTTATAGATTTTGGATACTAGCTTTTTAATCTGATATGTCATATGCAAATATATTTTCTCATTTTGTTGGTTGTCTTTTGGTTTTGTTGACTGTTTCCTATGCTGTGCAAAGGCTTTTTACATTGATGAAGTCCCAATAGTTCATTTTTGCGCTTGCTTCCCTTGCTTTTGGCAATGTATCTAGGAAGAAGTTGCTGTGGCTGAGGTTGAAGAGGTTGCTACCTGTGTTCTTCTCTAGGATTTTGAGAGATCCCTGTCTCACATTGAGGTGTTTCATCCATTTTGGGTTTATTTTTGTGCGTGGTGTAAAGAAATGGTCCAGTTTCATTCTTCACAGTTTGGTTATCCAATTTTCCCAAACTGTTTGTTGAACGGACTCTTTTTTCCATTGGACATTCTTTCCTGCTTTGTCAAAGATTAGTTGACCATAGAGTTGAAGGTTCATTTCTGGGCTCTCTATTCTGTTCCATTGGTCTATGTATCTGTTTTTGTACCAGTAACATACTGTCTTGATGACTACAGCTTGAATAGAGCTTGAAGTCCAGAGCTGCGATTCCACCAGTTTTGCTTTTCTTTTTCAACATTCCTCTGATTATTTAGGGTCTTTTCTGATTCCATACAAATTTTAGGATTATTTGTTTCCATTTCTGTGAAAACAGCTGATGGTATTTTGATAGGGATTGCATTAAATGTGTAGATCATTCTAGGTGTCATAGACATTTTTACAATATTTATTTTCCAATGCATGAACATGGAATGTTTGTCCATTTCTTTGTGTCTTCCTCAATATTTTTCATGAGTATTCTATAGTTTTCTGAGTACAGATTCTTTGCATCTTTGGTTAGGTTTATTCCTAGGTTTTGCTTGCGATTGTAAATGGGATCAACTTCTTAATTTCTCTTTCTTCTGTCTTATTGTTGGTGTATAGAAATGCAACTGATTTTTGTGCATTGATTTTATATCCTGATACTTTACTGAATTCCTGTATGAGTTCTACAAGTTTTGGGGTGGATTCTTTTGGATTTTCCACATAAAGTATCATATCATCTGCAAAGAATGAGACTTTGACTTCTTCTTTGTCAATACAGATGCCTTTCATTTCTTTTTGTTGTCTGATTGCTGAGGGTAGGATTTCCAGTATTATGTTGAATACTAGTGGTGATGGTGGATGTCCTTGCTGCCTTCCTGACCTTAAGGGAAAATTTTCTCAGTTTTATCCTGTTGGGAATGATATTTACTGGGTTCTTCATAGATGGCTTTTATGATACTAAGGAATGTACCCTCTATCCCTACACTTTGAAGAGTTTTAATCAAAGGACGTTGTACTGTGTCAAATGTTTTTCTGCAACTATTGGGAGTAGCATATGGTTCTTGTCCTTCCTTTCATTAATGTAGTGTATGACATTGATTAAAGGATGTTGAACCAAACTCGTAGCCCAGGAATAAATTCCACTGGGTCGTGGTGAACAATCTTTTTAATGTACTGTTTGATCCTATTACCTAGTATTTTGGTGAGAACTTTTGCATCCATGTTCATCAGTGATATTGATCTGTAATTATCCTTTTTGATGGGGTCTTTATCTGATTTTGCTGACCTCATAAAATGAGTTTGGAAGTTTTCCTTTCATTCCTATTTTTTGGAACAGTTTCAGAAGAATAAGTATTAATTCTTTTTTAAATGTTTGGTAGAATTCCCCTGGGAAGCCATCTGGAACTGGGCTCTTGTTTGTTGGGAGATATTTGATTACTGCTTCAATTTCCTTGCTGGTTTTGGGTTTGTTCAGGTTTTCTATTTCTTCCTGGTTCAGTTTTGGTAGTTTATATGTCTCTAGGAATGCATCCACTTCTTTCAGATTGTCTAATTTCTTGGCTTATAGTTGCTCATAATATTTTCTTATAGTTGTTTGTATTTCTTTGGTGTTGGTTGTGAACTCTCTTCTTTCATTTATGATTTTATTTATTTGGGCCCCCCCCCTTTTTTTTTTCCTTTTTCATAAGTCTGGCTAGGGATTTATCAATTTCATTAATTCTTTCAATGAACCAGCTCCTAGTTTTGTTGATCTGTTCTACTGTTCATTTAGCTTCTATTTCATTGATTTCCTCTCCAATCTTTATTACTTCTCTTCTCCTGCTGGGTTTAGGCTTGATTTGCTCTTCTTTCTCCAGCTCCTTTAGGTGTAGAGTTAGGTTATGTCCTTGAGACATTTCTTGTTTCTTGAGAAAGGCTTGCATTGCTGTAAAATTTCTTCTTAGGACAGCCTTTGCTGTATCCCAAAGATTTTGAACAGTTGTGTTTTCATTTTCACTTATTTCCATGAATTTTTTCAATTCTTCTTTAATTTCCTGGTTGACCCATTCATTCTTTAGTAGGATGCTCTTTAGCCTCCATATATTTGAGTTCTTTCCAACTTTCCTCTTGTGATTGAGTTCTAGTTTCAAACATTGTGGTCCAAAAATATTCAGGGAATGATCCTGATTTTTGGTACCATTGAGACCTGATTTGTGAGCAAGGATGTGATCTATTCTGGAAAATGCTCCATGTGCACTAGAGAATAATGTGTATTCTGTTGCTTTAGGATGGAATGTTCTGAATGTATCTATGAAGTCCATCTGGTCCAGTGTGTCATTTAAAGCCCTTATTTCTTTGTTGATCTTTTGCTTAAATGATCTGTCCATTTCAGTGAGGGGGGTATTAAAATCTTTTACTATTATTGTATTATTGTGGTTATGTTTCTCTTATTTTGTTATTAATTGGTTTATATAATTGGCTGCTGTCATGTTAGGAACATAAATATTTACAATTATTAGGTCTTCTTGTTGGATAGACCCTTTAAGAAGTAAGGGTCCTTCCTCATCTCTTATTTTGTCTTTGGCTTAAAGTCTAATTTGTCTGATATAAGGATTGACACCCCAGCTTTCTTTTGATGTCCATTAGCATGATGTTTACCCCCTCACTTTAAATTTGGAGGTGTCTTTGGGTCTAAAATGTGTCTTTTGCAGACAGCATATTGATGAGTATTTTTTTTTTTAATCTATTCTGATACCCTGTGTCTTTTGATTTGGGCATTTAGCCCATTTACATTCAGGGTAACTATTGAAACATATGAATTTAGTGCCATTGTATTGCCTGTGAGATGACTGTTACTGTATATTGTCTCTGTTCCTTTCTACTCTTTGTTACTTTAAGGCTCTCTCTTTGCTTAGAGGATCCCTTTCAATATTTATTGTAGGGCTGGTTTGGTGATTGCAAATTATTTTAGTTTCTGTTTGTCCTGGAAGCTTTTTATCTCTCCTGTTTACAGTGACAGCCAACTGGATATAGTATTCTTGGTTGTATATTTTTCTCGTTTAGTACCCTGAATATACCATGCCAGAACTTTCTGACCTGCCAGGTCTCTGTTGATAGGTCTGTTGCTAATCTAATGTTTCTGCAGTCGTATGTTACAGACCTCTTGTCCCAAGCTGCTTTCAGGATTTTCTCTTTGTCACTGAGACTTGTAAGTTTTACTATGAGATGTCAGGGTGTTGACCTATTTTTATTGATTTTGATGGGTTCTCTGTGCCTCCTGGATTTTGATGCTTCTTTCCTACCCCAAATTAGGGAAGTTCTCTGCTATAATTTGCTTCAATATACCTTTTGCACCTCTCTTTCTTTCTTCTTCTGGGATCTCAGTTATTCTAATATTGTTTCACTTTATGGTATCACTTATCTCTTGAATTCTCCCCTCGTGATTCAGTAGTTGTTTATTTCTCCTTTTCTCAGGTTTTTTATTCTCCATCATTTGGTCTTCTATGTCACTAACTTTCTCTTCTGCCTCATTTATCCTAGCAGTTAGAGCCTCCTTTTTTTATTGTACTGCTCTAAATAGCCTTTTTGATTTTGACTTGATTATATTTTATTCCTCCAGGAAGGGATTCTCTAGTACCTTCTGTGCTTTTTTTATAGTCATCATTCTGAACTCTAGTTCTGATATCTTACTAATGTCCATGTTGATTAGCTCCCTAGCAGTTGGTATTCCCTCTTGGTTTTTTGTTTTGTTTTTGTTTTTATTTTGTTTTGTTTTAGGTCTTTCTGTTTTGTCATTTTGTCCAGAGAAGAATAGATGAACAAGAGAACAAAATGCTACAATGGTAACAACAACCTGAGAAAAATATACACCAAACAAATCAGAAGAGACCCAAAACCAGGGGGGAAGGGAGAAGAATATGATCAGACTGGTGAATAGAACAGAGTCACATACTGGATTTTGGGTGCATTTTGGTCTGTTAGAAGAGACTGCTTCCCAAAACTTTAAAGAAAGAAAGAAAAATACACACACACACACACACACACACACAAATAAGGGTAAATACAATGAAGGTATTGATTATGACTGTAAAGATGAAAATGAAAAAAAGATTTTAAAAAAGGAATTTATAAGAAGTTGGTTGAAAAAAGAAAGAAGAAAGATTTTTAAAAAATAAATAGAAAAAGAAAAAAAAATTAAAAATTAACTTTGAAAGACTAAAGAATAATGGGGGAAAAGCCATAAATCCTATGTTTTGTATTCTCCTAGTGCTGGAGCTTTGCAGTTCTCATTAATTGGTGAACTAGGTCTTGGCTGGATGTTCTTGCTGATCTTCTGGGGGAGGGGCTTATTGCAGTGATTCTCAAATGTCCAATTCCATAGGTGGAATTGCAGTGCCCTTGCCAGGGGCCAGGATAAGTAATCTGCTCGAGTTTACTCTCGATAGCTTTTGTTCCCTGAAAGCTTTCCATACACCTTTGGAGGACTAGAATGAAACTGGTGGCCTCCCAATTTCTGGCCCTAGAGAAGCTGAGAACTCGGGACCCCACTCCTCAGTGAGCATTCTGAGAAAAGCAGTCAATCACTATTGTCTCCCTGGTCTCCAGTTGCATTCCAAGCTTACCTGGCCTGTAACCAAGCATTTCTATCTCTGGCACATAACCCTGTTTGGAGTCTCCAAACCCTGCAGATTCCTGCAACACGCTCGCACACTACTCCTCCTGGTGGAGGAAGGGGGTGTAGCCCCAGATCTGCAACTTGTGGGGTCCCTGCTTGAAGAGCAGTGACCTGACTGTGACAGGGATCATGGTTTATGGCAACCCCAAGCTGAGTATCCACTCTTGGGCTGTCTTTGCAGCCAGCTTCTCTGCTCTGATACCTGGGAGCTCTGCTGCACTCAGGAAACTCCAGTCTTTCTGTGACCCTAAGGGTCCTGAGACCACACGGTCACAGCAAGGGTTCCACTCTCCTCTTAGCCATTAGAGTGACATCCCTTACCAGAGCAGCCTTCTGAAAGTTCTGATATTGTGCTCCATTGCTGTATCACTTGCTGGTAGCCAGCTGATGGAGGCTTTCTCCCTCCACCCTCCCATGGTCTATCTTCCCATATATTGCCTCAGAATCACTTCTCCATATGTCCTACCTATCAGAAAGTAGTCACTTTTCTGTTCATAGAGTTGCTGCTATTCTTTCTTCAATCTCTTGTTGAGTTCATAGGTGTTCAGAATGGTTTGATAACTAGCTGAATCCCTGGGACCAGATGAAATTTAGGTCTCCTACTCCTCCACTTGGCGCCTGCCTATGTCATTAGTTTTTTATATAATGTTCAAGGATTTATTAGTTACATATAACACCCAGTGCTCATCACATCACATGCCCTCCTTAATGTTCATCACCCAGTCATCCCATTCCCCTTACCCATCTTTTTTTTGCAACCCTGTTTCCTGGAGTCAAGAGTCTCATAAGTTTTTCCCCCTCTCTGATTTCTTCCCAATCAGTTTTTCCTCACTTCCCCTATTGTGCTCTTAACCTGTTGGCTCCAAGTCCAAGTGTTATAGGATATTTCTTCCTTGGATACAGCTGTTGGCATATGAGCAGCACCTACAATAATGCAGGAGACTCAGAAGTTAGTTAAACATATTTAGGTTGCTTAGGAAGATGTGGTTTTATTGTGGACATCTATGGAATATGTTAGAAATTTGAAAGCAATAGGTACACGTGACACTCAAGTGCACTTTTATTTGCTTTAAGCAGAAATTTGTGTTAGTCAAACAATCAGCTTAGGAAGAAGAGCCATTTCGTTGGAATGCAGAGGCTCTCTTGGTGACCTCTTTTGGTATGCAGCTAGTTATTATTTCTAACTATACTGACTTCCTCCTAACTTATTTGACAAGGTTATTCCATTGCAGTTTGCTGTTCAAGTCATTTTGGCTACTAAATAATAACCAAGTAAACTAAGTGAAGGTCAATTGGGCATAACCTACAAGTGGGTTGCACTAGGGAAACCCAGTAGTATGGCTGACTTGATACAAAGGCTAAAGAAATATATTGCCTTCTTTTCCCATTGTTATCTATGTCAGCTGACAAATGACTACACACATGAGAAGATGGTATCCCAGAAGGAGCACAAAGGGCCATTTTTGGTGTCACCTAAAGCTACACTAAATCTCTCAAAGTTTTGCATTCATACCTTATATTAAGTAAATTCACTACCCTTATTGCCTAGCCCTTCCCTAACCTGATGTTTTTAGCTAAAGATGCTTCTATTTAAGCAATGTCTTGCAGGTCATAAACTAGTTCTATATAATTTGCTTCTCTAAGACACTTTCAACAACTCTTTTTTAAAAAGATTTTATTTATTCATTTGAGAGAGAGAGAGGCAGAGCACTAGCAGGGGAGAGGCAGAGGCAGAGGGAGAAGCAGACTCTATGTTGCCATTAATGGTTTTCTCCAACCTAGCTATTGTCTGCATAACTGTTACCCTGAAGTCTATTTCCAACATCTTTCTCCCTGGTATAGATCCAGATATATCTTCTTACATTTCAGGCTGATTTTGTGGGTGTTCAGAATCATCTGGTAGATATCTAGCTCAATTCAGGGGACCAGTTAAAATAGGGTTCCCTACTCCTCTGCCATCTTTCCCCTACCTAGATAAATGAATTTTTAAAATGTGGCACACATACACACACACATAGGAATATTATTCAGCCTTGAAAAGGAAGGAAATCCTGTCATTTGCAATTACATGGATAGAGCATTATATGCTAAGTGAAGTAAGCCAGAGAAAGACAAGTTCTTCATGTTATCACTCACATGGGGAATCTAAAAAAGAAAAAAATCATAAAAATGGAGTAGAAAAGTGGTTGCCAGGAGATGGGGGAGGTGGGAAAAATTCAGGAAGAGGTTAGTAAAAGGGCACATATTTTCAGTTATAAGATGAATTAAGTCTGAGCATCTAATGTATAACATGGTGACTATAATTGATAACACTGTATCATATAATCAAAATTTGGTAGGAAAGTAGAACTTACATGTTTTGCCCTTCCCTCCAAAAAAAAGGTAGGGGTGCCTGGATCAGTAGGTTAAAGTGGCTGACTTCAGATCTGGTCATGATCTCAGGGTGCTGGGATCAAGCCCTGAGTTGGGCTCTACATTCAGCATGGAGTCTGACTCTCCCTTTCTCTCTGCCCTTCCCCCTGCTCATGCTCTCTCTCTCTCTCTCTCCCAAATGAATGAATAAAATCTTTTTTAAAAAAAGGGTAAATATGTGTGATGGATGTGTTTGTTCATTTAATGGGGGAGTCTATTTGCAATGTATGCATCTATCGAATCATCACATTGTACACTTTAAATATTAGATATGTTTATTTCTCAATTATATCTCAATAAAACTGGAGGGGGAAACCTCCAAAGTAATGGTATCCAGACGTAATAAAAAATACTATTGGAAAAAAAGAAAAAAACTCAGTAAAAAATGGGCAAAATATTTGAACTTCACAAAAAAGGATATTCAGTTTGTTGCTAAACATATAAGAGAGGTTCAATGTCATTAGTAATCAGAAAAAGTTGAATTAAAACCACAATAAAATATCATTACACACCCATAAAATTGGTCAAATGCAAATACTGTGAGATGCATACACTGCTGGTAGGGTGTAAATGGGTATAACCACTTTGGAAAACAATTTGGAATTATCTAGTAAAGTTGAAAATTAAAAAAAAAAATAATTTATCATTCTACAATTTCAGCCCTAGGAAAGAACTCATCAAATCTCTTGCCCATGTGGACCAGAATACTGTATCTGTAAAAGAATGTCTATAGCATCATTGCTCTTATTTATTCTGAAGTAGAAAGAAGCCAAATGTCCAAAAAGAGTAGAATGGATAATTGTGGTATATTCACATACTGGAGTATCTTATAGGAACAAAATTAAGTAAACTCTGGTTCAATTCCAAATTTTCCACAGACAATATTAAATAAATGAAACTAGACAAAAATAATACATTTGTATGATACCATTCATATGAAGTTCTAAAAATCCCCCAATAAGCTACACTTTTAGGGATGCACAATATTTGGAGAAATAGTAGATAAAGCTTTAGTGAAATCAGGGCCATGGTCACCTCAAGCAGACAGGAAAGGAGTGGCATCTGGAGTAGACACTGTGAGGTGGAGAACCCAAAAAGCAGCAGGTTTTCATAATGGACATTCTCTTTATAATTACTCATTTTGTTCTCCAAGTAAGCTTTTTGCAATTTTCTGTATGTGTGTTATATTTCACAATTTTGAAAAAGCTCTAAAAAGCTTGTGTAAGCAGAAAACCTTGCATAAATGCCATCAAATCTGAGCAGCATGAGGATATGGGTTTAGGAATTGAAACAGGTAAATCATCAGAGTTTGGTTTACTGCTGAAATGGAATAAACATATGTGATTGTTGGAACCCACCAAATGTGAGTTTTGTTTTTTTGTTTGTTTGTTTGTTTTTTAATTGTCATGTGGTAGGGAATGGCTGGTGAGCCTGGAGCTTCTTTTTTTCAGTTACAATAAAACATTTCAGACAATAATCTCTAGAAATCAGAGAACGACAATACAGCTTGGCTGCTGGTGAAACTAACAATGAAGTTCCTACAAGCAAAGCATGGTGAGTGAAACTTTAATTAATCGGCATGTTTATTTTAGTATGAATGTCACTCTCTCCACTTCCTGTGACCAGAGTCTATTATTCATATTTCCATGGGTGACATATCTTCCTGCCAAGGCCCTGCTCCTTTCTTTATTGTCTTGGGTATTCAGCAAAGCATTGCTATTTAGCTCTGGCTGATTCTCACAAGAATCTGATAAAAAGGTAAAACAATGGATTCTTATTAAAATATAAAAAATAAAGCCATGGGTAAGCATAGTTTTAAGCATAAAACCAGGAGCACACTATGTCAGCACTAAAACGTATTTACACACTAAATGAGAACATTATGAACAAGCACAGAGAAAATAGAGCTATCATAACAATGTAAATGGAAACCAGTCCTTATCTAATTTGACACTCACAAAATCCTTTGCCCTTCACTATCCAGGGAAATAGAACTAAATTACAAACAGAGGTGTTCCATTTATCACTTAACATCTGTCAAGTGCGATTCATGTCTTAGCTCATAATTCTCATAAAATAAGCAATATTATGCTCTCCATTCTACAGAGGAAAACACTGAGGCTTAGGGAAATGGAGTATTTTGCACACAGCAAGCCAGGGCTCATAAAAGAGGAAGAAGTCAATCTCAGGATCCTGATCCCAGAGGCCACACTGAAACCATTATGCGATATAAGATTACATATTCTCTCCCATCAGTGAAGAATCCCAAGAGACCCCATAGAACTTCTTGACACTTCTGGAAAGGCCTTGAATGCTCTTGTTTAATGATACTCACTGGAAGAGTACCCAGACAGCATCCTTAACAGCCTAAAGAAACTATGGCAGATTTTAGAAGTATATAATTTATTCCTAGAAACTTTATTCATGGAGAGTCTGGCATAACTGGTAAAGGATCAAGAACCATTTCTAGAAGTCTGTGTCAATGAAAAGACTTCCAGGGATAAAGCCATCCATAAGTGCAATGTCTTCTCTGTGATGTCTGCCTTGACCCTTCTAGACTATGTTCCTGCATTTCTGTGCCACTGCACTGTTCACATTACACTGCCATATCTCTTTATTTATCTCCTCTGTACTAGATTTTGAGAACCAATAAAAGAAAGAACTTCAAATTCTTATATCCTCAGTACTTTGCACAGGATCTGGAATATGGCAAATGCAATAAATATTTCTAGAATCCAGGGTTAAGCAATAATGTAATAGTGCTTATATTTACTAAGCAATGCTATAGGTTAGGTGCTATAGGAGGTGATTTTTGTGGGTTATATCACTGTTCACCACAAGGATTTAATGAGATAAAATATTTGTGTTAGCCTTATCTTTAAGCATATAATTATAGGTTTAGATTTAACTACAAATAACTTGCTCAGCATCATATTGGTAGTAACGGTGAAGCCAGAATCCAAATTCAGAATCCAAATTCTGGAGCCTTTCCTTTCAACACTGATCTGTCCTCAAGCTCCAGAATTAGTAACCTTTATTGGAAAATCATATTTAACTAGTAGAAAGTCTTTTTTAAAAAATCACTTTATGGTAATCTTCACTGTTTAAGTTAGTATGTATAAATATTCCTCTTAAAATATCTTTATTTCCTAGATGGGGGATTCTTTAAGAGTTAGGCCCTTTGAGGAGAGCCTGGGTGGTTCAGTGGATTAAAGCCTCTGCCTTTGGCTCAAGTCATGATCGCAGGGTCCTGGGATGGAGCCCCACATTGGGCTCTCTGCTCAGCAGGGAGCTTCCTTCCTCCTCTCTTTCTGCCTGCCTCTCTGCCTACTTGTGATAGCTATCAAATAAATAAATAAAATTTTTAAAAAAAGTTAGGCCTTTCAACTTCACTGTAAACCTTTCCTATATCTGCATATGTGGAGGAATTAATAATGTTTGTTTTTCTGGAGTGCAAAATCTGAAGAGCTGAGTAGTGAAGCAAATTTCTGCTAATTATGTATTAGATATTAAAATATAATGGCAGTGTGGTTGCAGAAAACACAAATTATTCTTCTGAAACAAAGTCCCTTCATTTTTAATGGTTCTGGTTGTCCTCATATATAATCCCTATCTATTTAAGGAAACATAGAAGGATACAAAGGAACCCTCCATTTTGAGAAAAGAAATAAAGGATTCTTTTTAACCATTTGAGAGGCTACAGATATGAAACAGTCATTGTAGCTCTGGTTCCACTGAAGACTGTCCATTTTTGTTAAAGTTAATTTTTCTTAATACAGTATGCTTTTGCAATTTGTTTTTAATAAGAAATCTAAGGAGCATTATCAAAGCTATGGGAACAATTTTGCACTTCAAGCAAGAGCTTGGGGAAAACATCAAACTATGTACTTGAAATAGATATAAAAAAAGAAACCATTCTGGAATTCTTCTAAAACTTGGTCACAATAATGTAAAATTTTGAGAAATATAAATTGGTTCTCTCAAAAGTGATAAAATTCAAAATAACCTAAAGGCAATGCTCACCAAAAATTGCTTATGCATAACAATTCATGGATTCTGAGGCTAAATCATTCCTGGGGGGTGGGGAGGACAATTAAATTACTGTCAAACATTTAGGACAAGGTTCAGCAACAGCTGCTGTTGCTTTTTTCTTCCATATTCCTTTTTACTCCCTGTTCGGTACATTGCATAAGAAAAATATAAGAAAATTAAGGACAGTACTTAATTAGGAAGGACTGAATTAAGAAGGCGATTAGGAAGGTAGTAAATTAAACTGTTTACTCAGGGAGGTGGTGAATTACCCACAGCTGGGAATATCAAAGCAGAGAGTCAACAACCACTGGTCAGGATAGAGTAGGATATTGAGGGCTAGGTCATTGGTTCTCTTTTTCCAAATCCAAAGGTCTAGAATCCTAATCTTCATTCATTCTCATGGCTCATACTTACCTGTTGTGAGGTTATCCTACTTTCTCTTGACTGCACATTTTAAGGGCAGGACTTTCTTAGTGCTTTGACTTCTGCTTGCTGGAAATCACACTTCTAGGTCCAGGAGCATCTCTTTGTCAGAAGGCAGTTTGAAATGAAGGAGGGAATATAACTATCTCTGTGCTTATTCTTAGAATTCTGTCCAGATTTCACCCACCCTTCAGTCCTGATCCACCTATATAGCTATAAATATAGCTAGCAAGAGGTGGGTTGAGATTCAAACCAGGGACTGGCTCCAAATCTCTTGTTCTTATTGTACTACACAACATCCATTATCCTAGACTTTTGGCAACGGAGCAGGGGAATTTCAATTTGTTGCTGCTCATGTCCTGGCACAGCTCAAAGCCTTGCAGAGGCTTTCTAGTCTGGAGTGTGCAATGGTCAAGGTTGTGGCCAAGCCAGGATGTCATGGTGGAAAAGATTCATTGACCCGTCATCCAAGTTATCACTGATGTCTCAAGCATATTAACTGTATCTTTTCAAAGAATTAAAATTATGTTCCTGCTGATCACATTCTATACTAAGGACTGCTCGCTACAGAATTGAATATGCATGCCCTAGCTAAATTCAAGAAATCACAGAACTCTTGAATTAAACATAGAAAGTGGTTATTAGGGGCACGTGAATGGCACACTCAGGTAAGCCTCCAACTCTTGGTTTCTATTCAGATCATGATCTCAGGGTTGTGGGATCAAGCTCAGTGATCAGCTCTGTGTAGCGTTCAGAGTCTGCTTGAGTTTTTTCTGCAAACACCCAGTCCCTACCCCCATCCATTCTCTCTCTAAAATAAATAAATAAATCTGAAAAAGAAGAAGAAAAACAACATGTCTCAGAAGTCCTTGAACTTATAATTTATGGAAATGGGGAAATGGAGGCTAAGCAAGATCTAAGTAAGCATAATCTAGCTGATGCTATTGTCAGGTTTAGAGCTCCAGTCTGCCCTTCCTGCAACATAGTCCTTCCACATCATATCACACAGTGGAGGGAGCTGAGGGTCAGTAACCTTCTCTGTGTGTTGGAGGGAACTCAGGCACTGTCTTTTCCACCAGACTCAAAGACCAACAATAATGATAAATCGAGCTGATAATATACTTGTCAGAAGATCAGGGTGTACAAAGAAAATTACTCCAAAACAATCCTAAAGCAGATAAGATCACAGAG
Source organism: Lontra canadensis (assembly GCF_010015895.1). Classification (NCBI taxonomy): domain Eukaryota; kingdom Metazoa; phylum Chordata; class Mammalia; order Carnivora; family Mustelidae; genus Lontra; species Lontra canadensis. The sequence goes on along the minus strand of NW_022630995.1, from coordinate 130,059,968 downwards.
CAGCTAGAGGAAAAGAAAATTGTAAATTTAGAGTACATAGAATTTGAAACACCAGCTCTGTATTCAGGCAGAAACATTCACCGGGATTAATTTTACCATTAAAAAAAGAATGTTTTAAGAGACTTTTCAACTATTTCTTTACTTTGGAGTAACGTTCCCTATAAAGATAAGATAAAATCTGGCTTTTGGACAAATGGGGATACACTTTAGTTAATGCTGAGAATATCTTAAGCAGTGCATTAAATATGGCAAGATCCCACAGCGATCCCCTTATTCAAGAACAGGCTTTATCGTGTTAAAATGTCAAACCCAAGTGAAAATTTCAGCCACAAGTATAGTTGAAAAGGCACATGAATTATGAAGAAATGAAGGATTTTTTTTCCTAAGGTTTGAAACAAACTCATGACATGGAATACACACACATTGTACTGATGTCAAATTTCTAATTTTAACATAGTATAATAATTACACGAGATGTAACCATTGGAGAAAACTTGGTGAAAGGCAACTTCCAATGAATCTATAATTATTTCCAAATAAAAAGTTTTAAAAACATTAACTCTTGAGGAAGTTAACTGTATTAACTTCTATTACAAAATTCACTCATTGCTCATCATTGCATGACTCATTAATAACATAATCCATTGTCTTTTGCTTCTGCTGTTACAAGCTTATTTTTTATTCAGCTTGTCAGGCACTATAAAAAATTCAAGATAGACTCACTTCCAATATCAGCATCACAAGCAATTCACTAAACTCCAAATGTATTTTTCCATTAATTTAGGCCATTATTTGTAATGTATTTTAGCTACATAAACCTTCACACTGGCTCTTCTTTTACTTCGCCTGATATTATTTATTGAAAAAAACTACCTTAACCACAAATTACAGAAAAAAATTCTCTATTGGTTTACTTAAAAACTGTCAGTGCTGATATAATGCTTTTTCAATGCCATATATTATTTTGTTTCCATTGAGAGGGTAAAATTTTTTTTTAATATTAGTAAGTCTAAGTCTAAATGGATCATGATTCTGATGTCAAATCCATGATGTTCATTTATTTAAGGAAACCCATATGTGGTTGGAGTTGGAAGGTTGGGAGTTGGAAAAGACCATAAGAATCATCTGACTCACACACCACATTTTATAGGTGATAAACTGATGTACAATAAGATAAAATGTTTTGCTTTCTGTGGCCACCAATCCTGGGGCATTTTTATTACTATAAGCCATTTGTAGCCAGATTTTGTTTGCTTGAATTAAAAATTACCTCCACCACTTGGCCACTATGTGACTTTGGGCAAGTGGTTTACTCTCTGTGCCTTAGTTTCTCCATATGTAACATGAGGATACTAACAGTGTAGTTGTTGAGGTCTTCCTAAAGTGGCTTAATACTTTTAATTCTAGATATGCTAGGTCTTGGTTGAGGTGATTTTATACTTGTAATTCTAGATATTCTTTTCTATTTAGAAAACCATTATTTATCATATGGCACATTATGAATTCAAAACAGAATATGTGTGTTGCAAGATTCATTACTACAGCCGACATTGTCATTTTTGTAATCTAACATCCACTCCTCTCCATCCAGACTCAAAGGCAAGGAGGACTCTGACCAACACCTCTTCTCTCTGTTGGGGTCAGGTAGAACCACAGGTCTTCTTACAAATAATCTTCCCCTTGTTTTGGACACAGCTTATAGCTTTTCCTGAGCATTTTGATCTTCTCCAAGAACTTCCAATCTCAAGGTTCTTGCCCAACCCAGAAGGGACAGGCCATACCAGCAGTAATTGTGATGACCTGGACTTGGCCTCACTCTGACCTGCAGCCAGGCCCCAGCTGCTCCCATCAGGTTTCCTGTTAGTATCTAGACCAGAGTTGGGAGGAGATCAGCAGAGTCATCTTCAAGCCATCATCTTTCTAGAATCTTCTAGTGATTTTTGATCAAGTCAGAAACTAAATTATTAATTGCTCAAATCCCTTTCTCCTCAAGAAGACTGGCATTAACTGTTAATCACCCAGTTGCTTGGAAATTTTCCTTAGTTCTTCTTTTATTTCATCTCTACTTCAAATCCAATTCTAAGGGCCATTAATTTTACCTTCATAAATCATCTCAACACTGTGTACTTTCTCCACTGCCACCACCATCTTGCTCTATGACTTTATCAGACAGCTAGACTTCTAACTAGTTTTCCTGATTCTCTATGGTTCCTGCACCTTCAGTTCATTCTCCACAGGAGCTTACAAGGGCTTTTATATGCAAATTGAATTATGCCTCCTTGAATTGAATTCACTTCACACTTGTAGCATAAAATTTAAAATTCTGGGGGAGGAGTCAAGATGGCGGAGAAGTAGCAGGCTGAGACTACTTCAGGTAGCGGGAGATCAGCTAGATAGCTTATCTAAAGATTGCAAACACCTACAAATCCAACGGGAGATCGAAGAGAAGAAGAACAGCAATTCTAGAAACAGAAAATCAACCACTTTCTGAAAGGTAGGACTGGTGGAGAAGTGAATCCAAAGCGACGAGAAGATAGACCGCGGGGGGAGGGGCCGGCTCCCGGCAAGCAGCGGAGCAACGGAGCACAAAATCAGGACTTTTAAAAGTCTGTTCCGCTGAGGGACATCGCTCCAGAGGCTTAACCGGGGTGAAGCGCATGCGGGGTCAGCGTGGCCTCAGGTCCCGCAGGGTCACAGAAGGATCGGGGGTGTCTGAGTGTCGCAGAGCTTACAGGTTTTAGAACGGGGAAGCCGGCTACAGAGACAGAGCCGAGGAGTGAGCTCTAAGCTCGGGTTTACCTTGAACCGCTTGCAGGCTCGGTCAGCTCGGAGCGCGGCCGGAGGCCAGGGTGACGGGAGCAATTAGGCGCTGTTCTCTGAAGGCACACTGAGGAGTGGGGCCCCAGACTGTCGGCTCCTCTGGGCTGGAGACTGAGAGGCCACCATCTTCATTCCCGTCCTCCAGAACTCTACGGAAAGCGCTCAGGGAACAAAAGCTCCCAAAAGCAAACCCGAGCGGATTACACAGCCCGGCCCCTGGTAAGGGCGGTGCAATTCCACCTGGGGCAAAGACACTTGAGAATCAGTACAACAGGCCCCTCCCCCAGAAGATCAACAAGAAACCCAGCCGGGACCAAGTTCACCTACCAAGGAGTGCAGTTTCAATACCAAGGAGAGGAGCGGAATTCCAGAGGAGGAGAAAGCAAAGCACGGAACTCATGGCTTTCTCTCCATGATTCTTTAGCCTTGCAGTTAATTTAATTTTTTTTTCTTTTTCAATTTTTTTTTCTCTTCTTCTCCTAAATTTTTTTAACTTTTACCCTTTTCTTTTTTAACGTTTTTTAACTAGTTTATCTAATATATATATATATATTTTTTTTCCTTTTTATATTTTTTCATTATTGGTTTTCTTTTTTTATTTGTTTCTTTTTTATTTCTTTTTTTCTTTCTGAACGTCTTTATATCCCCTTTCCCCCCTCCTCACAATTTGGGATCTCTTCTGATTTGACTAAAGCATATTTTCCTGGGGTTGTTGCCACCCTTTTAGTATTTTACTTGTTCCTTCATATACTCTTATCCGGACAAAATGAAAAGGCGGAAAAATTCACCACAAAAAAAAGAACAAGAGGCAGTACCAAAGGCTAGGGACCTAATCAATACAGACATTGGTAATATGTCAGATCTAGAGTTCAGAATGACGATTCTCAAGGTTCTAGCCGGGCTCGAAAAAGGCATGGAAGATATTAGAGAAACCCTCTCGGGAGATATAAAAGCCCTTTCTGGAGAAATAAAAGAACTAAAATCTAATCAAGTTGAAATTAAAAAACTATTAATGAGGTGCAATCAAAAATGGAGGCTCTCACTGCTAGGATAAATGAGGCAGAAGAAAGAATTAGTGATATAGAAGACCAAATGACAGAGAATAAAGAAGCTGAGCAAAAGAGGGACAAACAACTACTGGACCACGAGGGCAGAATTCGAGAGATAAGTGACACCATAAGACGAAACAACATTAGAATAATTGGGATTCCAGAAGAAGAAGAAAGAGAGAGGGGAGCAGAAGGTATATTGGAGAGAATTATTGGAGAGAATTTCCCCAATATGTCAAAGGGAACAAGCATCAAAATCCAGGAGGTTCAGAGAACCCCACTCAAAATCAATAAGAATAGGTCCACACCCCGTCACCTAATAGTAAAATTTACAAGTCTTAGTGACAAAGAGAAAATCCTGAAAGCAGCCCGGGAGAAGAAGTCTGTAACATACAATGGTAAAAATGTTAGATTGGCAGCAGACTTATCCACAGAGACCTGGCAGGCCAGAAAGAGCTGGCATGATATATTCAGAGTACTAAATGAGAAAAACATGCAGCCAAGAATACTATATCCAGCTAGGCTATCATTGAAAATAGAAGGAGAGATTAAAAGCTTCCAGGACAAACAAAAACTGAAAGAATTTGCAAACACCAAGCCAGCTCTACAGGAAATATTGAAAGGGGTCCTCTAAGCAAAGAGAGAACCTAAAAGTAGTAGATCAGAAAGGAACAGAAACAATATACAATAGCAGTCACCTTACAGGCAATACAATGGCACTAAATTCATATCTCTCAATAGTTACCCTGAATGTTAATGGGCTAAATGCCCCAATCAAAAGACACAGGGTATCAGAATGGATAAAAAAACAAAACCCATCTATATGTTGCCTACAAGAAACTCATTTTAAACCCGAAGACACTTTCAGATTTAAAGTGAGGGGGTGGAAAAGAATTTACCATGCTAATGGACATCAGAAGAAAGCAGGAGTGGCAATCCTTATATCAGATCACTTAGATTTTAAACCAAAGACTATAATAAGAGATGAAGATGGACACTATATCATACTCAAAGGATCTGTCCAACAAGAAGATCTAACAATTGTAAATATCTATGCCCCTAACGTGGGAGCAGCCAACTATATAAACCAATTAATAACAAAATCAAAGAAACACATCGACAATCATACAATAATAGTAGGGGACTTTAACACTCCCCTCACTGAAATGGACAGATCATCCAAGCAAAAGATCAACAAGGAAATAAAGGCCTTAAATGACACACTGGACCAGATGGACATCACAGATATATTCAGAACATTTCATCCCAAAGCAACAGAATACACATTCTTCTCTAGTGCACATGGAACATTCTCCAGAATAGATCACATCCTTGGTTCTAAATCAGGTCTTAACTGTTATCAAAAAATTGGGATCATTCCCTGCATATTTTCAGACCACAATGCTCTGAAGCTAGAACTCAATCGCAAGAGGAAATTTGGAAAGAACCCAAATATATGGCGACTAAACAGCATCCTTCTAAAGAATGAATGGGTCAACCAGGAAATTAAAGAAGAATTGAAAAAATTCATGGAAACAAATGATAATGAAAATACAACAGTTCAAAATCTGTGGGACACAACAAAGGCAGTCCTGAGAGGAAAATATATAGCGGTACAAGCCTTTCTCAAGAAACAAGAAAGGTCTCAGGTACACAACCTAACCCTACACCTAAAGGAGCTGGAGAAAGAACAAGAAAGAAACCCTAAACCCAGCAGGAGAAGAGAAATCATAAAGATCAGAGCAGAAATCAATGAAATAGAAACCAAAAAAACAATAGAACAAATCAACGAAACTAGGAGCTGGTTCTTTGAAAGAATTAATAAGATTGATAAACCCCTGGCCAGACTTATCAAAAAGAAAAGAGAAAGGACCCAAATAAATAAAATCACAAATGAAGGAGGAGAGATCACAACTAACACCAAAGAAATACAGACAATCATAAGAACATATTATGAGCAACTCTATGCCAACAAATTTGACAATCTGGAAGAAATGGATGCATTTCTAGAGACATATAAACTACCACAACTGAACCAGGAAGAAATAGAAAGCCTGAACAGACCCATAACCAGTAAGGAGATTGAAACAGTCATCAAAAATCTCCAAACAAACAAAAGCCCAGGGCCAGATGGTTTCCCCGGGGGAATTCTACCAAACATTTAAGGAAGAACTAATTCCTATTCTCCAGAAACTGTTCCAAAAAATAGAAATGGAAGGAAAACTTCCAAACTCATTTTATGAGGCCAGCATCACCTTGATCCCAAAACCAGACAAGGATCCCATCAAAAAAGAGAACTACAGACCAATATCCTTGATGAACACAGATGCAAAAATTCTCACCAAAATACTAGCCAATAGGATTCAACAGTACATTAAAAGGATTGTTCACCACGAGCAAGTGGGATTTATTCCAGGGCTGCAAGTTTGGTTCAACATCTGCAAATCAATCAATGTGATACAACACATTAATAAAAGAAAGAACAAGAACCATATGATACTCTCCATAGATGCTGAAAAAGCATTTGACAAAGTACAGCATCCCTTCCTGATCAAAACTCTTCAAAGTGTAGGGATAGAGGGCACATACCTCCATATTATCAAAGCCATCTATGACAAACCCATAGCAAATATCATTCTCAATGGAGAAAAACTGAAAGCATTTCCGCTAAGGTCAGGAACATGGCAGGGATGTCCGTTATCACCACTGCTATTCAACATAGTACTAGAAGTCCTAGCCTCAGCAATCAGACAACAAAAAGAAATTAAAGGCATCCAAATCAGCAAAGAAGAAGTCAAACTATCACTCTTTGCAGATGATATGATACTATATGTGGAAAACCCAAAAGACTCCACTCCAAAACTGCTAGAACTGGTACAGGAATTCAGTAAAGTGTCAGGATATAAAATCAATGCACAGAAATCAGTTGCATTTCTCTACACCAACAACAAGACAGAAGAAAGAGAAATTAAGGAGTCCATCCCATTTACAATTGCACCCAAAACTATAAGATACCTAGGAATAAACCTAACCAAAGAGACTAAGAATCTATACACAGAAAACTATAAAGTACTCATGAAAGAAATTGAGGAAGACACAAAGAAATGGAAAAATGTTCCATGCTCCTGGATTGGAAGAATAAATATTGTGAAAATGTCTATGCTACCTAAAGCAATCTACACATTTAATGCAATTCCTATCAAAGTACCATCCATTTTTTTCAAAGAAATGGAACAAATAATCCTAAAATTTATATGGAACCAGAAAATACCGCGAATAGCCAAAGGAATATTGAAAAAGAAAGCCAAAGTTGGTGGCATCACAATTCCAGACTTCAAGCTCTACTACAAAGCTGTCATCATCAAGACAGCATGGTACTGGCACAAAAACAGACACATAGATCAATGGAACAGAATAGAGAGCCCAGAAATAGACCCTCAACTCTATGGTCAACTAATCTTCGACAAAGCAGGAAAGAATGTCCAATGGAAAAAAGACAGCCTCTTCAATAAATGGTGTTGGGAAAATTGGACAGCCACATGCAGAAAAATGAAATTGGATCATTTCCTTACACCACACACGAAAATAGACTCAAGATGGATGAAGGACCTCAATGTGAGAAAAGAATCCATCAAAATCCTTGAGGAGAACACAGGCAGCAACCTCTTCGACCTCAGCCGCAGCAACATCTTCCTAGGAACATCGCCAAAGGCAAGGGAAGCAAGGGCAAAAATGAACTATTGGGATTTTATCAAGATCAAAAGCTTTTGCACAGCAAAGGAAACCGTTAACAAAACCAAAAGACAACTGACAGAATGGGAGAAGATATTTGCAAATGACATATCAGATAAAGGCACTAGTGTCCAGAATCTATAAAGAACTTAGCAAACTCAACACCCAAAGAACAAATAATCCAATCAAGAAATGGGCAGAAGACATGAACAGACATTTCTGCAAAGAAGACATCCAGATGGCCAACAGACACATGAAAAAAGTGCTCCATATCACTCGGCATCAGGGAAATACAAATCAAAACCACAATGAGATACCACCTCACACCAGTCAGAATGGCTAAAATCAACAAGTCCGGAAATGACAGATGCTGGCGAGGATGAGGAGAAAGGGGAACCCTCCTACACTGTTGGTGGGAATGCAAGCTGGTGCTACCACTCTGGAAAACAGCATGGAGGTTCCTCAAAATGTTGAAAATAGAACTACCCTATGACCCAGCAATTGCACTGCTGGGTATTTACCCTAAAGATACAAACGTAGTGATCCGAAGGGGCACATGCGCCCGAATGTTTATAGCAGCAATGTCTACAATAGCCAAACTATGGAAAGAACCTAGATGTCCATCAACAGACGAATGGATAAAGAAAAGTGGTATATATACACAATGGAATACTATGCAGCCATCAAAGAAATGAAATCTTGCCATTTGCGATGACGTGGATGGAACTAGAGGGTATCATGCTTAGCGAAATAAGTCAATCGGAGAAAGACAACTATCATATGATCTCCCTGATATGAGGGAGAGGAGATGCAACATGGAGGTTAAGGGGATAGGAGAAGAGTAAATGAAGCAAGATGGGATTGGGAGGGAGATAAACCATAAGTGCCTCTTAATCTCACAAAACAAACTGAGGGTTGCTGGGGGGAGGGGGGTTGGGAGGGGAGGTGGGGTTATTATGGACATTGGGGAGGGTATGTGCTATGGTGAGTGCGGTGAAGTGTGTAAACCTGGCGATTCACAGACCTGTACCCCTGGGGAAAAAAATATATGTTTATAAAAAATAAAATTAAAAAAAAATTAAAATTCTTATCGTGGACTATAAAGCCCTAAATAATCTGGCTTCTGCTTTTCTCTACAATCACATCTGGTGCAACTCCTCCTCTCGCTTACTATGCTTTAGTCTCATAGACCTTACTTCAGTTTTTAGAACATTCTAAAGGTTTTCCTTTTCTCATCTTAGGGTTTTTGCTCATGCTTTTCCTTTGATCTGGAGTGTTCTTCCCTAAGCTCTTCCTATAGCTCTTCCCTCTCAATCTGAAGTTCTCAGTTCAATGTCTCCTACTTGGGAAGGCCTTTCCTAATCATTGTCAGTGGGTTTCCTTTCTGTCCCTTTAAACTAAATGGTCTGTTTATTTCTTTCACAGAATTTCACATTTTATAATTATTTATTTCATTGCCAATTTATTATCTGTGGTTTGTCTGCTTATCTATATGTTCCATAGCAAGGACCATGTATGCTTTACTAATGATTTTATACCGAGTACCAAGCATGTGATTGATATCAATAAAAATTTATTAAATAAATAAATGTGGGTTTAAAATGTATACAAGACATATCCCAAACCCAAAGCATTGACTCTCTTAAAAGGAGATAAATTATGTATATAAATGATTGCAGTATAAATAAATACATATATAAATAAATATATACCAAATACCATATGAATGACAATCTAAATGTCATGAGGATATAGAGAGTGTGTTAAGACCTAAGGGCCACATTAAAGAGTACTTGATATTTGGACCATAAGCTTGATAAGCAGGGACAGAAAAGAAGGCACAAAAGCAAAACAACTTGGAGGGAGATGGGAAAGTTCTATTAGGTATATGCAAGAAATACAGGAGGAAGGACAGTAGAATTTATGGGGAGAAAAGACAAATTGTGGTCAAATCATAGAGAGATCTGAATAGTGGGTTGAAGGGTTTGTACTTTGTTCAGTAGTAAAGGGAAAATTATTTCAAACTTGTTTAGTGACATTTAACAGGAAGTGTTAACTCAACAGGAGATGTTGGGAGAGGATAACATAGAGCAAGAGTGGTATAAAATTGTCTGGATGAGGTTGGTGATAGTGGGAATGAAAAAGAATGGAAGGCAGAGGTTCCCTTCTGGCCTTCTTGAAATGGTAGAGTCCATGGAAGTATCTCTAGGGATTCAGAGCCCTCAGTATATTATGGGTAAATATCTTAGTGCAGGCATATTTTTCAAGAAAGAGAGAGTACTAAAAAGGAGAGAAAGAGGCCCTTTGCTTTTATCAGAAATCTAACTGGAGGGGCGCTTGGGTGGCTCAATCATTAAGTGTCTGCCTTTGGCTCAGGTCATGATCCCAGGGTCCTGGGATTGAGCCCTGCATTGGGTTCCCTGCTCAGCAGGAAGACTGCTCTGCCCTGTCCCACTCCCCCTGCTTGTGTACCCTCTCTCACTGTGTCTCTCTCTGTCAAATAAATAAATAAAATCTTAAAAATAAATAAATAAATCTCAATGGAGTCTCCACTCTCAAAATTTCAAGGAGGCTGGCTTACTTGACCCTGGTTTTCTTTCCTGGGGCTACTCAGAAATGCTTATCCATAGCTTTAGTCTTTCCTGTTTTGTCTGAAGCATTTGATAGAGCGAAACACTCAACTGAAATTTGTTAGAGTTAAAAAAAAAAAAAACTTCCTTGAACACTCTTCTAGTGTATCTCAATTATATTCAGTATTTTGCATTCAGAAGAGAGTATTTCTCTCACTGAAACTAGCTTTTCAATCTAAGCTTAAGCATTCACGTTCAGTGGATTAAAGATATCCACTTATCCTTTTAACTAACCTCTATCTGACCTTATTGAGATTTATAAGTGTTGTTTCGTACCTCTAACACAAATTACCTCTTAAGGGGCATATACAAATACTCTAGCCATACACCAAGGTTATTTTTCTAATAACAAGATCAATGAATCCAAATAGGTTTATAAATAAAGAAGTGAAACACTATAAATGTCTATCCTGATGCTCTTAATTCTTTTTTTTTTAAGATCGTATTTATTTATTTGAGATAGAGATTGAGAGAGAGAGAGAGAATGAGTGGGGAGCAGAGGAAGAGGGAGAAGCAGACACTGACTGCACTGAGTGGGAAGCCCAGCACAGGACTCCATCCCAAGACCCCAGAATCATGACCTGAACCTAAGGCAGATGCTTCACTGACTGAGCCACCCAGGTGCTGCTGAAACTTAACTATGATCGATTTTCAGAAACTGTTAATTTTCCACTAAGGAGATTGAATTAGTAAGGGTATCTCACCGTGCTTTTCCTAATTGTGGATATTAGGCATGAAACCTGTGACTGAAGAGATATTTCAGAAACGTTGGTGTTGATCTGATCTTGAAGTAGTGCTCTGGAATGCCGGTCAGATTTATCCTTTAAGACTCAAGCACTCATTCCGTTCAGCAGCTAATGGTTGATTGTTGACAGTTTTTGCCCCCTCTAATGCGGACTCTTTCAGCCATGCCCCACCCCTAGTGAAAGGAGTCCATAGGCCAAAGAACACGCCCACATGGAGTTCATGTTCCTCTTTCTATCCCACTCTCTGAGTACTAAGGACCCTGGAAATTCTACCCAAATAGATTCAAGTTTGCTTCCTTAGTAGAAAGTAGTATAATTGCATAATTATTCCATCAGTTTCTGTACTTTTGATAGACAAGGTACGAAAGTCTCTAGTAGTAAAAGTATTTGGATTGTGATTAAGTGTTCATTAGATAAAAGCAATAAGTTTTTAGGAGAAACTCTTGAGAAATTTTTTCTAAGGTCCTCTTAAAAAGGATATTGCATATTAGAAGAAATAACAATTGCAACAGCATCCTTATAATAAGTTTAGCAATGAGCTTCATAAGATAAGTTCTCACAGTGTTCTTCACTGTAGAACATTGTTGTAAGCAAAAGCACAGGTAAATAAGGGTGGTTTCCCAAATATTTTTAATCTTATGGTGCAGGTGCATCTCTTTATTAGTCTGGTGCAAGGAAAAAGATTACCTAGAGTAGTAAATAAAATGTACATGCTTCAGGAATATTTCACAAATACTACTTTTAGGAATGATCTTTTAAAGGACTGCTTATTTTAAATGTCCTTAAAATTAAACCAAATGTCCCACATAAGTACAACTTTATAAAAAGCAGGACAGACTAAGTCTACAAAAATCTCGGAAGAAGTGAAAGGAAGGCTTTGTTTCTATTTGAGTCTTAACCGCAAAGAGTTAGATTTGCAAATAGAGTTGTTAGGATTCATTACCTCTTAAATATCTCTAAATTCTTAAAAACTTAAAAACAGAAGCCCAGCTCCCTTTATTCCTGTCTCATATCTTTTCTTAGAACTACTGCAAAAACCTCTACATGTACTCTTGGATTTTTGTCATTCATTGTTGAAACTTCAGGCACTTCAAAACCCATACCTAATAGTGTCAAAACCCTGCCAACGTCTTCCAGGAGAATGAACCCGCTCTGGGGTCATTCATGCTCTCCAGAAGCCCATCCTTTGATACCTCACTCCATCACTGACACTCTGAACCTATTTTGCAGACACAGTACCTTGGGTGCTCATTCCCATGGTTTTCTCAGTTTCTAATGCAGACTAATTAAATGAATGACTCTCTACCTTGAAACTTGAAATTTCCATTTCTTTTTCTTGATTCACTTCTGAACAAAGAAACTGGAAATTTTAAGACAAGATTTCTCCTCCGCCAGTCTAGAATAAAATAATTTTCTAATAATTAAGAAGTTTTAAGAGACGCCCCAACTTAGATTTATAGTGAAATGTTTCAGGATTTAGAAGAACAAAGAAAAATCACAAACCACCTAGACTATATACAGTTAGTACCCAGGCACATGGAGAAGCAGGCCCATTCATGAAGAAATAATTCTTTTTTTTTTTTTTTAAGATCTTATTTATTTATCACTCTTAGAAAAGCACTGAGAAGCTTGGTAGAAGAACATGGTTATCTGCAACTGTCATTTTCTGTTTCTGTGGCCTTCTGACAGGAATGGTGTCATCTGAACTATCCTGCCGTTTTTGACCTTGAATAAAGAACAAGCTCTCCAGTCTGTAGCTGAGATGAGATCCTTTTTGTTTCCTGTTTTGTCATTGCCACAATATTGCTGTGTCCTCCACCCTGGAGAACAACTTGACAACTCTGTGTTTTTTTGTTTTTGTTTTTGTTTTTTTAAAGTCACATCACAAGTATATCTCTTCCAAACAATTTCTTTCCCTGATTGCTTTTTTTTTTTAAATTTTATTTATTTATTTTGACAGAGAGAGATCACAAGTAGGCAGAGAGGCAGGCAGAGAGAGGAAGGGAAGCAGGCTCCCCTCTGAGCCTAAAGCCCGATGTGGCCTGATCCCAGAACCCTGACACCATGACCTGAGCTGAAAACAGAGGCTTTAACCCACTGAGCCACCCAGGCACCCCTCCCTGATTGCTTTTAATCCTGTTGGTGAATAAACCCTACTTAGAACCTATAGTAGATAATTTTCATGGTTTCCCTCAGCCCATTGCCACACTTCCCTGAAAGCTTCCACGTTTTTAATGCGACCTTAGTCTTCTCAAGCCTGCCCATAGATGGATGGACTGGGATGGATGCGTGACCTTAGCTCTTCCTAATCTTTCTTCCTCAGGAGTTTGGAATCTGATTCAGAGCATGTTGGTCAACCCGAGGGCATAACAACCTGGCAGCCAACGTTGTCACTGTATGAAAGTCATCCTTAGGCAACACTTCTGGAATCCATTTAAACCAATTTTCTGTGAGGCTAAAGATGAATACTAAGTTTGTATTTTACCAAAAGAAAAATACACCAGAACATAGGTGAAGCTAGGGGCATGTCTCTTATGTACCAGTTTGCCTCTAAAGTAGAGGGAAAAAAGAAAAATATATCTGAACACGTGAACATGGAGAAGAATAAATTATTTCTGCCAAAAATACCCTAAGGATCTATTTCCAAACTGATAAATGTGGGTGGTTTCCCAGAAGCAAAGTGTAATACATGGTCATTTTTATGCTGTTTTCTCCAAAAGATGTATCTAATTGTTATGCATTGTATAAGAAGCTATTTTAGATAGATTGAAATATGCTTTAGTGTCCTCATGTGCTTACCCTTCCATTTCCTCCACATTGTACCTTGCCATGCTTACCTTTCTTTCTTTTTTTTTTTTAAGTAAAACTTTAACCAGGAACGACTCTATCAAATGCATACTAGAAATGTATGCAGAAAAGAAACTGGTGTGAGAGGCTGCTTTGGTGCATTTTAAAATACATAATTTTCAACACAGTGCTTATTTTGAGAAAACTGTAAGACATAAACAAAGCTTTAAAAAAGAACCGTTGACTATTCAGAGGAAAGCATATAAATATCTAGAAAGTTAGGAGAAAGAATGAGGTCATTTTTATAGTCCAGAAGCTGAATTGAGCATCACGTAGCAAGGAATGGTACTGCTCCTAAATTACTTCCTTACAGCTCTTGCTTCTTTCATTGAACACAAGATTCAGGGATAGAGGTTCTTTTTCAGGGAAGGGGCCGGGGTTCTCTTGTTTTTGATTTGGCATCCTTTATTTTTTAAACTTCTCATTTCCTCAAATTGCCCTTCCCTCTTTGATGCTGCCGGATTCTGCCCACATCCTCTCCTCTACATGGGCAATTCACTCTCCAAGCTATTTTTCTCTGCTTCCAAATGCATCACAGGAAAGCCCAAGAACAAATATTACCCTCAGTTTTTTTGCGGTTGAGACTTATTAATTGCATTTGTTTCCATTTGTAGCTTTTACAAGCTCTCCTTTTTGTCCTTCACACAGTTGGTTTACTAAGACTTGGATTGCATCTTCATTATTAGGAAAAACTGAAACTTTGAGCTGGCTGGCTACTGGAAACAAAGCCAAACAGCTACATTTCTCCCAAACTAAATATATTTTTAAAATATTGAATATGCTTTTATTTTCCTTAGTGCTGGAAAAGATCTCCATTTCCTTAGAATTAAAATGTATGTATCATATCGACCTTGTATCAAACCCCTTCTGAAATGAGCACAATTTCTATGTACATCATGTACCAATAAGATATAAAAGGAAATTTGAGACCACTCTTCCCCATTCTGGGTAGACTTATGTACGAAGAATAACAAAAACTACTGTTCATTTAAGATAAGACAGATAATGCGTGTTGAAGACTTTCTATATTCCGGGCCCTCTTTTCAATGCTCAACCTGTAACATTTCATTTAATTCTTTTGAGAATCCAGTGCTGTATGCTACCGCCTCATTAGCCTCAATTCCCATGAGATCACTGAAACACAGAACTTATGTGAGTTATTCAAGATTACACAGCTCAAGGGAGGCAGAACTGGGGCAAAAAATGGTCTATCCAGAAAATATGCCTTTAAACTTTATCCCACATTGCCTTTTGGCAATGTAAGAAATGCATACAATAATTGAAAGGGTCTCTTCTAGGGGTGCCTGGGTGGCTCAGTGGGTTAAAGCCTCTACCTTTGGCCCATGTCATGATCCCAGGGTCCTGGGATCGAGTCCCACATCGGGCTCTCTGCTCAGCAAGGAGCCTGCTTCCCTTCCTTTCTCTGCCTGCCTCTATCTACTTGTGATCTCTGTCAAATAAATAAATAAATAATCTTTAAAAAAAAAAAAAAAAAAGAAAGCGCCTCTTCTAATGAAGTGTTATGTTTAAACATGGTAGTGGAGAATTCATTCTCAGCCACTATCTTTGCATTTTTTACTTCTAAAACTGACTCTTACTGTGATCGCATTTACCTGGTTCTTACTCATATTATAAAATGATAATAAGGTGTTTCCTATTCAATGGAACACAGAGTAGGGAAATTTTACATTTTGGTAACAGATAATTAAATACAGTGTGCAAGATGATCTGTTTAAGACGCAACAAGATCAATTATGATTGATCCTTGAACAACACAAGTTTGAATTGTGTGGGTTCATTTATGTGGATTTTTTATAGTACAGTAATATAAATGTATTTTGTCTTCTTTATGATTTTCTTAATAAAATATATTTTTCCTAGCTTACTTTATTATAAGAATACAGTATATAACACATATATAGAATACGTGTAAATCTACTATTTATGTTATCAACATGGTATCCCATAGAAGGCTATTACTAGTTAAGTTAGTGGAAAATTAAAATTTATATACAGATTTGCAACTTCGTTGGGGGGGGGTGGTCAGTACCCCTAAACCCTACGTTGTTCAAGGTTCAGTTGAATTGACAGAGAACCTCTTTCTCCAACCTAGACTTCTTTTCTTTAAATCTCCATTTCCAAATGCCTCTTTAATATCTCCACATGGATCTCTCATAAGAATTGCAAACTTATTTTCTATAACAGCTACCACCACTCTCCTCCTTGCTTACAAACCGAACTTTTCTTTTTCTTTTAGTTTTCCTTGTTTCAGTTCGTGAAACAGCCACTTACAAGAACAAGTGAGAATTATCTTAATTTTCTTGCTCCTTTTCCCCAACATTACTTCTGAAATACTTTCTTTTTCTACCTTGGTAAGAAAGCCTTACTTGAAACCCTGTCATTCCCTAATTAGTCTTCTCAAGTAGTGCCTTAAATATCATTTCCATTCTACTTTCCAAACAGCTGGCAGATGAATTTCCTAACATGCAAGTCCTATCATGCTGCTTATTTGCTTCATTTCTTAGCAATTCCTCATACTTTCAGGATTAAGTGGGTTTTTCCTATCCTTCCTGGCTTACCTCCCCAAGTATCCACACACACTTTTCAATTCGGTTACATCAAAGCATACTCAGTCTCTCACTAGGCCAGATGTTCTATGACTTTGTTCAATGTTCAAGATTTTGCATATTTGGGGGAACCTGGGTGGCTCAGTGGGTTAAAGACTCTGCCTTTGGCTCAGGTCATGATCCCAGAGTCCTGGGATCGAGCCCCACATCGGGCTCTCTGCTCAGCAAGGAGCCTGCTTCCACCTCTCTCTCTGTCTGCCTCTCTGCCTACTTGTAGTCTCTGCCTGTCAAGTAAATAAATAAAATCTTAAAAAAAAAAAAGACTTTACATATTTGAGTAGTGCCCAACCCCTACTTAATCCCCTGGTCAACTTCCATTCTTGCCCCAGGAAAGATCAATCACGATCTCCTTTTAGAAATGTTTTCTCATTGAGACCCCGCATCCACCAACTAAATTAGGTATTCTTTCCATGTGGTGTTACATTACTGATGCATTTCTATATACTAGGTTTATAAATGATGGAATTTAATCATACTTGTTTCTAATTTTTTTTTATCTTTTCAATGTGAAGCTTTTGAGAACAGAGACTATGTGCTCATCATCTTCTGTATTTGAGCACCTTGAATTGTGCCCGATATATGGTTAGTCTTCAATACGTGTTTGTTGAATTGAATTGGGATTCTGATACATGTTCTAAAATGGTGATTAACAAAAAACAGAAATAGTGTTGGCTGCCCTGAACAAAAGTGAAATGACAGAACATTGGATATAAGAGAAAATAACTTTCAGGGCATGTTTTGGCACTTTGCAGAGTAATCCAATTTTTATATATATATATATATCTATGCCATTTTGTAATACAAGCAATGCTCAAAGATTTCTGGTTATGGTACCTCAAGACTTTGAATCATCAGGATTCAATTATTTGTAATATACTTACTCTTTTACCACAATAAAACAGCCAGGTCACATCAACCTAGAAGTAAAAAATAGAATCATAGTTATTATAAACCATTTTCCTCTATTCTCTAAACTGCCCTGCAAAAACTCTAGACTCCTCACAAATTCCTCTTGAATTGTTTTTGGAGACCTTAGGCAGGTGCCCAAGTAAATGAGTACCATTGACTCTGTGTAATGCTTCTCCTCTCCCAATCCTACTTGCCTGGGCTGTGTCTTCTGTCTCTGCTAACACTTTTTGTGATAGGTGTTTTGTGTTAAGTAAGATAATGTCTGTGCCAAGTAAAATAATGGCAGGTCCTCTCCTTTCCAAAGAGACTGCTTTTAAAGCCAGCCTGGATTATCCAACAGACAGGCTAAGTTACATGCTTAGATCACTAACAAAATATAGGCATCAGAAAAACTTTAATAAAAAATTTACTGGCTATTTGAAAAAATTCATTGATTTAGTTTTCTAGCAAAAGCATAACTTATTTAAATGATCTTATATTTATTTAACAGCTTGGGATTATTATTATTTTTGAATGTCCATGTGGGAGAAGTAGCATAATCTTTTCGGTCTCAAAGGCTCTAGACATCTTATGGCAGCCTTCACTGACATGAATGTCCACTGCTGGCCAGGTGGCAGCTGCAGACACCCAGTGTGAAGAATGCTTATGTCTGTGCCACCAACCCCATCTCATATTTGAAACTCAAACATGTGTTTGACATTTCCCGGATTTTTTTTTTTTCCTTTTTAGCCTATTTTACAACTCCCTTGCTCAAGCACTCAGTGGTGAGTTCATGGAGATTGAACTAAGGGACACTCTTACAATTGTATTCAGAAACACTCTTCTTTTCAGACTTTGGACTATGCTCTTAATGATCTTTTCCTCTTGTAATAAGTTGCTTATAGTGGAGAATCCTGGTGCTTTCTGTAAGTATACTCTGGGTAGAATCCTGCCCCCTGTCCACTA
This sequence comes from Lontra canadensis, assembly GCF_010015895.1. Lineage (NCBI taxonomy): Eukaryota > Metazoa > Chordata > Mammalia > Carnivora > Mustelidae > Lontra > Lontra canadensis. The sequence continues at coordinate 130,041,663 of NW_022630995.1, read as the reverse complement.
CCAACACCCCAGGCAGATTTAAAGCAAGGATCACTGGAACTAGGTTCTGTACAGGAACTCTGGTTCACTAAGATCTTTTAAATAATTTTTCAGTCACAATTGAAAATAATATGTTTTATTTTCTCTAACTCTAGTTAACAGGACTATCCCTTATCCACACCATCTAATTAATTGTATCATTTTGATCTCAGAATTGCAAACTAAACATCCGAGGACTTAGGACAGAATCAAGGAGCACAGACCCTTCCAAAAAAAAAATAATAAACATAACTTGTGTTAAAAATGATTAAAGAAGACAGTTTAGGTGATACAAACAAACTCTATTAAAATTTCATGAAACAGGTAGCCTCCATTCCCAAGAGTCCCAAGAACTCTAAAATGGGGCAGAAAGCAGGGAGATTTTATAGGATCAAGAAAAAGGAACAGGGAAAAGTAGAAAGAAAATGAATAAGGAACAAGGAAATAAGCATAGAGCCCCAATGTTGGCTTGGCGTTTGGGGACTGGCTGACCAGGCACACGGCATTTCCAGTTGAGCGGAGCATTCACAGGGATGTGAAAGTTATCTAAGTTTCCATTTTGCTCTGATGACATCCTGGGCAAGAGTGGCTCCATCTTTGGCGTAGAATCTTACTTCAACACTTGCTACATGTTACCCTTTTCTGAATCATCCCTAAATAGTTAAGGGTTGAGTAGGAGCTCAGGAAGTCCATTGGGGAGCACATAGTCCTCACCTAGTCATTCCACATGCAATATTCAGGTGGCCTCACATCAGTTGTCTGGACAAGGGGAGGGCACAGGGGAGAGGGTTTCCTCCTAACCTGATTGCAGAACATCCCTGGGTTTCACTGAGTCTGTAGGAAAATTTCGCAAAATGAGCTATAATGATTTTTCTGATTTAAAAGCAGAAGAAGTGGCAATGACGGTAATAATGAGTGCCAAATATGCTTTGATTCTTTTTTGCAGGCCATCTGCTCTTCTCTTTGTGCTCTGTATTGTAGCGTCTATTGAGAGCATTGAGCGAGATAACTGGAAATAAGCAAAATAGACTCTACTTCACTCAATCTTAAATTGCTGTAATGCATAGTTTTGTTGTTGGAGTCATCTTTAAATATAAAACTGAAATAAATACAGGAAATTCAAGTGATTTGGGGATATATGCTATATTAGTTGGACAGAAACAAATAAAAATACAGTGAATAAAAAAAAAGATAGTTTATTTCTCGATCATACAGTAGCCAGAGGTTATTTGTCCACAGCCAGCTGGGAGACTCTGCATGGACTTATTTTGCTGGGTTCTTGTTTAATGTCTGCCAGGCTAAAGAGAAGCCATACCCAGAGCGGATGGAGAAGACTGAATATCACCCAGTAATCCTAACTTCATGCTGTATGGAAAAGCAGAAGGGATTTTGAGTTGTCTTTTTTGGGGAAGAGGAAGAATGATATTAATAGAAAGAAGAGAGTGTGTGGGATTTGGAGGAGGAGAGAAAGACAGAGGGGCAGACGGAGGCCCTCTGTCTCCCTGTATTCTTTCTTTTCTTCTGACGTTAGCACTAGAATTCCTCAGTCTTGACGACATGCATTCTTTTACATAGCTACACACTATCCCAGCCAGGCTCTCTTGCCAGTGTCAGGCCATTTGACTAAGATTAGGCCAATGAGGTATGAAAGAATCTGAGATTTGCCACTTTCCGCTCATCTCTTTACAGATGCTTGCTTTGCACTCTTTCTTTTCTGTTGCCTAGATAATGGTGACAGCCGGATAGAGCTTGGAAATAGCAGGTCGAAGACAAGAGCCATCCCCAGCCCTGGAATGCTCACCTTTGGAGTGTTCATTTATTTAAGCACTTTGTGACAGTTTCTTAAACCAGAAATAAAGAAGTGTAGTCTATGTCTCCTTCCTTTGAAGAACTTGTGACATCTGCCCCCATTGAATTCTGGCAAAAGTAACACTGTGTGCTTGGCTGAAAGAGGCCATGTGACCTCCACTCAGCTTTTCTCAGACTCTCAGTCTCAAGAAACCTGTTGGAACCTAACTGCCTTGCACTGTCAGGCCCAAGATGCATGGAGAGGTCACACATATGGGCCTGGTTGACTGGCACAGTGAAGCTCAGCCTTCAAGTCCTTCCAGCCACAGTACAGAAATGTCAGAACCCTGCAGACAATTCCTGCCCCTGGTCATTTGGGTAACCCCCAGACCTTCCCATCTTCCTGGATGGGGCCCCAGACATGTTAGAACAAAGTAAGCCATCTCTACTCTGTCCTATTCCAAGCCCTAACTCATAGTATCTCTGAGTGTAAAAGTGCTCTAAGTATTTTGGGGTGTCCTTATTAAAGTCACTTAGCCTATACCCTAAATAATAAATGCCAGATCAGAAATTATTTAAAGTGTGTTAAACCAAAACAAGATTATTTTAAGCACCCAACAAAATCTTGAATGCCAATTAGCTATGTCAGATAGAACCATTTACCTATAATTAAGCAACCACCAGATTAAGGCAATTCTGACAACAGCTGTTCAGATCCTTGGAGGAAAAATGGAGACTGCTCTGAAATTTGACCCTCTCATATTATATGCTGGGCATTTGTCTGATTTGCTGGATTGATGTCATTCCTACCTATACCTTCTTTCCTTTTCCTTATAACTTGCTTCTCAGTGATCTGAGGGTAGAGTAGGTTTGAGTGAAGTCCAGTTTATGATGTATTCCTAACTAATAAACTTCTTAATGAAAACTTTCCTGTTAATCTTTAAATCTGGGCTGGCCCATGTTTCTACAGTCATTAAATAATTAACCACTTGCCTTGGAATTTGCCTGTGAGTCTGAGGGTACACACATACACACGCACACACTGAGAGCCCTTGTTGTAACAAGGTCCACAACATGTAGGTGTTCCAATTTCATAACCTCAATAGTCTGTTTTTAGAGGGCATGACTCTCATCTCTATTATTTTTCTACCTTTATCATTAGTAGGATGAAAACCTACACTACAAAGTGACAGAGATAGATATAGATGTAAATTACAATACTTTTTTGGGCCACAGGTCACCACACTTGGGAGAAAGAAAAAGAGATTTTGGTTGATGAAACTAACCCCCAAGAGACCATGTGCAGCAAAAATATTTTGTTGTCTTATATAGTTGAAATCCTAGTAAGTGATGGATCAAGGATGAATCATCAAACAGCCATCCCTTCTCATATTTGGAGATGTAGCAATGAGTCAAAAATTGGCTATAATTCTGTTCATTTTCACTTTTTTCTATTCCCTTCTGCTTTATCGACTCTTTTCTTCTTTTTTTTTTAAAGTTTTAAGAAAGATTTTATTTATTTATTTGACATAGAGAGACAGAAAGAAAGGGAATACAAGCAGGGACAGTGGCAGAGGGAGAAGCAGACTTCTTGGTGGGCAGGGAGCCTAGTGCAGGGCTCAATCCCAGGACCCTGGGATCATGACCTGAGCTGAAGGCAGACGCTTAATGACTGAGCCACTAAGGTGCCCCTCAACTCTTTCCTTCTGAAGTTGCAGATGAAATGAAATTCCTGCCAGACAGGTTGAATTTATTTTAGGAGCTTATGTAAACTATCTAAATCATACAAAAGACTTTTCTCAAAATAAATATTCTTGTGTTTGCTTTCTTGAATGTTCTCAGATAGCCCAGGTCAAAGTGAACTTCAAGGTGTGGATGCAAAGACAGGAGACCTTGCTCCTTCTCCCAAATCTGTCACTTAGTGATCCCAACCAAATCTCTGATTGGGAAGCCCGTGTTCCTCAAATGTAAAAGATGGTTTGTATTAAACTCTTTCTAAAGTGTCTTCCATTTCTAAGATTTTGCAAACATATTGATTTAGAGAATAATAGTTAAGAGTGTGGGTTCCCAAGCCCTTAGCCTGGGCTTGAATCCCAGTTCTCCCACTTACCATCTGTGTAACCTTGAGCAACTAACTTAACTTCTATGTATCTCAGCTATTTCACTTAAAACATGTGCAAATGATGATTCCTACCTCATACGGTTATGTGAGGATTCAATGAGGCAACATGTGTATAATAAATAAGATAGTGCCTGACACACAGAGGGCTCAATGAGCATTTAATTCTATTGTGTATAAAAAAACCATCCATTATTTCATGTTCAGTAGGTGTTAGAGAGCTCAGAAACCCAAGGCCACAAGACTACTCATTTGTGGAGTGTCATCTCAACCACAGTTATGGTTGACTACAAATACCCAGAATGTGTGGCTTCTTGAAAATTCTAGGAAATGGCTCTTTATAACATCCCCAAATCTTTAGAATCATAGAATTATTTGAAGACAGTAAATTTGAACTCCTGAGTTGGTTATTATTATGTCTGTCTACTTTTTTAGTGTCCCTTTCTGGCAAGCTTTCTATTTTTGATTTTTCTTTGGCAGTGAAAACCACTTGTATTGTTTCTGGTTCCATTTCTGTGAAACAGCCTGAATCTCCTAGTCCAACACTTTCTTCAAGGATTTTCCCAGGAACACATACGGGAGAAATATATGAGTCCTTATATTAGCCTAGCATCAAACATTAGCAATTTCCAAGTCAACCTTTTATTTACTAGCAGGGTGATTTCTTTACTCTTTTATTCGTTTACTTTTATAACCTGGACAGGGGAGAGACACAGAAAGACAAGAAGGTACGTGATCCTGAGTCAGATGAAAGGGAAAAAAGAAAAAGCAGACTGAAGCAGAACCAGGGTGGCAAAGGTAAGTAAAATCCTATGGATTCAAATAATACTCATCACTTACCATTTTCAAGCTCCAGCTTCTGAGGTAATAAGGAGAGCTCCTCCTCATTACTCAAAGCAGCACACACAAAAACAACCAGATCACTGTTGAAAATTTCAGCCCTATTTTCCCCTCTAAGAAACTGAGAGAAATATTAAGAATGTTCATTGCCTTCAGATAGTGTTTCAAATAACGGTGAAATGGTCCCCTGCTTGTATCATTTTCTTTCTTTCTTTTTTTTTTTTAAGATTTTTAAATTTATTTATTTGACAGACAGAGATCACAAGTAGGCAGAGAGGCAGGCAGAGAGAGTGGTGAAGCAGACTCCCTGATGAGCAGGAAGCCTGATGCGGGGCTTGATCCCAGGACCCTGAGATCACGACCTGAGCTGAAGGCAGAGGCTTAACTCACTGAGCCACCCAGGCACCCCTCGTTTTCATTTATTTAAGAAATATCAACTATCAGCTAATGCTATGCAGAGTACTCAGCCTGACATTGCTGGTAGAGGTTGTGAGAGTGCTAAGACATAGAATGTCTGGGTTGTGAGGACCGACTCCTGGTCTGGGGGGAGTCTGATGAAGATGCTGAACATGTAATAATGGTAATAACAATAATGGGAATAGAAGGCAGTGATCCCAGGAGTGGAAGAAAAGAGCTGTTTGTGCTGACCTGATTATAGAACAGCTCCTGATGGGTAGGCTGATGTGGATGACTGACACCGTGTGAATGGGTGAGAGAGCATTTTCTCAGTGTGGCCCTTCCCTAATCAGTCAATGTTAGAAAGACCTAGGAGGCTTCATATAGGGGTGAGGCTTTAAATCCATTCAGATGCATATCAGATGCATATCAGATCCTAATGGACTTTTGACTGACAAACATAACATCAAGGTATGCTTCTTGAATATACCCAAGCTGGGAGACAGGACAAGTCTGCTCAGCCCAGGAATGAAGTCTGATAATTTGAATGTGAAAAATACGAATTTTGCCAAGAATCATAAAAAGTAAATGAAATAGGCTAATGGGACAGGCCTCGTGCACAAAGCCAAATATAAGCTCTAGCAGCTGGATTGGCCCTCGCTGAAATTGTTGAAGTCCACACAATCTGGCTTTGAAACCCTATAGTATGCTTCCAGCTCTGTCTTTTCCTGGCCTGGCAACCAAGGTATCCTCGAGACCCCTCGTCTCTCACCACCCTTTAATCCTGTTGACAGCACACTGCACAGAAATCCACTTCTAAGTCATGAGCCAAAAAGTGATTATGCCTCACTCCACATTTCCAAAGGGCTCCTGAAGAGTGGAAATCACTGGGGGTTTAAGACGTGGGTATCTAACGGTGGGACTTAATTTGTGGTGGAGGCGTTATTTGGAGGCCACAGGACCTTGGGTCTGTTACTGCCCAGCACATAGGGAACAATTTACTCTGTCATCTCTATCAGGTAACCTGCTTATGGGGACAAGGCTGTTCATTTGGAATCTCTTCAGCCTTCAACAGCGATTCCTAAGATAAGGCCCTTTTTGATCTTTTAAAAGATCAAATTCTCTTCTTCTTTTGGTTAAAGAGACTGAGAAGTAAACCTCAAGAACAAAATATCCTCACAGAGCCACATAGCAACAGTGTCAGTGTCTTTTCAAACTGGCCAAATCCCCGAGCTGCAAAATAACTCATCATCTCTGTTGACCTTAGCCTTGCTCGCTCTCCCTCTGGGTCCTCACTCTCTCTTCACTCATTTCATTTTGGAAGACAAAAATAATTTTAAGATGCACTTAAAAGTGGACCTTTTAAATATTTATTGGAAGTGCTGTCTCAGTCCTCTTAAAAGATAGTTTAGATTTTTAGCCAACTGCTTTCCATGTTTTTTTCCCCCCTCCATGCACCAGGATGTATATTTAAAATAAATTTTGTTTACAAAACCGTATCTTAGCAACACTGACACAGCACAAGAGTGTGTTATCTAAAGCAAACCAATTCTGGCCATAAACTATATAAGTGAAGCAGCTAAATGTGATTGGTATAGCTCTTCCGAGATACCATGAGCCTGAGGTGTTACATGAGATTAAAGGTATATTTTTCAGAAACCTGGGATGATCTATTATCCATGTTTAACTCAAGGGGTGGGTCACACTTTTTATTCCTAATTATAGAATCATAAAAGTTTGGAGCTGAAAGAGATATTGGAGACTTCCTAGTCCAGTCCTGCGATGTGATGATGGGGTGAGGAGAAACAAGGAAAAAAAGATAACTCACTTTCCTCAGAGCACACAGGTGGTTACTAGCAGCACTGGGCCAAGAAATCAGGTTTCCTGACTTTTTCTGTGGTAACTCCAGTCACTTGTGTGAGAACAGCGGTCTTGCCTTTATTGCACATGAATCCATTTAAATGCCCACTTTTAAAATGAATTTCTGAATGAATTGTTCCAACATGTATGAATATACACTTGAAGAAGCTTATGTTTTTTGTGCAAAAAATAAAGAGATGATATTTTCATTTTATGTAATTTACAGTCCACTATTATTACCTTGGCAGAGATCACTGAAACTGAGAACATCCCATGTCAGCAAAAACCTAAGTGATTGCTTGTGATTGATGACAAACTCTATTTGTGTGTGTCCAAATTAAGAGAGGCTCATCCAATTCCATGAGAGGTTGTGACGAGGGCTGACTCTGGCGTCGGACTCCCTCAGACTGAAGGCCAGCTCTACTTTCTAACTACCAGTGTTACCTTAGGAAAGATGCTGACGCCTCTCTGCATCAGTGGCCCCCACTAAAAAATTAAGATATATTCATATTTGTGGCCTTGAGATAATTAAATGAGGTCATTTATTCAAAATGCTTAAAACAGTTCCTAGCAAACAGCACATAAATATCTCTTAGCTATTTGAATTTGTAGTGGTAGGGAAGTTATTAGGAGGATACCAATGGTAAGTTCTGACCACGCCTTTCTTCTTTTGGTCTGAGAACATCTATTTAAATCCTAAGCAATTAGCCTTATTATGAAGGATAGTCTCAGTGGCTGTTCCAAAACAAATGGCAAAATGTTTTCATTCATCTCCCCGTTTGTCATTTTTTTTTTGTTGTTTTTAATTTTTCTGATATACCATAGATGTATTTGCAACATGGCTAGCCAGTTGTAGTTTGTGGCCTTGAAGCAAAGAGAGAGACAAAAGACAAAAATGTCTTTCATATGATTTAAGAATCTGTGACTTCAATTCCATTAACGTGATGTTCAAATAACTAAGTTGACAGGTTTAAAAAAATTCTGGGCATTTACATAATTGAAAATAAGTGAAAAAAGAAACTGAGGCTCTGGGGGTTAAAACACTTATTTTAAGTTAAACAAACAAACAAACAAATAAACAACCCTAGTTGTCAATCTTGCTATATTAGTGTATTAATAGGAATGTTAAATGAAAAGTCTGAATTTTCAGCTTTTTATTTAGTCATGAAAGAAGCAGTCCCTTAAGATTTTCATATGTATTCACAAGGCTGGAAATCAAAAGTTGTTCTGCAAACTACTAGGCAATCTATAAGATGAACCAAAAGTTCAGAAAAGGTAAGCAATATTAATAATACTGTTGAGATATGCCAACACATTATTGGTAAATCATTAAAAGCTGCTGCACTAAAACTATGGAGTTATTTTTAAAATATCACATATAATTAAAATGAATATCTTTTACAGTTATAAATGTAACACAGATAATAAAATTAATGAGGAAGAAAGCTTGCCTTGATTTTTAATTAGAACAAGGAATTATGCACTTCTTAAAGTGTGCATTATATTTAAAAGTAAAAGGAAAGACACAGTGTTTTCAAAAACATAAAATTAAGTGTTAGCTGGTATCCATTAATACTGCTAATTTGGGTCATATCTTTGATCTAATCAGTATGTGACATTTGCGTAGTTCATAACCATGAAACTTCCATTAAAGTTGCATAAAGCATAAACATTTTTAAAGCGTTTTATTTTTATTTTATTTTATCTACTTACAAGGAAGTTTCACCATATTACTCTTTAACAAAAAATGCAAATGAGTATCAGATAAATTAGATTACTCTGAAGAAACACAGCTAGTTAATAAGGGAGCTGAACTCAGATTCCAAGTCTCCTGAATCCCAGATTGAGGGTTTTACTGATCAGATCAAATCAATGACATCCAATTTCCTTCTTTTTCCCACCCCGAGTTATCCTGAAGAATGCTGTGCTCCTGACTAGAATGCCTAAACCTCTTCCAATTATTACTGCTCTTTCCTCAAGGGATGAACAAAAACTACCTTCAAAAATGTCACTGAGGATTTTTGCTAAAAACATTTTTCAAGATTTGACCCTAGACTTGCTGAATCAGGAGTGGGACTGTTTAACAAGCTCCCAAGATGATTCTTATTCACACTAAAGAGAGCCACTAGCCAGCAGGATAAAGTCCAGTTTCAAAACAAGGCCCTCCTGTCTACATCTCCAAACTTTTTTTTTTTTTATTTTATTTTTTATAAACATATATTTTTTTCCCCAGGGGTACAGGTCTGTGAATCACCAGGTTTACACACTTCACAGCACTCACCATAGCACATACCCTCCCCAATGTCCATAATAACCCCACCCCCCCAACCCCCCTCCCCCCAGCAACCCTCAGTTTGTTTTGTGAGATTAAGAGTCACTTATGGTTTATCTCCCTCCCAATCCCATCTTGCTTCATTTACATCTCCAAACTTTTAATTGCAATTCTGAACTTTGTGATTCAACAAAATCTTTCTACTTCAATCTCTCTGACCATACCTATCCAATCACACCTCTGGGCCTTTGTACCCATTTCCTGTCTGGAAACCCTCCCTTTCTCTACCCCATCTCCATCTATTTAGCAAACTAATCATTCCTGAAACTAGGTCAGGCTGCTCTTTTTCTCAGTCTTTCCTTTATACCTAGAGTCAAAATCAATCACTTCTGTTACTCCTTCTAGGAGCATGGGTATTTACCTGTTGGTTTGCGTCTTGTGCAGACTGGTGCCCTTAGCTCCTAGATATAAAGGAAATGAAAGTGCTCAGAACAAGTCTCCCCAGAATGTGCTATTTTGACATGTGGATGACTTGGAGCTGGAGACAATTGAGATTCTGCAGGCTCAAGAGAAACTTTTGTTCCTTCCTTATCTACCTAGAAGAATCTAAATCTAAAATCTTTCTCAGAATTTGAGCTATTATCAGAGATAAATTTTATCTGAATGACCCATCTATAAGGCAGGGCAAACATTGACTGACCAAACATCTGCTCTTTTTCTAAACATCTGCCCTGTGAATTGCCCTCCTTCTCTTCGAAGCCCCCGGCTCCTATCTCATTGCTTAGCTCAGGATGGCACATACATCTCACTTGACCTTTTTGTCTTTGAAGTCTCATATATGTAGTGTTCCTAAATGTACAAAATTAAACTTGATTTTCTCCCATCAATCTGTTTTATGTCAATTTAATTATTAGACCAGCCAGAAGAACCTTTGAGGGACAGAGGAAAATCCCCCACTCCTCCCAACAGACACCATAAATGTTTGATGAAAGAATAACAAAGTGCACAGTGTTATTTTAGCTGTCACCGTACTCTTCTGCAAATTGTTTGAGTTGTAATCAATCATATACAGATTACTCAACTATGAAGTGCCAACATTTCGGATGATACCATTGGGGTCCAAATATAAACTGTTACCTATCCTATTCATGGTGCTAGATAGAATAAAAACGTATTTCAAAATTCCCTTTAGGCAATATTTATGCCAATTGGAATAATGTTCTAGATCTTCTTCCTTTCTTTTTTTCATCTTTCTGGGTCAAGTGCCCCTCAGGGTTGGAGACTGTTGTTTATAATACCAAAAACAGCTTCTATGGTTTCACTAACATTATTCACAGATGAAAAAATTTGGAAGTGCTGACTTCCTTCAAAGCCTTCATTTTTCTTACTTGCGTTTGCTCTTACAGACCAGATAACAGTTTGCTAACCGGTATTATTTGTTTACAATTTAGTTCCTGGGGAATCTGATGTTGATTTATACTTGCTGCACTTTTAAGAGACTGTCTATGAAATTCCAGTAGACATTGGGTGCTTTATTTTGTATATTCCTCTTTTAGCCAGGGGCAATTTCACAACTCATGAGTCCTAATTTTGAATTTTGAATGTGATATACAGGCCTAGGTAATGGCCCCCAGAAGCATTTATTACAAATACTCATTTGGTAGTTACTATAATCAGATAAATTAGATGGAGAGCAAAGAAAATTACAATAAAAAATATCAAGCAAATTGATAAATACGATCAAGTCCTGAGAAAATATCCTTGAGTTAGAAGATTGAAGATGCCCTTGGGTATTATCACAGGTAACTCAATGGTTACTCTTGTAAGAGGATATATTTTATAATATGGTAGAGTTAAGACAGAATTAAATGTCATAATAGGAATGTAAACTAAGTGTCATCGGAATACTGAGGGGAGAGGAATAACACTGACTTGGGAAATTAAAGAAGACTACAGGGAGTATGAATCATTTCAGTTATTTTTTAAGTAGGAGTATAAAAATATGGAAGAACAGAGAAGAGGAAGAGCAAAATTTAAGAATTTTATTTTGGAAGTTATGTTTTGCCAGTATTGTTCTATTTTGTTAAAGGCTAGAGTTCAGTTTGTGGGATAAATTGCCTTAGAGTGACCTGCTTTATTTATAACTTTACACATAATTGTCTGCTTTATTTATAACTTTACACAGAGCAGCAGAGGTAATGATGTGGTTAAGTTGATAAATATCATAAAATTGAGTCTACCAGTGATCAGGGTAGAAGATTGTAGTTTCATTCCACAATCTACCTAATTACACACTGCTCACTTTCCCCACTTTATTTAAAAACAAACAAACCAACAAACAAAAAATAGACAAAAACTTCAACTTTTATTGTCTCAGAAAAAAATTATCATTCACTATCATTCTCTAGGCACCAAGTACAAATAAATATGTATGCCATTTACGCATTCCAGGGCCATTTTTTTTTTTTTTAATCTAGAAATAACCCTGCTGATTGAAATTTCTGCTGTGTGGGAACAAGGACCTCTTGGATGGCCAGCAATTTCCCTCCTCAGAGCACAGACTCAGAAACCATCTTTCTAGAGTGGTATTGCTCTCTGCATCTGTGTCCCTTCTTCTTGCATAGTGTGCTTGCTCTTTCTCACACTGTTAAATCAGCATGTCCCAGATTGCTGTGTGCTCTCACTAGCTCTTCCTACCAACCATCAGCTACTATTGCTTCCAGTTGTCTTTTTGCACCATTAGTGTAATTAAATTCCATCAATCACACAAGTATTTCCAGTCTTTGTGGTTCAGCTCTAATAGCTTTAGAACTGAGAACCTAGAGGAGTTCTTTATAAGCATAAAAGAAGTGTAGAGGAGGAAAACTTTTCCCTTCTTCCTTCTAGGTTTTTTGCTGCTGTAATAATTAATTTGACATAAGACAGGTTAACAAAAGAAAAAAATTAATTGGTATGTATAGGAACCTCAAGGACATGAGTCTCTCCACCAGGCAGCTGAGCTAAGGATATGCCATCCTGAACTAAGGATGAAGGGGTAAGGGATCTCTCTTCCATTCTCATAAGGCCACTCATCCTATTGGTTTGGGAATCTACCCTTATGAACCTCATTTAGCCTTAATTATATCCTAAAAAACCCATTTCCAAATGCAATGATACTGAGAACAAGGGCTTTAACATTTAAATTTTGTGAGAACACAATTCAGTCCATAGCAACAAGAAAATGATCTTTGAACATATTACTTTTGAAAGGAAAGCATACAATTTACCCAACCAGTATTTACTGAACACCTCTTATGTACTAAACAAAGTAAAGATCCCTGTCCTCATGAAATATATGTTTGGCAGGCAATGTATTTTTTGTTTTTTGTTTTTTTTAGCTTGAAATATAATTAACATATAGTATTATAGTAGTTTCAGGTAAACACTATATTGATTCAACAATACTAAATAATACTTAGTGCTCATCAAGGTAAGTGTGCCCCTGATTCCCTTTATCTATTTCAACTCTCTGCCCCTGTTGGCAGGTAATATTTTAAGATGGATTTTAGTAAATTGAATTATTTAATACCAGGTGATATATTTCATATCTCTTACTACAGTCTTGCTTTACAATACATAATTTTTAAAGTATGAGTAAATGGAAAATTTAGACAATTTGTAAAAGGTTAGTTATTATCAAAGTATTTTGCAAGATATGATGACAAGGTATAAAGAAAATCTGCTAAATACAAAAGCTCATATCACAGGACTTCAATGAAATAAACCTGGTTTATGGATCCATGAGTTAAATGAAAAAGTTTTCCCTAGTGCAAAATTAAACAGTATTTTAGAGTTGTTGTTGATGCTGTTGTTGTTTTTTAGAGGAGGCACAAATAATATTTGAAAGTCTTGGAAGGAAAAAAAATAACAATGAAATGCAATATTTGCAAATCAGTAAACCAGCCCAAGAATAACAATGAAATAGAAAAGGAATTTTAAAGTACTGTTTATTAGGGATTAAAAACATTCAAAATGCTCATTTTATTATTTTACAAATACCCTACAAAGGCATTTAATCTGAGAGAAGTAAAATCAGAAAAAATAATTTTTTCTTAGAAATAACAAATTTTTAAGAGAAGATTTTCTTTAAAATCAAACTGCATCACTAATAGTCACATAACACTTAACAAACAATAATTGACAACATACATTTAAATGTCATAATATTATACCAAATCTTTTTCTAGACATATTGGTAAAGAAGAGGAAAATGACTAGTTTTGTCAAATGTGTTCTGAGGTAATAATGTCATCTAAATTTGGAGAGTTCAGCTGAGAGTCAGTCATATCTCTTTACTGAAAGAGCTTCTTCTTAAGCCCAAGATCTGTTCCTGAGGCTCTGGAAGCTTAACTTTGCTCTGAAGACCCATAATACTAGGTAAAACCCACTGGAAAAGGAAAGAAGGAAGGAAGGGAGGAAGGAAGGAAGGAAGGAAGGAAGGGAGGAAGGGAGGGAGGAAGGGAGAGAGGGAGAGAGGGAGAGAAAGTTGGTTGGTCCGGATTGTCTGTTTGAACTATGAGCTTCAAAAGCTGGAATCAGAACACCAGCCCAATACCAGGAACCCATCTAATGTGTACCAGGTACACCCTATAAAACCTTCACTATCATTAGGGGGCAACATTTAAAATAAAAGTTCTTAGATGACAAATTCTATGACACTGATATCTATATATAGTATCTAGTAAAAAACCAGCACTCGATTACAAGTCTGCAAAATAAAAACAGCTGTGAATGTCAAGATACCAAGTTTCGTGGCTGAAAACATGAAATGGAGATAACAATAGTTTCTTCAATTGAAATGGTTGTTGACTACTTTGCCTGTGTTATGAGAAACAATCCAATGTACCTTACCTCTAGGTTTTTGACTTATTTTTTCCTAGACTCTTTTCACCATCTACCATTTTTATTTTTGTTTTATTTCTGTATTTGTTTATTTCTGTTATTTACTTGGAGACTTCTTGCCACTAGAATATAAATCCAATAAACTTTTTCCCTTATGTGTCCCCAGCACCTACAATAGCCTGTCATGTAAAAAGTACTCAGTATCTTTGGACCGACTGAATAGATAATTGCAGAATTATAAGTTAAAGGGCATGTAGTCTTTAATGCGTGTTGAAGCCCTGCTGAGAATGATTAAAACTACTCGTTCATTTGTTCAACAACTATTTACTAAATATGTATTATATTCCAGACACTGCACTCAGTTTGGATATGCAATGTTGAACGAGGAGAACCCCTGACCTCAATAGACAGGTTTTCAAATGACTCTAAAAATAAAAATGACTTCAGTCCTGCAAAATCACTGTTTGACCTCTGGGACTTTCGGCAACAAGTGACAGGTCTGTAACCTTCCTATGCCTCAGGCACAGATGTTTCAATTCCTATAGTTTGTAAGACAATGTTTACTATCATGAATGGCATGACAGGCTAAATGTATCCATGTACAGTGTAGGTATTTTTCTCTGGAAGATGAATTAAAATGTAAATAAAATCTTTGCTACTTTAAAAATAAAGATTATCAGAAAATGGAATGAAGACTTTGACATGAACTGGCCTTGGACCACTATACCACTATACTACATTTAGTTCTGAGATATTTCAAAAAATGTAAGAACAGCTGTTGTTGGTGATTTCATCAGGTCCTTTGACTTCTTTTAGAAGGTCCAAGTTTCTGGAATCAAGTGAAGAAAACATATATAATGGAAATCACAGTGGAGTGAAATAAATAGCTCTGGTCTTGGAGTTAGAAGACTTAAGTTCAGATGTATGTTATATCTAATACTTACTGTGTGGCCTTCATGTCTATTTCTTGGTTACCATGTAAGTAAAATAGCAATCATGCTTTACTATACAAGCATCATTGTGTTCTTTTGAGTATTAAGTAAGATAACATTCATAAAAACACTTGTTAAGCTTCAAAATCCATGCAAAACATAAGGATATAAGTAAGTGGCCTATGTAATGATGATCCACTTTATACTTAAAGGAAACTAGGAAGCAAATTCTCTTCCCTCACCTTGTATAAATTCACAACATTCTAGAATTAGACTATACGAGTAAAACAATTTCTGTTTTCCTCTATGCAATTAACACCTCAAATTGATCACTGGCTTTCTTTCTTCTTCTTTTTTTTTTTTTTCTATTTTAGAATAGCAGTACATAAAACAAACTCCCTAAGCCCTCTATTAATTTCTTTTTTAAAAAATTCATATTAATAGTCCATGCAATTAACCAAATTAGTTTGTAGAAGTAAAGAAATAGAAATGTTGCTAGGCATGAAACTGCAAGTCTTTCTCCTTGTTTTGAAACCTGCTCTAAATAAACAACTGGAGAAAATGAATTCTCAGAATTTTTGTGCAAAAGATTTCAGGCTGATTTATATAGTCCTTAGCATTATGATGTTGAATTATTGCACTTCAAATATATCTTTCTTTGATGTCTCCACATGGACAGATCCCCTTTCAAATTTAGATTTGCTTCCAAGCACTTGGATAAAATAATATCCATAAATATTATTTTTTAAATGAGTTCTGCTATAATCCTGGGCCTGCATAGTAGAAAGTGGGTATACATCTAAAGGAAAGAGAAAACAATTGCTTTTTAATAAGAATAAGATAATTATTAACTCAGAGACTTAAAAATATCTTTGGAGTTCATGGCATTCTTGATATATTGTAGGTAGAAATTCTTTATTGTTTGATAAGTTAGTAACAGTTAATGTTACAAAGTAGAAAAAGAAAAGAAAACGATAATTGAATCAATATTAGCTCACTGCTTAATTACTTCTTGGGAAGAAGGAGAATCGAGCCTAGAATGTCTTATTTGTTGCAATGCAGGTTGGGAAGGCAATATTTACTTGATATTCCTGGTTTACAGCAAAGTGATTTGTTTAGTATGGACCTCATTTTTTTTTTAAAGAAAATATTCAGAATGCACTTCTTAAAACAGCCATCTATTTCTTCTTAGAAATAGAGTTTTGACTTCTCAACAGTTTTGATCACTCTGCAGTGTGTAGCCCTACCCAGCCCTTTAACTCCTCGAGAAAACAAAACAAAACAAAACAAAACAAAAAGACTCTCACTCCAGTTCTTCAGTTCAGAGAATGGCTTAATTGTCTACCAGCTACACAAATCAGAAAAGCCAGGACCCTTGAAGATACACTGTATCTTTGTATTTATTTGATTTATTTAAGATTTATATAGCATTTATTGTGTGCCAGGCACTGCTAAGCACTATACAAAAATTAACTCACTTCATAGTCATAACAGTGAGTTAACCAAAAACCAAAGCATAGAGACATTAAATAGAAACTGTTCAAGGTTGCCAAACTAGTAAATGACAAGGTTGTAATTTGAACCCATGTCCTCTGGCTCCAGAGTCTGTGTACATAAACATGACATCATGTTATGTCTCTAACCATGATTAGATTTAATTACATCCTTCTCCTAGATACTTCTCAAATATTTTCTCCTTCTCCCTGTCATCATGCTAATTGAGACAACTGTTGGGGAGGAAGAATTTTCTATGCACTTCAAGGTCCCTCTAGCTGGACTTAGAAACAAACTGACATGAGACAGATTAACAGGAGAAAAATCAGATTTAATAGCTTGCATATGGGGAATCCACACTGACATGGGAATTCCAAAGACAGTTAGGCAACATAAAGATTGTACAAGCTAAGGAGAGGCATAAATGTCTGAGGATATAAAAGGGAGAAAGACCTTTAGCACAAAGGTGAAAGGAAATGTTTAGAAAACAAAGCTTGTCTTATTATGCAGGTAAGTTTCCTAGGTAAAGAGGAATCTCTGTTAATAGTTCTCTTCATGGTAAAGCAGACAGTTGAGTTGGAGATAAAGAGCTTGGGATGGACTTCCCTTGGCTGGTACCCCACCTTCATGTTCCACATGATCTTTAGACAATTTCTTTTTCCCCCAGGTCATTACCTATGACCAGATTGCATGATTTCTTAAAAACATAAATCTGATCATTTTAGTCCTTAGCATAGAAACTTTCGATGGCTTTCCATGAATATTTTTAAAGAAGCAACTTTCTTTACATTGTCAACTTAGCAGCTTCCCTCTTCTTGTCTCCCTATCACAACATTTTGGACTGGATAGTTCCCTGTGGTGGAGAGCCTTTCTGTATAATGTAAGAAGTACAGTAATATTCCTGACCTCTACTGAATAGATGTCAGTAGCAACCCCCAGTTTTAACAACCAGAAAAGTCTCCAGACACCACCAAATGCCCCTTTGGGGCACAGGTTGGTGTGGAAATCACTACTGTTGAGGATCATTGCCTTTGACTTACATGTCCTGGCCCCTCTTTTTGTTTATTCTTATTGACTCTGCAAAACTTAAAATCACTTCCTCAGAAAAGCCTTTTCTGATTTCAGGCCAGATGTTGCAGCCTGGGTTCCCTGGGGAGAAGATACTGGGGCTTCAATTAGCGTGCAAGTGGTTTACTATAAAGTACTCCTGGGACAAACATCTGTGGAAAGAAACAGGGTTGGGCAGAAGGAAACATCAGGCTGCATGTTGTTTCAAGAAAGGCCCCACTTGACCCTGCTAAAGCTGGGATGATCCCTCTGAGTTGTCCTATGGAGTGAGGGACCAAGATATTTTTACCTCCAAGATGACTAGTCAGGGCCTGCAGGCTGGGCTGGGAAGAGGTATGACCATGGGTTTGGCGCTTGTCTTTAGTGGAGGCAATTTGCTGAGAAGGTTGAGAACTGGGGACTGTGTCTCAGCAGCAAGTGCAACAACTCAGGGAAATAAGCCCTTGAGATCTGAAGAGGGATTTGGGCAGCACACCAAAGTACTCACTGCAGTCCATCCCTTGCACCACTCATATCCACTTATTAATGGAAATTCTAATAGTCTTTTCCCCAAATAAATTCATAAGAGGAAGGTCAGTGAACCAGCCATAGTGCCTGCTGCTCCAGGACAATATTAATTGTCTCCCTTCTGTACAATTTATTAAAGATTCCCTCACCCGTTGTGACATAGATTCTCATTCTTGAGGGGTCTTTACCCATCCAGTGGCTTCTGCTCTTTCCATCAAAACTGAGAAGAGGGACATCATATGTGAGTGACCTCAGTACCAACCATACTCCTCCCTGCCTTTCTTATGGAGTCAGATCAAGATGCCTAAGGGCAGCTCAGAAGAGGCAATGTTCCCAGCACTGGGTGGAATCTTTGTAGATTTGCTATGACATGTGTTTTCATATTCAGTGACTGTGAATTCAGTGAATACTGGTAAGATTAGCCTTTCAGCTGCAAATAATGGAATATTTAATTAAATGAGGCTAAAGCAATGAATGTATGCACTATCCTATTAGACAAGGAGCATGGGGGTTATTACTTTAATGGCTCCATAACGTCATGAAGAACTGAGGCTTTCCTTATTTCCCTTGGTTGTCATCCTTCGATTTGGACCTTCATGGTTGCAAGATGGCTGCCAAAATGCCAGGCTTTATCTCCCATACAATCACAGCTGAGCAGGAAGGTTCGGTTCTCTGCATATACCTCTTTATATCTTAGTCCTCTAGACAAGATAGGGTCACATACCCATGCCACAGCTGTCAGGGTACTTGGAAAAATTAGTATCTGATGATCTTAGTCTCTATCATAGGGGGTGAGCTGTGACAGCAGGGAGAATGGGAACTGGCTGATTGGGAAACCAATAGATACTGTCACAATACACAGTGTGCTAGTCACATGATAGAAGTTTCATAAATTTAGTTTACAAATTTCCCCTTATGTATGTTTTCTTTTCTCTCAATTAGTTTTCGAATTCTTTTTGTTTCTCTTTCATTTTTACTTCCCTCATTCTTCCTCATTTTATTCCTATTTATTTTTCTGTCCATAAAATATATTAATAATCTTTTTCAGCATAAAAATAGAAGGGATACAAAATAAACTTTAGCAGGTGATATTGATTTTTTTCTTTCATAACTTTCATATGCATAAAGCTCCTATATCTTAGTATAAGTATAAACAGAATGGCTATAAGGAGAAAATGAAAAACAGAAGCACATACCAGAAGGGGAACTTGGGGCTTAAAAGAATGGGTTCCAGAGATTAGAATGAATGGGCTGCAATCTCAGCTATTTCACTGTGTGATTTTAGGCAAACTTCCCAAACTGCCTATCCCCCAATCCTCTCATCTACAACGTGAGAAAAATAAAATACATAGCTCATAGAATCTTTGTGAGAATTAAATAAGAAAACACACATAATCTTCAAAAAACACTCAGTAAAGAGTCCTTTGTCTAAAAGATCCTAGATGGTAAACTACAGGAAGAACAAAGTATCTGGGTTCAAATTCAGACTCTCCAAATCTAGCCTCTGGGCTTCTTTGCCCAAGTAGTTGATGAAAATCATGCCTTCTTACCTTGTGTGGCTACATTTCACTGAAGACTTTATCTTTTATTCTCATCCCTTATTCTTGCCTATCTTCCCATCCCCCCCATGAGTGTTCTTTTAAATTCTATGAGAAGGAGTACCAAATCTTTAAGTTTAAGTCTCATCTCCTGTGTGAGGTCTATGTTCACATTGCCAGCTTCCTTCTGGAAGCCTCCACTGGAACATCCCATCAGATCCTCAAAACACCACTGATTCACTGTCACTGATTTGGACATACAAATGACAAGTAGGTTATCTCTGGGGTTCTCAATGTCTGCAGTTAAGAAAAAAGGAGGGGGTGACTGGCTGTCTCAGTCAGTTAAGCATCAGACTCTTGATTTTGGCGGAGGTCATGATCTAGAGGTCTGCACTTAGTAGGGAGTCTGCTTGAGATTCTCCCTCCTTCTTCCTCTGCCCCTCCCCCCACTCTCATATGTGCAAGTCTCCCTCAGATAAATAAATCTTAAAATAAATAAATAAGTAAATAAGTAAAGAAAGAAAGAAAACTGGTTGGGAGAGTTAAGGGTGTGGGTGAAAGAAATCACTGCTAAGACTTCATACGAACAGCTTTTTATTCCAGTCCAAAACAAAAACTATCATCTTCCCCTACAATCTGTTTCTATTCCTGTCTTTCCTATTTCAGATTTATAACATTGGTCTTGTGAAAATGGATTTAAAAATTAGACATAATTTTGTCACTGTCATGTTCAAAGTGCTTTATTATTTCTTATTACCTGATGAAAACAATCACACTTTACTCTGACCTTGACTTGAAGAAAATAATTTTGCCTTAGTCTGACATCATCACCTGGAGAAAACCCTGCCTTAGTCTGACTTTAACCTATCTTTTCAGTCTAGCCCCTACTATTTTACTTATTACACTTCACATTCTGGCAGTTCATTAACTTTATTTTATTATCCCTGAAATTTACTTCCTCTAATATAGACTTGGGAAATCCTACACATGCTTCAAAATTTGGTTTCGTTGACCTTTCCAGTTCCAGTCACAGATGATTATGTCTTCTTCTGTTTGCTCAATGTGCCTCCTTTAGAATTCTTCACTACATAATATCTGGTTAATGTTAGAGCCATTCACTAGTTTTATTTTCCCCATTAGTTTGTAAGCTCCTTAAGGCAGCAACTGTATTTTGTTCACATAACCTAGAATCCACGCTGTCTAAAACATTTTTACTATTAGCTTATATAGTAAAAATATAAATGCTATGGAATAGAATAATTTAAAAAATGCTTAAATGTTCAAATTTGCATGCAATTTTAAAGTATTGAATGCACTCGGGTCTGTGAGATGTTTGAAAATCATATATAGTTTACTTTAGGTGTTTCCCAGTGTTTTCCTTTTCAAAGAATTTATTACTATGTATATATTTTTGTTCAATTAAAATGTCACTTTTGGAATTTACAACAAGGAAATATTGCCAGCTTTGACTTAACAGATAATAAATTTGTAAGACATTTGGAGTTCTTTGAATTAAAATCTGTAGGAATGCTAAATACTGTTATATCATTAGCATTTTGTCTGGAAACGTCTCCCCCTAGTCATATATGGGATTTTTATTTTTATGCATAAATTTGCATAACTGCACTTTCTTTTACAGACTGTAATCTTTAGACATTAATTTGACAAATATGAACAAATCATCAGTTTCAGTCCGGTTCAGTGGGTTTAAAACTTCTTAATAGAGATATTTCCGTATCTACCCAGCCTTTAATAGTCTCTCTCTCTCTTTATTGTCCAAAAAGACCCTTAATCAGTAATGACTGTAGATTGACATAACAAACACATTCATTTTCAAAAATAATTTGTGTGGTTTTATTCAGTATTTTCAGATAACTCCACGGCAGAATAAATATTTAAGAACAAGTTTCTTCAGAAAGTGATCACCAATTGTACACAGGAGATTTTGGGCACAGACAAGTGAGTAAGTGTGCTGCGGCATTTCATAGCTTATTTATTTTCGTTAATCTTTGTATACACTAAATGTCCCAGCTTTATCAGCCTACATGGAAAATGTCCTTACACCTACATGAACACTCCAATCCCTAAGCTCTGTTAAATAACAACAATTCAACTGAACAAATTGTAAGGATTTACTTGGATTTATTAAATGGATCGTGAATCAGGGAGCATCCCACCATCCCACCTAGCAAATAGAGGGCCACAGAAAGCAAAATGTTTTCAAAGACAAGACAAGGAAGTCATAAACAGGAAAAAAAAAAAAAAAAAAAAAAAAAAAGATCGATTTGGGTGAAGTCACTTTCCTTTGAGGACAAAAGGGTCTTATTAGGTAGATTGCCTCTTCTTCCTTTGGGGCATGGAAAGGGCCATGTGACAGATTACCTTATTGGTGCAGACCAGAAAATTCTTGATGGATTGGTTAAAACTGCATTTCTGAGGGAGTTCAAACCTGCAATTAGATTAGATATGAAGCCCCAGTTTGGTGGTTTTGCCTAGCGTTAAGTGATTTCCATTTAGCACTATAGTTTTGTTTTGTTTTAACAGCCTGTCATCTGCTTGACCACAAAGTCTCCCATCCCCACCTTCACCCAAGTATTTATGGGTACCGCTTGCTGGTTCTTGCCACAGCTTAGTGGACTGGGCTTCCTGCCTCAGGCACAGACATATTCACAGACACTCTCCCAGGAGTGTCTCCTCTCTGAGGAGTTGGAACTCTCTCATCATACTTGCCAAGGGAGAAAAATCCTATCTTCTGTCTTACAGTTTATGGGGTACCATAGCATATTTGCATAAATGCCAGGGTCTTGCCATCAAGTGGAATGACTCTTCAAGTCCCACACAGTCCCCTTCTGTGCAAAGCATGCAGATGCCATTAGAACCAGTACCCGCCTCTGAAGCGTACTCTGAGCTATCAGTTTACTTCAATTCTGGAGCCATGTTTAAACTGTGGATGATTGTGCTCAATAATATTCTCTTTTAGAACAAATCCAGTATCAGAAACCCCACAATCTCCCATATACAATGACTGTTGCAAGGTCCTTCTATTAAACTTCTATTTGTCTAAATACTAGTAACAGGCAAAGTCCAAGTCTTGGCCCACCCAGGACAATCTTGAAAATACCTATTTATCAGTAGCTGCAAATAGATATCCAATAACTCCACTAGATAGAAGTACTTGACTCCCAGATCTCAGTCATGAACTTTGGCTTTTATGATGAGAAATTTTATAATTGTAACTTGTATTAGAGGAGTGACCACTGTTGTAAAAAAGAAAAGCATTCTCATGTAAAATGCTTCTAAAATTGCACCTGTCAGCATAAATTTTCCAAATCAGAGCCAGACTACCCAGTGTCATATCCTCACTCATCAGCTTACTACTTGTATGGCCTTGGGCAAGTGTGTTAGTTAGTTATCTCTTGCTGTGTAACAAATAACCACAAAACTAGCAACTTAAACCAATACACACATATATAATCTCATAGTTTTTCTAGGGTAAGAACTTTGGGCTTGATTTAACTGGGCTCTCTGCTTCAGGGTGTTTCACAAACCTGAAACTCAGGTGTCAGCCAGGGCTGGATCTCACGTGACACTAGCCTGGAAAAAGATGTACTTCAAAGCTTACTTCATTGTTAGTAAGATTCTCTTCCTCATAGGTTAATGGACTGAGGACATCAGCTTCTTGCTAGCTGTTAGCTGCAAGCCATTCTCAGTGCTTGGTCACATGGTCCTCTCCATATGGTAGCTTACGTCATCAAAGCCAGTGCAAAAATCAATAGAGAGAATGGTAGCAAGATAAAAGTTAGAATCTTATGTAACCTAATCACAGAAGTTATACCTCAACACTTTTCCCATTCTCTGTTGGTAAGAAGGAAATCACAGTTCCTACCCACTTGTAGCAGGAGGTGGGGATAACAGGAAGCCATCTAAGAGTCTGTCTACCAAAATAAGTCACTTAAGTTATTTGTGTATCTATTTTTTCCCAATATATAAAGTAGGGTGGAGGGACTAGTGAAGATAATAATAGTACCTACCTCATAGATTTGTGAAGATTAAAGAAGTTGAACAGCTAATATATGTTTAAGTAATATAACTGTGTTTGGTACCATAGTATATCCTCAATAAAAAATTAATCATTTGGGGGCACCTGGGTGGTTCAGTTGGTTAAGTGTTTGCTTTTGACTCAGGTCATGATCCCAGGGTCCTGGCATTGAGCCCTGTGTTGGGCTTCCTGTTTGGAAGGAAGGGAGAAGGAGCTTGCTTCTCCTTCTACCTCTGCCCCTCCACCCTGTTTGTGCTTTCTTTCCCTCCCTCCCCCTCTCTCTCTCAAATGAATAAATAAAATTAACTAATAAAAATTAATTTTTGTTTTCTTATTCATGTGTCATAAACTTAAATCAACCCAAATTTGGGCCACACTCACAGCCTCCTTTCTTTGATCATTCAGTTACCATCATCACATTTGCCTCTTTCCTCAGATCTAATTTAGAAACATCTTATTATCCATCAAGACCTACTCATATAACACCTTTTCGAAGATTTATTTCTAAGTATCCATAGCTCTAAATCTGATTCTTCTCCACTATAACAACTGTACTTCCTTTAACAGAAGTGGTAATTTTTTGCCTAATATTATGTTTATAATCAAGCATGTCTCTACCTAAAAGATAATAAACTATTGATGCTAGGGATTCTGTTGCTGATGATTGTACCCTTACAATGGTTAGAGTTAATGAAGACTCATTGGATTGAACCAAAAATTAGACTTTGGTCTAAAACTTTGTTATTGATCAGATCAATCAAAGAAAATGTTAGAAAGAAACATGGGAACAGTATAAGTTGAATAAGATATAAGGAATTAGCTTAATAATTGTCATAGGAAAAGAGAAAATTTCCTAAAACTAGTCTGTTAGGATTGACACTTTATTCCAAATCATATCTATTTACTAAATTACTGTTCTTACAAAGTTCTTATGGGATATTGAATAACAAACTCCTTTACACATAGGAAGACTTGAACTCTCATTCCTCTCACTAGAAAACTATTATGTTTCATGAAAAGCTATAAACAGGCATAATTTGGACAAAAATCCCAAACTGTGACACACACAGAGTCAACCCTTCCTAATCACACCTCTGTGTCCTTATCCCACCTGTCTAGAAGCATCACGTAACCTCTCTCTTCACTTCCTCCATATCTAACCACTGCTAAGGTAGTCACATGTTTGCTTCCATGCCTTTGCCCTAATTCCTCCAGATTCAGAGCCCCAGGCAGAAGCACTTAGTTGACAAAGCACAAGTCTATGGTTTCCTTACACTTCAGTTTTTCTTACACTGGAAGTAAGATTGTGACTCCCATCTCTAGAATTTCTCTTAAATAGGACAGAGGTTGGCTGCCAATGACCAAATATCCATTTAACCCTATTAATTTTGAATATAAATTTCTCCACATGGTCACATATTCTTCATATCTATCATATCTATTATAATACTGCTATTGAAATTTAAAGATTAAAAATTTAATCTAGTCCTTTATGTGGACTTATAATAATGATAATAATAAATTAGTAATCTAAAATTTTCCACAAAGAAAAGCCCAGGACCAGATGGCTTCACAGGTGAATTCTACCAAACATTCAAAGAAGCATTAACACCAAAACTTTCCAATCTTGAAAAAAAAAAAAAAAAGAAAGAAAGAAAGAAAGAAAGAAAGAAAGAAGAGGGATCACTTTACACTTCATTCCATGAAATCAGAATTATCTTAATATCAAAGATAGAAATGTGATGAGCTCAGGGTGTTATATGCAACTAATGAAAGATTGAACACTACATCAAAAACTAATAATGTACCATATGCTGACTAACTGAACATAATAAATATAAATATAAATGTAAATATACACCAATATTCCTTATGAACACAGATGTAAATATACTTAACAAAATATGAGTATATCAAGTCCATCAACATATAAAAAGAATTAACACCATGATTAAGTGAGATTTATCCCAGGAATGCAAGTTTTTAATATACAAAAATCAATCAGTGTAATCCATCATGGTAATAGATGATTACCACATGATTACCTCAAGAGATGGAGAAAAAGTCCTTGAAAAAATCCAACGACCTTTCATAGTAAACAGGAGTAGAGAGGAATGCCCTCAACTTTATAAAGAGCATCTATGAAAAACTCACAGCTAAAATCATACTCTAGAGTGAAAGTCTCAACCCATTCATCCTAAATTTGAGAAAAAGACAAGGATCTCTGTTCTCACTTCTATTCAAGATTGAATTGGAGGTATATTAGGCAAGAAAATGTAATAAAACCTATCTGGATTAGAAAGGAAAAAATAAAACCATGTCTATTTACAGATGACATTACCTTTACATAGAAAATCCTAAGGTGTCCACTAAAAAAACTGTTAAAGCTAAAAATGGGTTTAGCAAGTTTGTATATAAAACCAGTGTAGAGAAATCAAATAGATTTCTATATATTAGCAATGGGCAATCCAAAAATGAAATCAAGGAAACAATTTCACTTACAATAGCAACAAAGAATAAAATACTTAGAAAAAAATTAACAAAATAAGTAAAAACTAAGTCCAAACACTAAACTATTAACCATTGTTGAAATAAATTAAAAGAGGACTCCTGGGTAGCTCAGTCATTAACCATCTGCTTTTGGCTGAGGGCATGATCCCAGGTTGGGATCAAGCCCTGCATCAGGCTCCCTGCTTGGCAGGAAGCCTACTTCTCCCTCTCACTCTCCCTGCTTGTGTTCCCTTTCTCGCTGTGTCTCTCTCTGTCAAATAAATAAATAAATAAATAAAATCTTTTTTAAAAAATTAAAAGAAGGCCTACACAAATGGAAAGACATCTCATGATCAGGGAGCAGAAGACTTAATATTGTGAAGATGTCAATACTTCCTAAACTGATAAACATATTAAACACAATCCTCTATCAAAATTCCTGCTGTGTTTTTGCAGAATTGGAAAACTGATCCTGAAACACATATGGAAACCAATCAATGGACCCAGAATAACCAACAAATTTTTGAAAGGAAACAAAGGTGGAGGATTCATGGTTCCAGATTTCAACATTGAATACAAAGCAACAGTAAACATGACAACGTGGTACTAGTATACGGCTAGATGTAGATCAATGGAATAGAAGTGATCATGTTGAAATAAACCCTTCAGTTTATGGTCAATTAATTTTTTACAAAGCTGTCAAGATAATTCAATGGAGAAAGAAGAGTCTTTTTAATAAATAATGCTGGGATAATTGGGTATAAACATGCCAAATAAAGAAGTTGGACCCTAACCTTGTTGCATATATATAAATCAGTTCAGAGTTCATCATAGATCTGAATATAATGGCTAAAGCAATGAAACTCTTAGAAGAAAACATAAAAGTAAATTTTTGTGAAATTGGATTAGACAATGGTTTCTTAGATATAACATCAAAAACACAAACAACAAAAGAAAACATAGACAGATTGGACTTTATCAAGTTCAAAAACTTTTTAAAGGAGACCAGCAAGAAAGTGAAAAGACATTCCTGGTATTAGAAAAAAAATTTGCAAAAAATGTATCTGATAAGGAACTCACATCTGAAATACATAAAGTACACTTGCAACTCTAAAAAGATGAATAGTGGAAACCTTATGTCTATCTAAAAGCCTGCACACAGATGTTTATAGAAGCTTTATTCATAACTGTCAAAATTTGGAAACAACTGAGATATCCTTCAGTAGGTGAATGTATAAATAAACTGTGGCACATCCAGTTAATAGAATATAATTCAATGCTGAAAAGAAAGAAACAACCAAGCCATGAAAAGATATGGGAGAATCTTAAATGCATATTACTAAATGAAAGAAGCCAATCTGAAAGGCTATATGCTGTGTGATTCCAAGTATATGACATTCTAGAAAAGGCAAAACTGTGGATACAGAGAAGAGATAGATGGTTGCCATGGGTTGTGGGGGAGGATGGTTGAATTGGTGGAGCACAGAGGATTTTTAGCGCAGTGAAAATGATGGACATGTATTAGTACACATTTATCCAAACTCATAGAAAATACAATATCAGAAGTAGCCCTATTTTAAATTATGGACTTTGGGTGATTATGATGTGCCAATGTAGGTTCATTAAATTTAACAAACGTTCCATTCTGGTAGGAGGTGTTGATAATGTGGGAATCGATGCATGTGTGGGAGACAAGGGGTGTGTGAGAGATCTCTGTATCTTCCCCTCAATTTTGCTGTGAACCTAAAACTGACCTTTTTAAAAAAAAATCAATTAAAAGAAAGACAAATCAATTAAATGCTGGCAAAGCAATTAAATAGGCATTTTTACAAAAACAAGATATATACATGTTCAGTAAGCACACGAAAATATGCTTACCACCATTAATCATTAGAGAAATGCAAATCAAAACCACAGGGAGATACAATTCCACATCCCTAGCATGGCTAAAATCAAAAAGACAAACAATAACAAGTATTATCAGGAATGTGGAAAATTGGAACTCTCATCTATTGCTAGTAGAAATGTAGAAATGCTCAGTCAGTTAAAGGTCTGACTCGGTTTTGACTCCGGTCTTAATCTCAGGTCGTGAGATAGAGCCCCTCATTGGGCTCTGTGCTCAATGTGGAGTCGGCCTGAGTTTCTTTCTTCTCCCTCTGACCCTCCCCATTGTGTTTCCTCTCTTTAAAATAAATAAATAAATCTTTAAAAAAAATAAACTGTAAAAGAGCAAGGCCACTTCGAAAAATAAAGGTTTCTCAAAACATTAAACATGGAGTTACCATAAGATCAAACAAGATCCACTGCTAGGTATATGCCAAGAAAATGGGAACATAGGCCCATACAAAAACTTACACACAATGTTCATAGTAGCTTTATTCATAATAGTCATATGCTGGAAACAATACCAATGTCCATCAGCTGAAGAATGGATAAACAAAATATGATATATCCATACATGGAATATTATGTGTGAATGAAGGAATCACTGGGCAATAAAAAGAAATGGAGTGCTGATATGATACATTGTACAATAAAGCTATAATTTAAAAGACAATTCAACTGTAGAATGTAGAATAGACCTAAAGAGAAAGGGAAGTTTTTATATCAGTGTTAACATTTTTTTTTTTTGCTTTAACTCTCTATGCTTTTTAACTTTCAAACTGTTACATTTACCCATTGAAGATTATTCCAGCCCGTTTGTCCAAGTAATTTTAAAATAATTAGTTTAATTCATTCTTTTAATTCAGTTGTCTCAAAACTAGTCGTGCCTGTCAAAGTTGTCAAACCATCACCAAATACGTGGGTAAGCAGATTGAAATATATCGCCTTTAACAAAAAGTGCAACAGATTCCTATTAATTACTGGCACCACAATTCTGTTAAACTTAAAAGTATATTAACCAAATTATGTAACTTACATAAAGTAGAATACAATCACTCTAAATTTTAGAATAAACCAAGAGTAAGAAAAACAATAGAAATTATTTTACCCCCACCTCAAGTTGGGTTACTTTTTTTTTTTTTAAGATTTTATTTATTTACTTGCCAGAGATCACAAGTAGGCAGAGAGGCAGGCAGAGAGAGAGGGGGAAGCAGGCTCCCCGCTGAGCAGAGAGCCGGATGAGGGACTTGATCCCAGGACCCTGGGATCATGACCTAAGCTGAAGGCAGAAGCTTTAACACACTGAGCTACCCAGGCGCCCCAGTTGGGTTACTTTCTTGCTTTGAAAATAACTAGTCTTTTCTTAAAATGCCAAAGAATGAACTCCTAAATGTTTCTAAACTTGAAAAATAGTCATGGAAAGTTTGTTTCAAATATTGTGCAACTCTGCTAGCCTATCCAGTAATAATCCACTTATTTGTTAGCCACCTGGGAACTGTGGGTGGTGTGGGTTGTCCAAGTATCTTTTGATTATGTCCTTGGAAAGGAGTAGCAGGTGCCATGCCAATGTTCCTTTGGGATTCTCTTAATGCCAAATAGATGGTATTTTGAAATCCTGTCAGTCTCATCCCTTAATACGGATGAATTCAACCCAGAGTCATTAAATGATACTGTGACATGTAAGAGTAGGGTTACTGCAGTGTTCACAAAACCATGGCCAGAACAGGAAATATGTGTATCAAAGGGCGGCAAGCTCTAGTTTTCCTTTTTTTTTTTTTTTAAAGTTTTGTATTTATTTATTTGACAGAGAGACACCGAGAGAGGGAATTCCAGCAGCGAGAGTGGGAATTCCAGCAGCGAGAGTGGAAGAGGGAGAAACCGGCTTCCTGCTGAGCAGGGAGCCCGATGCTGGGCTGGATCCCAATGCTGGGCTGGATCCCAGGACCCTGGAATCATGACCTGAGCCGAAGGCAGATGCTTAATGACTGAGCCGCCCAGGCACCTCTTCCTTGTTCTCTTCTAAACTGCACATAATATCTATATAATTGAGCCACGTGTACAAAGTGGTTGTACCCATCCTCTCCCAGGGTTCTCCTAAGAGTTCCCCTAATGAGTCAGATTGATGAAATATTTCAGCTATAAAATTATAATGTAGGACTTATAATATAGTCTCATTTACTTTTTAAAGAAACCTGTCTGGTCAATCACAAGTCTATATAACTCACATTGATTAATTTAATTAGCTAACTTTTAAATGTCCTTTTCCTACCCAGAGAAATTTGAATCGAGTTTTGCCTTAAAAAGCTAAACTAAATGGAATAATGAAATCAATTACCCTATCAGAATTTTTAAAAAATGTCTTTGATATCTTTTAAACTTTATTTATACAATTGCAGAATAACATTGACAGTATTTATATTGAAATATATACATAATTTGATTCTGAGTAAGAATAAAGCAGATGAGTATGGGAACATATCTTATTTTTCTTCCTATTCAAGGTATATTAAAAATTAACTGTAATTTATTTTCCTTTAATTTATTTTTAAAGATTTTATTTATTTATTTGACAGAGAGAGAGCACACAAGCAGTGAGAGTGGCAGAGGGAGAGGGAGGCTTCCCACAGAGCAGGGATCCCAATGCTGGGTTCCATCCCAAGACCCTGGGATCATGAACTGAGCTAAAGGTAGATGCTTAACTAGATGCTTAACCTACTGAGCCACTCAGGCCATCCCACAGATTTATTTTATTTTTTTTTTTAAATTTTGTAGGAGACTAACACCTAGAACAAAGCTTAGGAGAACTTGATACTTTAAATTAAAAACAGTAGTTCAGTCTCTCACTAATTAAATCAAGAATCGTTTGTCAAGTGCCTGTATGTCAGATCCTATTCATAGGTAACTTTGGATATTAACTGTATGACCCATTTAATAATATTGATAAAATTAATATTAGAGTGTTCCTTTGTGGCAGGTACTATCTGCCACTATTCTTATTTTACAGATAATGAAACTGAAAGATAGAGAGGCTAAGTCACTTGTCCAAGGCCACACACCTAGAAATGCAAAGTTGTGATTCTAATGGAGACAGCTGGATCTGAAGACCATGTTTTCACTACTAGGCCATTCTGGCCATTGCATCTGTCAACTAAACGTGCTGCCGCCATTTTCCTTTTCCCTCTCTTTCTTCAGTGAGGGCATTATACATCACTTCGGTTTTACAATTTTCTTTCATTTCTTCATAGTTTTGGATTTTTCCTTTCTGTTTTTCTTCTCAATCTTGATGTTGGCTGAAGCATCCTTATTTTCCTGTCATGTTGATAATGGATACATCACAGAATCCTAATCCTGGATGATGCCTTCATTATTTGATTTTTTTTTTTCATTTTTCATGAGACTGTTGAAGCTCCAAATGGTAATAAGCTTATGCATTTTGGCAGATGTGTCTGAGTCATCAGTGACTGGCCTAGTTTGAGCAACTAGCTAAAGATACTCATCTTGGTATTTGTTCATTCTGACAGTTTTTAGCCTCTGTGTATAGAGTAACTCATATGTCAGGCAGTAATAGTTTCAGTCAGTATTCTTTAGTGATGTTTCCAGAAAATCATCTAATTTCCCAAGGGTTGTGATCATATTGTCACACATGTCAGACCAAGTCATGCTTCTTTTCTAAAATAAAAAGCAAGAGATACTATAATTCCCAAGGCAAACATCCTTCACAACAACAAAAGATTTTCAGAGACTTGGTGAAACTCAATTCTATCAAGAAATACGCAGTTTTATATCATGAAACTTGTTCATCTTAATCAATGGAAACAAATGCGTTCTTCATTTAAATGTGAAAAAGTAACAAGTAATAGCTACTAAGTTAAGGATCATAATTTAAAAATTATCTTAAAAATCACGATTATTATTTAAACAAGTAACGTTGCCATAAATGTACAAATAATTTTTTGTTTCCTTCCTTTTTTTTGAAATAGAAATGTATACATTTTGAAATATATTATTCTTTAACTTATACTGAGACATTATTATTTTTTCAGATTCTATTTATATATTTGACAGAGATTGAGGAAGAGCACAAGTACTGAGAGTGTCAGGCAGAGGAGAGGGAGAACCAGGCTCCAACCATTGAACAGAGAGCCCAACGTGGAGCTGGAAACCAGGACCCTGGGATCATGACCTGAGCCAAAGGCAGATGCTTAACTGGCTGAGCCACCCAGGTGCCCCTCCAGTAAGCAAATTATAGGAAACATTAGACAAGAACTATGATGGGCAAATGGAGTGTGAGCAGTAAATTCAAGGGCAGCTGAGGAACTAGAGTGAAAAGAGTCATTTAATTGCAAAGAGTACATTTTGGATGTAAGTGTCTCTCTATAAACAATATTTCCTGTTCTTACTACAACTGTTTTAACTTTCAAAACTGGGCTACAAATTTGGAAGCCAGTTTCTTCATATCATTTTCCATCCCTACATAAACCCCAACATTTGGAAGATATGTCTGTTATGTGTCATTTTTGACACTTCTAATCTTTGTCCTGAAGGAAACTGGCAGTGAAAAGAATAAAACAGAAATTTCCAAAATCCAATAATCAAATTAAGTTTAACTTCTATCCTAGAAACAGGCAAGCCATTTTCAGAATTCTTCTCAAGCCATTCATTTTCTTAATGTTTGTTTCAAATTTTCCTTTGTTGGAAGATCTTTTTCTAGCTATATAATTAATGATTTTGAGATGTTTTCTGGTTCACCTCTAAAAAGTGTTAATCTTTGAAATTTAGGTATTAAGTTTATACACTACTGTGATTGCATCAAAAGCAGATTCAGAGTTTTATTAGATATTGTAATTAATTCTTTTTAGATTTGGTACTCTTTAGTTGAATTATGAAACTTGAAATAGAGAGTGTGATTTTAAACTGTAATTTGTATGCACAAAACATTTTTGTTACTGACATGTCACTTTACTGAAATCTGCTATAATTGACTGACTTACCATTTTCCAGAAATGATCAGCCTGTTTTTTTCTTAAGATTTTATTTATTTGTTTTGAGAGGGAGAGAGAGAGAGAGTCTATAAGCACAAGAGAGAGGCAAAAGGAGAGGGAGTAGCAGACTCCCCACTGAGCAGAAAATCCAACCTAGGGCTTGATCCTAGGACCCAGGGATCATGACCTGAGCAGAAGGCAGACATTTAACCAACTGAGCCACTCAGGCTGTTTTTAACACTTACCAACAATAAGGTCCTCAAGTTAAGAGTCTGTGTCTGATGTATCCGTGTGATCTCCCTCAGCACACTGAATACAGAGATTGTTAGTAAATATCTATGTAATTATTTTCTGTTATAGAGTTTTGAAGATACACAGAGCAGCAGATTCTGAATCTTCCACTTACTCATTTTCTCACTTTAGACAAATTAGTCAACCTCCTGTTTTCTTCATCTGTGAAGTAGGAATAAAAAAAGTACTGCTCTCACAGAGTTAGCTTAAGAAAGTAATGTAAAGCATTTTATATGGTGCCCAAACCATTCTAAGTGCTCAGTTGAAGTTAGTCATTTTTGATGACCACATGCACATTATAATGACAAACTATCGGGCAAAACCCTTGTATGAATGTAGAGGAGATCAGGTGAAAAAATGCATATATACGTGAAATGTTACATGCAATGGAACATTATATCATGATGAAAAGGGATAAGGAAGTACTTTAGGTACTGATATGGCACTCACTACAAGAAATGCTTTTCCACTATGGAAAACAGTATAGAAGATGTTCAAAACATGAAAAAGAGAACTACCATATGATCCATCAATGCCTCTTCTGGGAATATATCCAAAGATAACAAAAACACTAACTTGAAAAAAAATAACTGCAACCCCATGGTCATAGAAGCATTATTTGCAATAGCTGAGATGTGGAAAAAACCCAAGCATCCATCATTGGATGGTTGGAGAAAGAAGTTGTGATGTATATACAAAATGGAATATTCATCCGTAAAAAAAGAGAAAATCCTGCTATTTGCAACATGGATAGAACTTGAAGGCATTATAAAAGTGAAACAAATCAGGCAGTAAAAGACAAATACCATATGATTTCATTTATATGTGGAATCTAAAAAAAAAAACTGAAAAAATTAAAGTCATAAAAAAGAGAGATTAAACTTGGGGCTATCAGAGGTGGGAAGAGAAGGGGGAACTAGAGAAAAGTGGTCAAAAAGTACAAACTTCTAGTTATAAGATACATAAATACTAAGAACGTCATGTCCAGCGTGAGGGCTATAGCTAACATTGCTCTATGATATATAGTTGTTAAAGGAGTAAATTTTAAGAGTTCTCATCACAAGGAGAAATTTTTTTTTCCTTTCTTCTTTCTTCAATTTTTTAAAATTATATCTACATGAGAGGATAGATGTTAGTTGAACCTATTTTGGTAATCATTTCACAATATACATAAATCAAACCATCAAGCTACAGGGCACCTTAAACTTATGTAGTGACATCTGTCAGGTATTTCTCAATAAAACTGGAAAAACATATTGTTATCTAAAACAAAACAAAACAAAACAAAACATAGTGCAGAATGGGCATATGTGCCACCATGTGCAAAAAAGAAAGGGAGGGGGAATTATATATATATCCATGTGCTGGAGAGATCACACAGATGAATCAGACACAAACTTCTCATCTTAAAGAGTTTATTGTCTCTAAGTGTTAAAAACAGCTTGATCGCTTCTGAGTAACAGGGAAAAAAATATACACACATATATAATTTGAACATATTTGCTTTGTGTATGCATAAAATATTTCTTTCAAGGCTTAAAAGAAAATGATGCTTATATTGCTTAGAGGGAAGAGAATTGGGGTCTTGAAGACAAAAGTAGGAAGGTGATTTTTCTCTGTGTTCACTTCTGTATTTTTTGAATTTTAAATCAAAAGAATATACTATTTATTCAAAATTTTAATAAATGTAATTAAAATTGTTTGGAATGCCAAACTGGGGAGAGCATTTAAACCCAGACTGTAATGAAAAAATGATAATGATCACTAAGAAAAACTATTTTATCATTTATGCAAAAAACACTCAATGATTTTAGACAATAGTCTCTTAGGAAAAAATTAGAACTCTTAACATACTTCTAACTAATGTAATAAGCAAAACAAAAAAATGTCTTCCTTTTATGTTTATAGGTTTTATTTTTTCCTCTTGGTTCCACAGTAGAAATAGTCTGCATATTTTCATAGAATGAGCATCTTTGATAATGTCATATATCTCATCTTTATTATATTATTCTTAAATAATTTATTATTATATTTAAGTGAATATCATATTTAACTAGTGAATGTTGACAAAGGCATGTGTAAGAATTTTTTCCTGAAGCGTCTACATTCCTTCTGCATCATATAATTATAAATGACATGATTTTTATGGTATCTATGAATAAGAAATAAGTCATTATAGAGGCCAGTGTCAGAGTCCACTCAGAAATAACCATTTTATGTTCTCTCTGATATGGACTGTGCACCTACAAGTGGTTGTTTAAAGATCATTTCAGGACCATATTACTTAATGATTTTTGAAAGAGAAGTCAGCTTTTGTTTTTGTTTAAGAAGAATAAAAACTGTAAGCCACACAAGAATGATGGGTGTAAGCTACCATGACTTTATACTTGAGGCTTGTTGGAGAAATGCAAATGACATCTTTCTGTTTGATCTAGAAGAAAAATCCCAATAAAAAAATATTGCCTTGGGGCACATGGGTGGCTCAGTTGGTTAAGTGACTGCCTTCAGCTCAGGTCATGATCCCAGGGTCCTGGGATTGAGCCCGGCATCCGGCTCTCTGCTCACTGGGGAGCCTGCTTCTCCCTCTCCGTCTATTGCTCTGCCTGCTTGTGTCTCTTGCTCTGTCAAATAAACAAATAAAAATCTTAAAAAAAAAAATATTGCCTCTTTCTTGTGACCAAGAATAGTCTTATAATAGGTTCCTGATATGTTAGGACTGAGAAGTGATGTTGCTTGTCAAAGTAAATAGACAAAATAGGTTCAATATAATTAATGAAATGTTCGTTAATACAGGTGTCTGTGTGGGGTAGGAAACTGCCTTTCATACACACCAAAGACTTCATACTTATCTTAAAAACAAATAGAATATGTTAAATTAATTATGTGGAAAACATTTGTTCAAAGCAGTTTAATCAATTCTGTTTTAACTCTGAAAGCTTTACAAGGCAGGGAAAGACTTTTAAAAAAGATTCAAGTACCTTCCAAAGGGCAAGTACTTTAACATTTGACTCTCTGATGTTAACAAATTTCTATCTTAAAAAAGGGCGTGAAAACCAAAACTA
Organism: Lontra canadensis; assembly: GCF_010015895.1. Classification (NCBI taxonomy): domain Eukaryota; kingdom Metazoa; phylum Chordata; class Mammalia; order Carnivora; family Mustelidae; genus Lontra; species Lontra canadensis. Next base: position 130,005,202 of record NW_022630995.1, on the reverse strand, counting down.
AGATTAAAAAAACATGTTAATTCATATGAAGTTCTTAGAAATATGCACAGCACGTTGTTCAATATATGTTAATATTTTCAGTCTTTTTTTGCAATAGAATCAGAAATATAAACCCAAAGGAAGGCTAAATCATATTTCTCTTCTAGAGTATTTAACCAAACTATACATGCGGAAAAGTACAGAAATCCCAAGTGTACAGCTTAATGAATTTCCACAAAATGAGCACACCTGCTGAGATCAAGAACTAGAGCACTGTTAGAATCCAGAAGCCCCTTCATACCCCCACCCAATTGCTACCTGCGTCTCACTTCCCAGAGGTAGCTCCAATCTTTTTTTTTTTTTTTTAAGATTTTATTTATTCATTTTAGAGAGAGAGAGAGAACACAAACCAGGCAGAGGCAGAGGGAAAGGCATGCTCCTGGCTGAGCTGGGAGCCCCACATGGGGCTCAATCCAAGGACCTGGAGATCATGACCTGACCTGAAGGCAGACACTTCAGCATCTGAGCCACCCAGGTGCCCCAGAGGTAGTGTGATGTTAACCTGGAACACCATGGTTTGGTTTTGCCTCATTTTGAACTCCATTTGAATTGAATCATACAATATATATTTACATTAGTTTTGTATTCTGTGTAAAAATTTACCACAAATTTACTGGCTTAAACAACACAAATTTATTATCTCACAGTTTCCCTGGGTTAAGAGTCCCATGTCATGTGGCTGGATTCTCTCTGTTCAGGGTCTCATGTGACTGAAATCCTTCTGGATTCATAGGTTCTGAAGCTGACCTACCTCAAGAATAAAGAAGTGCTCCAGGAGCCCATAGAGCATTGCCAGAAATAATGGCATTGATTTTAGGTCAAATCTATTATAGGGTACAGTAGCATTTTTTAGACCAATATTAGAGCAGCCTTTTTATAGGCCACAAAATGTATATTTATATATGTGTAGGAAAAATTCTGAAAGACTTCAAAATTGACCAAAAACGTATTCTTCTAGCAAACCCTTTCAGGTTTTTTCACTCCTTCATTTTCCTTACACTATTTTTACAACCTTGCAAGTGGTAAGTTACAACAATGCAAAAATTCTTCCCCATGGAAGTACAAACTTACTGTGTTAGGTGTGGAATTATTACTTGAGGATAGACCTCTTGTTCATCTATTTGTAAGCTTATTTCAGTATTCCTTACTTGCATATGTATGTATGGTTCTTTACTTTTTAAAACTTTAATTTAAATTCCAATTAACATACAGTGTGATATTCATTTCAAGTGTACAGTACAATGATTCACACTTCTGTACATCACCTGGTGCTCATCACAACCAGTACACGCATAAATCCCCATTACCTAGTTCACCATTCCCCTCTCCCCCTCATCAGTTTGTTCTCTATAGTTAAGAGTCTCTTTCTTGGTTTGCCTTCCTCTTTCTTTTTATCCCTTTGCATCTTTATTTTTTTTTCTTAAATTCCACATCAATGTGTGGTTCTTTAAATTTTCTTTTGAAATTGATTGTAACACTACTGATTTCATCAGCAGTTTAGTTAAATAATATCTTTGACCTGTGTTCACTTTATATTTGCATGAGAGTCATGCAATTTTTTTTTATTGAGCCAAGCAAATTTTAAAAAATCTATTCTTAAATGTAACTTAACACTTTGATTTGATTACTGTGTATCATATAAATGTCTATTTATAGAAGCTAGAACAAATTTACTCTATGTGGAGGCAAAGATTTATATGTATTCCAACTTCAAGATACATTTTTAAATTTATTTTGAGTTCTTCATCAGGAATGAAGTGGACCTTTTGTTACTTTTCTAATAGACTGCAGAGTATATTTATAGGATCTATCTATAATTTTGTGACAATGTATATTTAATCATATTACTAAATCATTTTAGTAATTTCCCATGGCTCTTCTGGTAAAATCCCACATTCTTAACTGGTCCCATGCTTCCTCTTCTGGTAGTTTTCCACACTCTGGAAATACTGGTCTTTCTTCAGTCTCTCAAACACAGCCATGTATCTTCCTGAGCTCTAAATCCGCACCCATGTTATTGGTTTTGCCCAGAAAGCTTTTCTCCACCCTTATACTCCACTCTTTTATTTCTTCCCATCTTCCTTCCTTTCTGATTCCTTCCCTTTCTTCTTCTTCCCATTCTCCGCACCACACCCAGAGCTATTCATTCCTATTCAACCTTTAGATTTCAATTCAAGTTTCTCTCCCTCAGGCAAGTCTTCCCAGTTCCACCCCCAGAACAAGTCAGATCCCTTTGTTGCATCCTTTCAGCACCAGATTTTCTTCTTTCTTAGCATTTAAGTAATTTTGTAATTATGTATTCAGTCTTTGGGATAATTTAGTTTACTTTTAAATTAAGGTCTGGGTCTTTTTGGCTCACCTGTGTATCTGCAACTTCTAGTAATTTTATGTGTACTTCTAACATATTATGTGTACTCAATAAATACTTAACTACATTGGCATCTCACTACTTTTCTTTGCCATGAGGTCAAACATGTAAAATTGTCACTCTTCAAATGTTTTTCTATATTAATAATGATAATTTCTAAAGTTTCAACCAAGTAGCAAGATCTTTCTAGACATGGTTATTTTGGACCAAGTACAAATGAATCTTGGAAGTCATTTCTCCATGTAAGCATTATTCAACACTGATTAAAAATTATCTGGATCCTGGGTTCAAATTCTATCACTTACTATAGTGTGGCATGACTCAAGAAAAAGTTCAAAAATCTTTCTATGCCTTATTTTTGTCATTTATAAGATGAATATATAAGTAAGGTAGTTGTAAGAATTAAATTAAAATATTGAAAGTAATGTATATATTTAAATTGGGATTAGTTCAGAGTAATACTAGCTATTTTTTTAAAAATACTTTTGTGATCGAATTTCAAAAGAAATTTGTGTTTTAAAAAGTCCCTATCATCTAAAATACAATAAATATTCAGAATTGTTGGAGTTGTCAGTGATAGCCTTAAGTGGCTGGTCAATACAGATCCTTTGTTTTGGAGGAAACAAATATGACAATATTGCAATAAACACTGATAACTGGTTATTTCAGTAGCAACATTTTCCACATGATAGGAGAAGGGAAATAAATTAACATTGTGTTGCAATTTATCAATCTGATTAGTAAAGCATAAGCACAGGACCCTTCTTGCAGCCATACTCTATGGAATCTAGATGTTCTTGGATTAGTTTAGTTTCCTTATGATATCCTCTAAACATATTTGAATGGTCTTCATGAGGAATCCAAGAATAAGACCCCAAACTCAAAGCATTTCCCTAAATGCTAAATCCTTCCCAGATCACTAATAATGCTAGTACTGTCATGACAAATAAAGGACCTACAATTAAATAAATTTGGAAAGACTATTGATACTTCCCAATAAATGTTGATACATTAAAGCTCTAAGAAGTTTTTTAGCAAAGAAACATACTTGACTATAAGTCATTGATGTGCAAATTTACTACAATAACTTTCTTTTTAAACATTTTACCTATGATCACTTTGAAAAACTAGTGTCCATTAAACACACTTCAGAAGCCCTGATTTTAGGTAGTCTCCAAACTATATATGTTAGAAAACAAAATTCAACTGAGTGAATTTGAAAATGTAATTGGCTTTACTAATGATTCATGAATGAAATAGCAGCCCATCTTAGCAGATAGAAAGGAGCTCTGAGGAGCTGTATGAAAGGGAAGGGTTTTATAGGCAGAAGGTGACAGATAAAGGAAATTTCTAAAAATTAGTGGATTGTTTTAGGCAAAGTCACCTTCCTTTGTGGGGTGGATGGGATCTATCAAGCCAATTACCTCATTAGTGCTGACCAGGTAATTCCTAATTCAGTGGTTAAAGGTCACAATCCTGGGATAGGCTGAAATCCAATTAAGTTAGGTATTATTTACTGATGTGAGGTTTGGCACAAATGACTCCATTTTGGACCCATTGTTCCATTTTTAACATACATTGTTAGAAAGAAAAATTCATGATGTAGTCATTTAAGAGAATTTGGGGAAAGGATTGTAAACTGTGATATCTTTTGCTAGCTATACAAACACACGAATGTATTCTTTTATATTCCAGTTTATGATAAATAACTTTCAAAGTAAAATTCCAAACTTTGAATTTAAAATATAACAACAATTACATATAAGTTTATTTAAACTCAACATTCTGAGTAGGGACTAGCATTTAGTGCAACTTTAATGAAAATAGTACATTCCATACAAGTATATGCAAATAGGAAAACAGAACTACCTAATACACTGGAAAAAAATCAGGATAGGAAAACTTTCCTTACATAATTCTCAATTATTGTTCGGAATAATGATATGCAACCTGCATTCACTCACTTTCATGGTTTGGAAGATTTCTCTAAAAATAAAGCTGCAAAGATTATGTGTATTTCACAGTTGGCTTTGTTGTCATAAGTTTACTCTATAATTAAATTTATTAAGAATTTGACATACCTTTTTCTCTCTAATCTCTTTACACTGAAACATAATAGAAAGTTTTTAATGCTTCAATAGTGAGTGAAGCAGTACAAAATTACTTTTTTTTAAAGATTTTATTTATTTATTTGACAGAGAGAAATCACAATTAGACAGAGAGGCAGGCAGAGAGAGAGAGAGAGAGAGAGGGAAGCAGGCTCCCTGCTGAGCAGAGAGCCCGACACAGGACTCGATCCCAGGACCCTGAGATCATGACCTGAGCCAAAGGCAGTGGCTCAACCCACTAAGCCACCCAGGTGCCCCCAAAATTACTTTTTTTAAAAAGATAAAAAATGAGAAGTCCCTCTATGAGAAAGATACTTGCCAACCTTGAAACCTTTTCATGCAGGTATCATGAATTCTCATGTGGAATATTTACGTGTGAGAGGTCTACTAATGCCACATGACAATGAGCACTATTATCCACTATATATTTCTGTGTAAGATATTAATTGTCCATGAAACATTCTTGCTCTCATTCTATAATGTGAGTTGTTTGGGGTAAATAGCTACCCAGTCAGGGATTGATTTCCTCGTTCCTGTTCATTTAGGTGAGGCCATGTCACTAGTTCTGAGCAACAGAATGTGAGGTATGATGACATGTGTCACTTCCTGGATAAGGATCCAGTGTCTCTCTTTCCATGGACCCCCATGTGACCACGAGGCAACTCTTTACCTTGTAAATTGGATGTAATTATTTGTGACACAGACATTAATGATAGGACATACATATCCTATCTAAAATCATTTGTTGATCATTATATGTGTTAAAAGATAATTGTCAGAAAAAGCTAAAATCATGATGTTCCTACAGATATAAGAATGAGGACTTGTTAAAGATTTTATTCTATTCATTGAATAAGAGAACCATTCCCTCAGAGGTTATAACCAGCTCGAAGGAAAAGCACATACACATACACACACAAAAAAGCACATGAAGTAAAAGAAATGCTGAAGTACATTGTAGAGGCAGGACCATTTTTATAAGGAGAGGAGAGATGTTGAAATAGCCAATTAAATCTCTACCAGACAAGACAGAATGTGCACGGTTATCATTTACTACAATTTAAGAATTATCAAATAACTAAAAGACAATGAAAAGCTAGAATCAGATAACCTGGAAGGATATTTTGTATATAGGCAGTGTGTAGTCTCCAGTGAAACATAAATTGTTTCCTACATGTAGAAGAAGAGGAATCAGAAACCAGCCTGCTGTTTAATGCTTTTATGTAAGCCATCTAACGACAGCTCACACTGATACTTTTTAAAAATTAGCTTTACTTTGTCTTTACTTTAAATGTATTGTCTTATTAGATGTGTTATTAAAGTAACACATATTACCATAATTTTTCCATATTTTAATAGCTGTATTTCTATATTGTTTATTTTCTTTTTGATCTTCAGTATTTTCCTTTATATATTTAAAATTCTGAGAAGAAGTCAAAAGGATTCCATAGATTGCCAAAGGCAACCATGGCAAAAAGACTAAGAATCTCTAAAAAAAAAAGACTAAGAATCTCTGCTCTAGCAGAAAATAATTAGGATGGCATGTTAGTAATGTGGGTTGGTTGTTATTGGCTGTGTTTGTATGGCATTAAAAGAAAGGTATTAGTTCAAATGAGAATGGTCCAGTTTGCAAGAAAAATTTAAAGTGAACAGTCTAGACATTTAGACTTAAAAAAAAAAAAAAGATTTTATTTATTTGTTTGGCAGAGAGAGACACAGCAAGAGAGGGAACACAAGCAGGGAGAGTAGGAGAGGGAGAAGCAGGCTCCCGGCCAAGCAGGGAGCCTGATGCGGGGCTGGATCCAGGACCCTGGGACCATGACCTGAGCCAAAGGCAGAGGCTTAATGACTGAGCCACCCAAACTCCTCAGCATTTAGACCTTTTACGGTTGGAGAAAAATTACTGCAACAGACACTAGTCTTATGACTGAAAAAGCTTGAACAATGGCAGCTCATTCAAAATATGAATTTGCCATACAGGAATATCCAGATGGTCTCAACATAGTCACTATCAAAAGAGAGAAACATTCAGCAGAAAAAAAAAAAAAAAGCTGGCCTAAGAACTAATGTCTAAGAAAGAAAATTTTATATTATTATATCACATGGAACTGGAGACGAATAGATCAGAAGCTTACAATATTTTGAAAACATACTGCCAAAGAAACCAGCAGCCTACTTTTGACTCATTGAACTTTAAATAACCACTGGGCTCCCAAACTTGCGTTAATATGAGTACAGTTGCAAAAAAGTTCACCACCAAGAAAGGCGCATATTCCAAAATCCACTTCAAATGAGGCCATCAAGACAATGAACAAAACAGGGGAGCCTGCTGAGCAGACAGCCTGCTTCCTCCTCTCTCTCTGCCTCTCTCTGTCTACTTATGATCTCTGTCTGTCAAGTAAATAAATAAAATCCTTTAAAAAAAAAGATAATGAACAAAACAGAATACCCCAGAAAATAATTCTGGGCCACGGTTACAGGGGCCATTGAGAACAATGAACAAAAGAACTCCTTCTAGAAAGCAGAATCAGGGACTAAATAAAAAACTTCTCTCTACCTGGGTAAAGGAATTAACAGTGCCTGCCTTCAGGTTTTCATCTGTTCTGAGGACAAGTAACCGTTATGTCTGTAATGCTTACTGTGGCATGGTGATATAATAAGAAATTTATATTCTGGTCTTCATCCCCAGGTCCTGGCCAGAGCTCCTAAAATCTTTGTAATTTCCTGAGGGTTGGGAGATAACAGGAACATCTTAGACAGAGCTCCTAAATCCTTTGAAATTTCATTGGTGATAGGATCGTCTTTTGTTTTAGTGAAATGACACTTGATGGGTCTCTGGATGAGGAGCTGATCATCAGAAAGATCAAGGTTAATTAGAAGGTTATAACTTTCAGCTCCCTCTCCTATCTTCTAGGGAGGGTAGAAGAGCTAGAGATTAAGTTAATCAATGGTGCCTATGTGGTGAAGACTCCATAAAAATTCCTAAAGAGGGGCACCTGGGTGGCTTGGCAGGTTGGGCCTCTGCCTTCGGCTCAGGTCATGATCCCAGGGTCCTGGGATCCAGCCCTGCATCGGGCTCTCTGCCCAGCGGGGAGCCGGCTTCCCCTTCTCTCTCTGCCTGCCTCTCTGCCTACTTGTGATCTCTCTCTGTGTCAAATAAATAAATAAAATCTTTAAAAATAATTCCTAAAGAACAGGGTTTAGAGAGATTCTGGCTTGGTGAACACATCCATGAGCCTGGAGATGGGTGTACCCTCAATGCTAAGGATAGAAGATCCTGAATTTCTGGACCTCATCCTATGTATCTCTTCATTTGGCTATTCATGTGTATCATTTACCATATCCTTTAATACAAATAAACTGGCAAATATAAGTAAGTATTTGTCTGAATTCTTGAGTCATCCTAACAAATTATTGAACTGGAGGAGATGGTCATGGGAACCCTAATTTATAGCTGCTCAGAAGCAGTAACAAATGATCTAGAACTCTCAATTGGCGTCTAAAGTTGGGGCACTCTTGTGGAACTGAATCCTTCATCTGTGGGACCTCCAGAGAGATAGTGTCAGAACTGAATTAAATTGTGGGACCCTGAGCTGGTGTCAGAAAATTGGTCAGTACGGGGGAAAAAGAACCCACATATTTGGTGACCAGGAGTAAAGTTGTGTGCACAGTAGAGGAAAACATGCTCCTTTGGTTGGTGTAAAGAAGCTTTCCCACATACTTCTGTTTTCAGAATGTGAGGTTTTATTGCTTTTTGTTTGTTTGATTTTGGGGTTTTTATGTTTGGTTTGGTTTGGTTTGGTCCCTGCCGCAGCACTATGTTTTGGATGTTGTCAGGGTGGAGGATTAAATAGACAGAGAATCTTCCTTTTTTAGTTCATGTGTTGCCAGAGTGCAAGGAACCATATCCACCCCTGCTGGCGAGAATCATTAATCACCCAGAGATACTGAATTCTTAGCTGGATGTGGCAGCTGGTTGAAACTTTTGGTTTCATCCCTCAAAGATAAGATGCTTATACAGTTGACCCTTGGGCAACATAGGTGTGGGGGTGTTGATATCCTGTAGTTGAAAATCCACATATAACTTTTAACACACCAAAAAATTAGCTACTAAGAGTCTACTGTTGACAAAAACTTTACCACTAACGTTAGCAGTCGACTAACACGTATTTTGTATGTGATATGTATTATATATATATTCTCACAATAAAGTAAGCTAGAGAAAAGAGAATGTCAGGAAAATCATTAGGAAGAGAAAACACATTTACACAGCTGTACAGTATTTATCAAAAACAATCCACAAATAAGTCAACCTATGCAGTTTAAACCCCTATTGTTCAAAGGTCCATTGTATTTTTTTTTTTTTTTTTTTTTTTTTTTTTTTTTGGTAGGAGGAAAAAAGTTTGGTTGCTTATTTGGTGTCAAAAAAAAAACAGATTATGGTAGAGATGATTAACTGTATATCAAAGATTCACACTCCCCTTAGCTCACTGTTATCATTGATGGTGAGCAGCTTTTCAACTAGAGATATTATTTCCCAGCTCACATTGCATCCACAAGTGTCCATGTGATTAGTTCTTCCCAGTAGAATAAAAGGGAATGGCTTGTGTGTCATTCCGGACAGAAAATATCATCTTAGTTCATCTGCATATGCTTTCAACTTCATGAAGAATGTCTTCAGCCCTTCTGAATCTAAGGACAAGGGTAGAAACATAATAAAGAAGGAATCTGGGTCCTACCTCATTATCAGGAGGAAGGATACTTTAGGAACCCTCCAAACTGCACTGTTTATGTGAATGGGTAAGAAATAAATTTTGTGTTATTATATTAAGTTACTAAAATTTGAAAACTTTGTATGTTTTCATGTGTTGTAACAACTAATGTTGTTATATATATATATATGATATATAAAATATATATATATATATATATATATATATATTATATATAAAATATATATATATATGTGTATATATATATATATATATAATAACTAGTGTTATAACAACTAATACATTACATAGTGGAGATCCCAGGTGGGCAGTTAGATAGGGGTCTAGAGTTCAGAGGACAGGTTGGGAGAAGATACCTAAATGTAGAAGTTAATATTACGTGTTGATATGTTTTTAAAGCTATGCAACTAGATACCACTTAAAGAAAGAGGGTATTTAGAGATGAGAACTAAGATCAAGTTTCAGCTTTGAGAACTCCAATATTAGGCGTTTGTTAGAAAAGTTGAAATCTGTAAAGGATCTTGAGTCTGCCTGTGAAGTAGAAAACAAAAGATAGCTTTGTCCTAGATGCAGAAAATAAATTATTTCAAGGAGCAAAGAGTGGTCAATGATTTCCAATACTGCTGAGAGCCCAAGCAAGATGATTAATGAATAGTCTATTGAATTTAGTAACTGGAAAACTATTTGAGACTTTTGTAAAAACAATATCAGTAAATTTGATGGGAATAGAATCTTGATTTGAGTAGCTTCATGAATAATCGGGAAAGAAGGAAATAAAAATATACAAGTTAAGGGGCAAACAGACAGGATGGAAGGCAGAAAAGAATGTGGAGCCAGGAAAGGTAATTAATGCTAAGGTAGAAGAAATGTGCTAGAGAAAATTCAAAGGATCCAGTCATTAGGAAGAAATTGCTCTAGGAGAAAGAAGGAAAGGAAGTGGAGACAGGACACAGAGCATCATGGTAGGGTTGACATGTCTGGGGAAATAAAAACACTCACTCTCTTGTGGCAAGAAGGAAGATATAGACAATATGAATATGGATGGGTGCAGCTTTATTAATATACTGATTATGTTTGGTTTTGAGTATTTTTACAATAAAATAAAACATAGCTCAAGTGTGTGAAGAAAGGGATATCAGGAATTTGAAGAGAGAAGGTATAAAATAGTCATTGCAGAAAGAGTGAAAGTGAACCTTTCTAGCCAAACATAGTAAGATTGATGGGCACTTTTGAATGCCTGTTTGAAGGCTTCCTTCACTATTTTTAGAGCATATTCAATCACAAGTTATGTGAGTAAATATTCTTTTCTTCTATAATGAGCAAAGGTAGATAGATGAATTCAACAAATGATGGGATTTTTTTCTAGTGTATGTAACAGAGAGAACACAATGATTTGGGGGTGTTTGCATTGAAGTGATATGATGACCATGGTCAATAAATAAAGAAGAAATTGAAAAAAGGAGGGAATAGTGATATTGAAAATGTACATTGGCTGAGAGGAAAGAATTGGAGCAGATTTGATTTTTGAAGTAATTGAACTGGTAAAAGCTAACAAAGCTAGATGAACAGGTCAGAGTGTGGGCTATTTGGAACAGAAATTTCTGTGATGGTGCAGGTCCTTGTCATAAAAGTCTCAAGGTAGGGCAGAATGATGGGAATGGGTGACAAAGATGAGGGCAGAGGAAGAAAATCAAGGATGAGAGCAAAGAACCGAGAGGTCAATTCATTTACTCTGAGGATGATCTGTATAAAAGTTTAAGATTTCAAGACTTCTATAATTGGAGAATGACCCAGAAAACGGTTTATGACAGAAATGAAGAAAGTTAGTAGGTGGTAAATCAAAATGGATAACCTTCAAAGAAGTATGGTTTTTGAAAAAAGATGGTAACAGTAAGAAGAAAGCTCACTGACCCCCATATTCTGATATCAAGGCACCAGTGAGGATGAGCTATGCTTTGCACCTTTCGTGTTTGTCCTTCATAAATTTGGTATTCAAAAGTAAACAGGAGGGAAAAAATTTGAATATCAACCAAATAATAGTCTGCCCCAAATCTCTTGTGTTGTTCCCTATAGATTATCCCTACAGTCTAGGCTGCTCAGGGATTGCATCTTCCTCATTCAAAAAATGGATGCTGCCATAGAAATGGTGAACAAGAAGCAATTTCTAGAATTTTTTGTAATACATTATATTTTACAAATTTATGTATGTAAATTATCTTGAAATAAAAGACTTTGATTTACAGAAACTGAGCATCTGAGAGCAGCAGCCACAAAAAGATTTGGGAAACTGTATGGTAATGTAAGAGCCCCATTTCTGCTGAAGACTTGGTAAAGATTTTCATAAAAATAGACTTTTATTTCTGGCAATAAAGAGTTTAAATGTTCAAAGAAAACTTCCAGTGCAGCACATAAAAATTTTGGATATATTTTTAGGGCATTTTTTTTTAGAGCAAAAAGAAAAATTCTTATAGAATAAAAACAATAACAAAGCATACACCTATAGGAACACTTGAGAGGTAAAACTGGCAATTGCCCTGGATGATTTACTCTTCCTTCTTTTCTTCATCCATCCCTCCCTCCCTCCTTCTTGCCTGCCTGTCTGTCTGCCTTTCCTTCTTTCTTTCCTTCTTCCCAACCCCTCCTTTGTTTTTCTTTCCTTCTTTTTTTTTTTTTTTTTCTTTTCCAAGTCCCTCATTTCTTTTTTACTTTATCTTCTGCCAGGGTTCAGTTGTGCTCTATCTTTACTGCCTGACTTTCCAGCATCACTGGTGCTTTGCCATTCCGTGTCAAGCAAACCTATTAAAACTCTCATTGAGACTGTTTTGCCTTTTCAGAGTTTCTAAAAATATGCCATTTTCCGTATTACCATAAATCGCTTTTTGCAGTTCTTTTATTCCTTTTGAAGTGCCTATGATGAATTCCCTTGATCTGAATATCTTTTCAATATGAGAATATTAGGTAATGATGACACTCCCATCACCGATAAGAGTTGCTCCCATATTCTGCCACCTTCCCTGATACTTTTGGTTTTGCTACATATATTCAGTAGATTGCAGGTATTGCTCTATTTATGCTTTTTTTGGATATGTATCTTGCTCTTACTTATCTTTAATTTGTGTATCTCTTGTGTGTGAAGAACTCGTATTTATGTCATTTATATTTGGCAAGCAGTACAATTTATGTGAGTTCATTCTTACAAGTACCTTCATCTTATTCTCTATATAATATTTCTAATATATTGGGAATTTGTTATTTTTATCTGATATTAAAAATAATAAAATGATTAAAGCATTATTCTCTATATATGTTACGAATGTCTACTATATGAACCAATATCAAAACGGTATTTCAGACTGTAATTACAAATATGCTAAAGCCCAGGAACAGACTATTTCATTTGATGGAACTGAGCTGAAATTGCCTACTAAAATAGATGTTTATTGCATCTGAAGAGCACTACAGAAGTCCCTGTTGTGGGAGGAGGAGAGGAGCCAAATATTTTATATGAATTTTTTTCAAGTTCTAAAATATATAGTAGGCTATCACAAGCTGACTTTATTAAAAAAAAAAAAAAAAGGACCCAGCTGCTTTCCAGATTTCATTTAAAGGTTAATGGAGACCAAAATAAAAGGCACAGAAGGTCAAAGATGACATTTTTTGCTACATGAGCAAAAAAGTACAGAAAAAAATGAGGGGTGCTTTAAAAGCATTTTCTAGGTAGGCACTGAGATGGATTAAACTTCTGTTTGGCAGATATTTTTTTCTTAACCTCATACCTCCTTAGAAGGAGGACACTTCCCTGTACTTTTGATGTTGACCTTCTTCATGTGACTCATTTTAGTCAATGGAATGTGGGTGGAAGTGAGCATGTACAAGTTCAAATTTGGATCTGAAATGACATTGTCTCTTTCCACATATTCAGTGAGCACTTCTGACCTCTCTCAAAGTAGCCACTACTCCTCAAAATGACCATCAGTTGAGTGGATCACTTCTGAAACCAAGCCTATAGAGGTTGATCCATATGGTCTCAAGGCTGAGAATAAATAGTTCTTGGTATATGATATACCATGAGGTTGTTTTATGTGCAAATGAGTGACTAATACAGATACCTGATGACTGTAGGAATTAATCAAAAACAACTCACCACATTCTTGATCCTTGGACATTTCTGTAGCTATCAGGTAGGCCCTTCTAACACAGGAATTCAGGAGACTTACTGTGTCTTCTTAAGAGCTGCCTACCCATTGTTTGTCCAATTCCGACCTCCTTAGACTCTGACTGTTCCTTTTACATCTGGCTTCATTTAAGGTATGAATTTATATTTGTTAAAATTCTCTATTTCTGAAGATATTTGTTTCTTACTGAAGGGATCTTGCTGAGATAACTTAAATCACCTGAGTGACCAAAATGAGAGAAAGGGAATGCAAAGCAAACAGATAAATACTTAACAAGTAACAGAGTGATAGACTTAAATCAAACCATATCAATTATTAATGTAAATAAAAGTGAAATAATTTCTCCAATTAAAAGATGAAGATTAATATATAGGTTAATAACAAAGCTAACTGTACACTACTTATAAGAGATTTACATAAAATATGAGGATATAAAAAAAAGGAAAGGAGTATTGAAAAAGATGTATCATATAAACGTTACCTAAAAGAAATATTTTGTAGCCATAAAAAAAAAATCAAACTAGTAGAGTTTCAAACCGACAAAAAATAGCACAAATAAAGAATAATATAGGGGCATCTGGGTGGCTCAGTCAGTTAAGCATCTGTCTTTGGCTTGAGTTCTGATCCTAAGTCCTGGGATGGAGACCCACATAGGGCTCCCTGCTGAGCAGGGAGCCTGCTTCTCCCTCTCCTTCCACTCCTGCTCCCTCAGTCTCTCTCTCTCTCCCCTTTGAATAAATAAATAAAATCTTTAAAAAATTAAAAAATAAAGAATAAAATATACACACATATATATAAATATATATTTTAAAGCTAAAGTAATTAACACAATGTTGCATTGGTGTAACGATACACATTAGACAATGGAACAGAATATAGATCTATATAATATAAGAATACTGATTTATAGTATAGACAGCACTAAAAAATATAATAGTAGACATTTTATCCAATCATAGATAAAAAAATTAACTATACAATAAAACCAAATATTAATTTTCTAATAACATGAGTAAATAATTTACAAAAGAAAGATAGGTAATTTGAACTCTTAATATATATTTTCTAAGCCTAATTGAAAAAACTAAAAATATTCCTCCAAAATGAAAATAATAATTAAAACCATTTTGTACCCCTCAAATCCTAAACTGTCTTAGCAGACAGAAGTTACTCAGCTGGGTTTCAGGGAGAAGATGATGGGTAAAGATCTAGGCAAGTGGCCAATGCGGTAGTAGAGGCTTGGTAACAAGATGAAGGTCATGAGGCTGAGGTTCAGTGACAAAACACAGGATTCAAGCTGGACCAACATGTACAGTTGCACAATTTGTGAACAGCACAGAAGTATCCCACAAGGCAGTCAGTAAGACTATCTTCCAATCCTTTAAGTCTTAAGTTCTGGCTGTTTCAGAGAAGATATCTTTTCCTAATTCACATAGAAATATTATACAGACCACATGTAGCAATCAAGACAATTAGTAATAATAAGACATGGCCCCAGTCCTGGTGGACATATGGGAGAGCTTTAATCTTGATTTTAAAAACAATACAAAAGCCAGATGACTAAATTTAAGGTGTGAAACCAGAATGAGAGGAGCAACAGGGCTGACCTGGATTTTAGTCTCTTGGGCTTTCAGAAAGATCTCCCTTCCTAATAACCTCTGACTGTAGACAGATTTAATCCCAAGTCCCTGGGCAAGGGCAAGACTGCAGGTGGGAGTCAAATGGCTCCAATATAAGTATAAAAATTAGAGGGGGAGTAGGTAATAAGGGAGGTCACTATGTCAGCCTTCTAGTCTGCTTCCACTCCAAAACTCCAAATGAACAGACAACCAAATATTTTATCACTTCTCTGTCAAAGCAACCAGTGACTATCTTTCTTAAAGATGGCACGATCCACGTCACATCTATCCTCCAAATCAGTGCTATATACCACATCAGCCTGAACATGCCAGTCCTTTTCTGAAACTGTTTCCTCATCATCTGTAGAATAGATCTTATGGGGGCTCACAAGTGCAACCTTGATATGACACACGCCTATTTATTTATGTTGCCTCATCTCCATTCATACTCTAGAGCCTCAAACCAATTGTTCTCAGAATTTTCTCAGCAGCCCTATTTTCCTGGAATGCCAAACCTACTTCCTACCAGCTCAATACCATCTCTAGTAAATCTTATCTGGTGTCCCTTCCCCTCAGGTTCTCATACTACCCATATAAATCTTCATCATTGCTTTGATATTTGATATTCATTCATATATAAAGTACATATATAGTGTCCATTATGTCATAGTCATTGTATTCAGAGCTGGAGATAACAAAAAAGACAGACAAGAAAGAAAGATGAAGTCGGCTAGGTCCTTTACCTAGGCTGCTTTTACTCCAGTGAGAAAAATAGTCAGTGAAATTACAATCATGTGTGATGACTGGTACAGGAGCACAAGGTCTTATCATTATTTAATTTGGGTTTTTTTCTTCCACTGATTTTTTCTTTTTGTTTTCTGACTGTGTTTTATTATCTTCTATATTTCTAATACCCAGCGTACTATAAGTAAACACACTGTAATTGATAAATGCTCATTGAAATATTTTCTTTCCCAAACATTCCTTAATTAATTAATTTTATTATTTTTTAAAAAGATTTTACTTATTTATTTGTCAGAGAGAGAGAGAGAGCTTACAAGCAGGGGGAGGGGAGTGGCAGGCAGAGGGAGAGGCATGCTCCTCGCTGAACAAGGAATCCAATGTGGAGCTCAATCCCAGATCCCTCGGATCATGACCTGAACCTAAGGCAGATGCTTAACTGAATGAGCCACACAGGCATCCCAGCCATTCCTAAAAATAACTGCTTTGCCCACATTTGTGTTTCCATTATATCCTCCCTAAAAAGTCCTCTTATTTCTAGTTGGGCCAGTCTTCTCATTACCTGCTCAATCACTTTCCATTGATCATTCTACCTCTTGCTCACGGTCCTCCAATGGAACTGAATCACTATAAAATACAAATTTCTTAGATTGGTTTTGAAAGCTCTTTATTTTCTGGATCATGATGATCTCACAATTTCATTTCCTTTCACTGTCCTCCATTTTTCTAATCACAGTCACCTTCATCTATTTCTTAAACACACCAAGCACACCAAGCACTTCAGGGTCTTTATAGTTTTACTCCCTCTGCCTGGAATGCTCATCCCCCAACATCTTTGGTCTCTGCTTCCTTTCATTCATCCTTCTTCTCAAAAGTCATATCATCAGAGACAACTTTCCTGACTATCCTATATAAAGTAGCACTCTACCCCAATTTTTCTCTGTGCTCTTACTTTTTCTTATTTTCTTCTTACAGATATCACTACCTGCTATTACTGAATATGTGCCATGTTCCAGACATGACTGGGATACAAGTGTGAACAAACAGACAAAATGACTAACTTTTTGGAACTCACATTTTAGAAGGAGAGAACAGACATTATTTTTTTTTTCTGAAAAGATGAATATCTTGTGTGTCAAATGGTTTTAGGTTCTACATAGAAAAATGAAGCAGAGGAAAGGTAAGGAGGGCTAGGAGTCTAGGGAGAAATTTTAAATAAAGAGGCTACAGAAGGTGTTCTAATTCTCTGTGTGGCACTTAGAGGGTGACCAGCAGAGCCCCTGTACCATCCAGTGCCTGAATCTCCTTGAAACCTTCAAAGTCCTATTCTAGTGCTTGGGATTGCCATGTGCATACCATCAAGGCGCTTGAGCTTGGTTTCACTTTCTCCTCTTAAGATATTCTCTGACTTCCTACCATATACATGAAGTCAAAATATGTTTCAAACATCTTTGGGACTCATGCCTCTTAGATCATTTCAGAGTCCCAGTGATAGACCCCAGTTGCAAGAGAATGGGCTGATAAGTAGTAGATCACTTTCTATTGTCTGGTGCGGTATTTCTTTCTTGGGATTCTGAGAGACTGGAATACCAGGCTCGTGCTGACCTGCTAACTTGATGTGACTTTAACATGGTTCAGACATTGGACTAAGAAATTTTAAATGCACACTGATTGGACAGCAAGCAAACTCTTCCTTGATAAATCACTGTACTTCGCATGGGCTCATGACTTTCTATCATATTTTTTAATCAAATGATTCACATAGACAGAAACTCCATAATAAATAGTTACCTCAGACCATATGTGATCTACTGATAACTGACAGTTATCTCTACATAACAAATTACCCCAAAACCTGTGGTATGAAACTACTATTTATTATCTTAAGGATTTGTGAATCAAGAATTTGAATAGGGTGTGGGAGGGATGGCTCGTCTCTGTTCCACAATGTCTCAGTTGGAATACTTGCAGGCTAAGGGCTAGAATCACCTAAAGTCTTGCTCATTCAAATATTGGCAGTTAATGCTGAAATTTACACATGATAAGGCCTCTCCTCATGGCTTGGGCTGCCTCACAAAATAGTAGCTGCATTCCAAGGACTTGAGTCCCAAAAGAGAGAAAGAGCCAAGCAGAAATCCTTGGTAGCCTAGCCTCAAAGACACACAGTGCCAATTTTGCTTTGTTCTATTTATTGAGATAGTTACTAAGGCATGCCCAGTTTCAGGAAAGTGGGAGATAGATTCCGCCTCTTCACTGGAGAGAGGCAAAGTTCTGGAAAAGCCTGTGGGACTGGAAATATTGCTGTGTCATTTTGGAAAAAATAAAGTCTGCCACAGAAAGTTTCACTGAAAACATTACATTAGAACAAAAAAATCGACATGACATTTAAAAAACAAAGGGAAGTCCTTTCCAGATGGGGCCAGGGCAGAGTTCTTTAGATTGGAGCATGGCTGACACATTCAAGAAAGACTGGGGGCGCCAATGGGGCAGAGCACCAAGTAGTTATTCCCTCAGAAGGCCTTGTCACTTCGCTGTTTGAATTATTCCCAAAACACACATTTCCTGGTCCTCTTTCCAGTCTTAGGAAAAGCTTTTCCGGGCCTGGCAACTTCCTTCTTCTTCTTCTTCTTTTTTTTTTTTTTTTTTTAATTTATTTGATAGGGATCACAAGTAGGCAGAGAGGCACACAGAGAGAGAGAGGAAGGGAAGCAGGCTCCCCGCCTAGCAGAGAGCCCGATGCGGGGCTTGATCCCAGAACCCTGGGATCATGACCTGAACCGAAGGCAGAGGCTTTAACCCACTGAGCCACCCAGGTGCCCCCAACTTCCTTCTTCTAACAATTTTGAGCAATTTACGTCTCGTTCTGCCTACTGCACAAATACATGTCTCCATTTAAAACTTGAGGTTTAATCAGCTTATGACATGACTTGTAGGCACACAGCGTAATTTAATGTGAACTCTAGATTTTTGTCAATTTACTTTCTATATCATATCATTTTAAAAATGTGGTCAGCACATTTTAATCAAGTATGTCTGGTATTTTTCTTAAAGTCACATAGGGAATCAGTTGTCAGACTTTAAAAATGCACGTAAAAATATCGGCAGCTTACTCTCGTTATTAAATAAAGTTAATTTGTACCTGGCAGTTTTTCAAATCAAGTTCCATTGGTGGAAGCAGGTTGTGCTCACTCCAATGAAATTGGCCAGATCAAGTTAAAAATCTGTTATTGTGATTTTGCTTCAGTATAAAATAGTGAAATTTCTCAATCTTTTCTTTATATGAATCAAATATAATTACTTTTCAGAAGTATTAATATTTTAAATATATTTCAAGTATCATTTTCTAAGCAATATTGTCATTGAGAGTATAAACTCCATAAATAGATTTTCTCAGGAAAAAACATCTATTAATACAATGCCAGGCAACTTCTGTATTTCATGCATTCAGAGAGAAAATCAATCATATGTTTCTGAAGGGAGAATGATCTCATAAATGTAATCACAAATCAAACAAAACCTGTGAAATATCTGAAAGTCTATCAGATAACATTTTAAATATCCAAAAGTGTTTAGAGGTCTTGAAAAATGTGGATAGAATTCTTCACGCCCACAAGGGAAAACTTTATATATCTTAAAAGTTAAACAGATGCAAAATTCTCTGAAGCTTTAGCCTGGAGAAGATTTAGATACTTCTGTGAGTAGAAGGGAAAACAGGAATGGGAAACTGTGACCAATCTCCATATGAATTTTGCAGTCAGTGACCTAGTGATCAAAACTAGAGGCTGAGATGACAATGAGACCAAAGTTTTCCAATGTCTGCAGACCCAAATCTGCTACCCTACTCACATCTCTGATCTTAAGTAATTCAGTTCTCTGGCGATCCTATTCAAAATTGCTTTAGGCCCCATGTGTCACCTTCTCCCACCCCCCAATTTTTTTATTGTGCTGAAATACACAAAGCATAAATTTGCTATCTTAACCATTTTTGACTGTGGTGTCATTAAGTACATTGATGGTGTGCGACCATCATTGCCATCTGTCTCCAAAGCTCTTTTTCTCTTCCCAAACTGAAACTACCCAGTAAACTATAACTCTACATTTCCCCCTCCTCCCATACTCTGGCAACTACCATTCTACTTTCTGTCTCTGTGATTTTTTTTTTTTAAGATTTTATTTATTTATCTGACAGAGAGAGAGATCACAAGTAGGCAGAGAGTCAGGCAGAAAGAGGGGGAAGCAGGCTCCCCACTAAGCAGAGAGCCCGATGCGGGGCTCGATTCCAGGACCCTGGGATCATGACCTGAGCTGAAGGCAGCGGCTTAATCCACTGAGCCACTCAGGTGCCCCTATGTCTCTGTGATTTTGACTAAGTACCTCATGTAAGTGGAATCATACAATTTTTTTTTTTTTTTGTGATTGGCTTATTTCATTTAGCATAATGTCCTCAAGGTTCATCCATGTTGTAGTATATGTCCAAATTTCCTTCTTTTTTTAAGACTGAGTAGTATTTCACTGTGGGTATATAGTACATCCTGCTTATCCATTCATCTGCCATTGGACACTTGAGTTGCTTCCATATCTTGGCTCTTGTGAATAATGCTGCGAGGAACATGGCTGTGCAACCATCTCCTTAGGTCGTGGCTTTCGATTCCTTTGAGTACATACCTAGAAGTAGAATTGCTGCGTCATATGGCAATTTTATTTCTATCTTTTGAAAACCCATCATGTTATTTTTCACAGAGGCTATACCATTTTACATTCCCACCAAGAGAACACAAAGGTTTCAATTTCTTCACATTTTCAATAATACTTGTTATTTTCTGTTTTTTTTTTAATGGCAACCATTATAATGAGTGCTGTATCACTCTTACCATGCTATAAATTATAAGCTAAATTTATAATATTAATTCTTTTCCTCTCCCTTAAGAATTTAAGCTTCATGAATGTAGACTTGCTTTTTCTTGCTCTTTTATTAAGATTTACCCAGTACCTAGAGCAGTGCCTGGTACATAGCAGGTATGAAAGAAATAACTGTTGAATGAATGAATGAATGAATGAATTGGCTTAGATTTTATTTTTAATAGGTATTTATCTATTAACCACAGGAATATGATGGATTAAGAATTTAAAGATTTAGGAGAAATGGAGTCTTATAATTAATATTTTTATGTTTGGAAGGAAAGTAAATATTAAATAATAAATATATTAATTTAAGTAAATATTAAATAAATATTATACATTAGTAATTTTAACAAGAATTTAGATTATCAGAATGAGAGTCTTATTACTTCAGTTATGTGAAATATATGAATATGTGAAATATGATCATGTATTTAGACAGATAGTTTTCAACTTGAAATATTACTAATTGTATAGATAATGTTAAGCCATCTGAGAGAACGTTAGGTTTACATTGTTTAGATATTTAATTTATTACATTTATAAGAGTTATTTAAGTAATCAGGCAGGATCTATTTGAAGACAATTAAAGTACTTAAGAGGAAATATAACACATTAAAGTTACAAATGTAACTTGAAATTTTGAAGATGTTTAACTAAGCAATTCTAAATATTACTCAAAGATCTCTTAAAAGTGGTTATTTAGGGGCTTCTGGGTGGCTCAGTCCATTGAGCCACCAACTCTCGATTTCAGCCCAGGTCATGATCTCATGATCCTGGGATCAAGCCCCGTGTGGGGCTCTGTGATCAGCAAGGAGTGTCCTGAAGATTCTCTCCCTCTCTCTCTGTCCCTTCTCCTGCTCATGTGCATGTACTCTCTCTCTCAAATAAATAATCTTTTTTTTTTAAAGTGGTTACTAAAATTTACTAGTCTTACAAGTGAATAACAAGATTCTGACATGAAATTAAATGTTTAAGAAAGTATCAGGGTTTATAAATTGTAAATTTAATAGATTGATCACACACAAGATAAACTTCTGAAATTTCTTTTCTGCATATAAAACTATAGGAAAGGACACCAATAGAACTCACATCAACAATGCCAAATGTACTGCTTTAATGATATTTTATAAGCAAAACTATAACTGTTTACATTGAACACTGTGTGTCCAGGGAATATCTGATTAGACAATTCTTTTTTGGGGATAGAACAACCATCTGTTATAATAAAAAGAAAACTATTTATAATACTTTCTATTTCTCTGGTCTAGTTCAACAGTTCATAGGATTGCTACTGAATATAATAAAACAAGAAAAAACTGCTTTAAAATAAACTCTACTGAATTTAAATGAACAGAAAACATCAGATATTCTAAATGTCATTAGCAAAGGTGCACATTATTCACTTATCCATTATTATTTTTATTACTTTTAAGAAAGTTTGCAAAGCATATAGAATGCAATAAATAAAACACATTGGTATAGAAATTATACCATGTTGATTAATGAACGTCTTTACCATATTGAAGAAAGACGGTTAGAAATCATTAAATGCTTCCCAAATTCCTATTTTTTCCAATGTAGGCATATTTAGTGCATCCTTGCATTTTCCCATATTTATAGTTTGGCAAGGTAATAAATGCAATAACTTGTCATGATTTCAGAGAGAGAATAAATTATAATGAAAATATTATATCCTTAATTTAGCATATATGTAAGATATACAAATCTTTGGAAACTATTTTAAGCCCCCTAAAGCAAATAATTACCTGAACCATAGTTAATCTAGTTCTTTCATAACCTGTTACTACATTGCTCATATTCTTAACATTATTGTCTTTACTATTTTCCTCCAATTAAAAATTTTCCAGAATTTCAGAAGTAATTTATTTGCCCTACTTGATGTTGGTGAGAACACAGAATATTGCGCTCAGTTCAAGGTTTCTTATTTTCAGGAGAATACAGAAAATCCAGAGGATGCCTTCTGTTTTCACTTATTCATTCACTCCTACATATAGCAAATACTTATTGACCATTTTCACTGTCTAGGAATCATAAAAGACACTAGAGAAGGTGGGGAAACATCCTTTCTAAGGTTTAAAATCTACTATGTCAACTTTGGGAAGCTTGACTCTCCCCCTTAGATGACTTCTAAAATATGTAAAATCATTAAGGCCATTATCAAAGTCTTCATAATCATGAAATAGAACAAACTAGTTACAGAGTTTTCAAGAGAAAATTGTCACCTACAGAACTTGCTTAACCACAGAATACGCAGAGAGCTGTATTTAACACCATAGGCTAGTTTGTAGTTCCTACACGCCATAAATTTTGTTGCCTTAGCCAGAATTGGTCTTTTTCTTTTTTTTTTTTTTTTTAATTTTTAAAATGTATTTATTTGACAGAGAGGCAGAAAGAAAGAGCACAAGCAGGGGGAGCAGCAGAGGGAGAGGGAGAAGCAGGCTCTCCTCTGAGCAAGGATCCCAGGGCCCTGGGATCACTACCCAAGCTGAAAGCAGACACTTAACCAACTGAGCCCCCCAGTCACCCCACCAGAACTGGTCTTTAACAAGAAAAACTACAAAAAGATGTTTTGTGCACACTACACTGACCAGGTACTCTGGTGAAACTTTATAGAATATATTATAAAGGCTAGCTGAATTATATCCCAGTATTCTTCCAAAGAAATAAACATGTATACCATTTCTGGACCAGACCTTATTTAAAACTTTGTTATGGAACTGAAATTTCAGATCACCAAGATACAGAGACAAAATAAATGTTTTTATTCTCTATGGTCCTATTGAGGAAAAAAAAAAAGTATTTTCAGTTTTTCTCAACCTAACTAAGAACTAGGAGTTCTAGACAAAAATAAAATAAAGCAAAATAAAATCTATTTGAAGGCATAGGAAAGCTGCCAAATAGCAAAGATTTGTGAAAGCAAGATCCCACAGAGAATGGAAGTTCAGAGAATCGAGTCCAAGATCTGTCAGTGTACGTCCAAGATCTTTCCAAGTAACTGCTGAGGCTGCAAAAAAACTAATCAGAGGTTTTGACAGACTCATTAAGTTCCAGTAAGAATAAACAAAAACAAAAACAAAAACCTGTGTTTGAAGGACTATGAGGAAAGAAGAGGAAGACTAGTAAAAATAGTATAGGTTTTATGCTAGGGCCCTTGAAGTCTCCATCCTAGGAATTGAGAGTGAACCAAAAATAAGGCTCAAATTAGAATCATTTCAATTTCTAATTAGATTAAGGTGACCTGAAATTTCTAGCACCTTAGATTAAAAAAAGTAAATTTTCTCTGTTGGAAAATATCATCTAGAGATTGAAGTATCTGTAATTTTTCATAAATAATGTCTGACATTAAAAGAAAAATCTCCAGACATAACAGAATGAAAAGAGAATAAAAGGAAAAAAAAATATCCAAACTCAAGTACGGAAGACAAAAAGATGGAAAATACATTTTAAAAAAGTATAAGAAACATGTGACATAGCAAAATGGTCTATCACTTGTAAAATTCAAGATCCAGACAGGGAGGAGAGAGACAATGGGACAACAGCAATATTTGAAGAAATAGCACCTACGATTTTTTCCAAAACTTGTTCTCACAATGAAAAGCTGAGAAAAATCTCTTTGTGGCTCTGAAAGGGGAAGGAAAGACTATTCATTGTGAGAAACACCCAGAACATTCTCATACCAAGAGCTACTCTCTAAGGGAAAATCTTTTTTTTTTTTTTTTAAGACTTTATTTTTTTGAGAGAGAGAGAGCATATGGGGGTGGGGGGTAGAGTGAAGGGACAAGGAGAAGCAGACTCCCTGCTAAGCAGGGAGCTTTATGGAGGACTTGATTCCAAGACTCTGAGATCATGACCTGAGCCCAGGGCAGACCCTTAACCAACTGAGCCAACCAGCACCCCTAAATGAAAATCTTTAACAGAGCCTTATCTCAAGTGGTAGAAGAGCATTTCACTTGTTGCCTCTAACTTTTCTGTCTCAGGTAAAAGGGAAAACACTGGGAAGGTGGTAGTCCAAGGTCTTAGGTCCACTAAAAGACAGATTTAATCATAAGATTATAGAATGCTTCCCCTCCCCAACACCTTACCACATGCCAACAGTGCTCCAGTATAAGAGCAGTGGGTCACTGCTGAAAGGGCAGTAAGGTACAGACTCTTTCTAAGGAGGGGTACTTAGGAAAGTCTAAAGTGCACAGGGCAGAAAAAAAGAGGACATTTGAGAAACTGGAAGCATCCAGTACATACAACTACAGAGACATTAAAAACAGTGGAGTTCCTTTTCGGCTTTTGCCAAATGTATTGCAAGATGAAAACAATGATGGTCTAATTAAATCTTATGAAGGTGGGCAAAACTGTTAAAAACTATCAAGGACACTCTTTGAAATACGCTTTCACATCTGCTATTATTCATTATTTAATTTACCTTAAATGTATAATGTATACTACTTATATTATGGTTTTGCAATGTCTCTTTTTCAGGTAGCACAGCAATTAAAATCAAGTGTTACTATAATTGTAATTGGCTGTAAAAACATAGTGAAAAAATGTGAATGGTGACGATATATGATAATATTAAGTTCTTTTTGTTGGTTTTTCTTTGTTAATAC
Organism: Lontra canadensis; assembly: GCF_010015895.1. NCBI lineage: Eukaryota > Metazoa > Chordata > Mammalia > Carnivora > Mustelidae > Lontra > Lontra canadensis. The sequence continues at coordinate 129,979,895 of NW_022630995.1, read as the reverse complement.
TGTTGCATTTTATTTAAAAATATCTTCAAGAAATACATATTGAAATATTTACAGATGAATTGTTTGATATCTGGAACTTTTTTCAAAAATAATCTAAGGTAGTGGTCAGGGCGTATATACATAAACCAAGATTCCTATGAACTGATGATGACAGAAATGAATGAAGAATATAGAGGAGTTTATGTTTAGTATTCATGCTACTTTTTGTATTAAAAATTTCCTTATTTAAAAGGTAAAAAACAGTTAATTTAGAACTTCATCTTTAATTTGTTGTATCACATAATAACGACACAATACTTTCAAATAATAAAGCATATTTAAGAGCATTGTACTCACTAAGTTATTATTAAAATATGATATGTATTATATATATATCATATATCATAATATTATTATAATAATATATAATAATATATCATAATATATCATAATATTATTAAAATATGATATGTATTTGGTAAAAGTAAAACATTGTGCCATTAATTTAAAAATTTACATTGCTTTTAAACTTGAATTATTTAATAGTATGCTTTATTTTATCTAAAGTTTTATTTAAAATTCATCATTTTCTAATTTCTATTTTAATGAACTTAATATTTAATGTAGTATAGGCATATGGTTTGGTTTGCAAGTAAATGAATATATGTATTTTGGGGCATATACTCCCAAATCATTTTCTTTTTTTTTTTTTTTAATATTTTATTTATTTTTTGACAGAGAGAGAGATCACAAGTAGGCAGAGAGGCAGGCAGAGAGAGAGAGAGAGAGGGGGATGCAGGCTCCCCACTGAACAGATGCGGGGCTCCATCCCAGGATCCTGAGATCATGACCTGAGCTGAAGGCAGAGGTCTAACCCACTGAGCCACCCAGGTGCCCCGCCCAAATCATTTCTAATGATGTGCTGTATTATAAATATTTATAATTTTCTGTATATTATGATGTTTTAACATCTTAAAAACAAAAAAAGCCAAACTTGTCTGCCTGGGGGAGAGAATGCCCTTCCAGGAGCTAGTCAATTCTTAGAAGTAGCAGAGGGCCTAGTCAGAAACATGTCTTTGATACGCAAACCAACCAATCCAAAACCAGATCTTCTCTATCTGGTTCATTATACCCCAGAGGCAATATGTTTTTCTACCTTAATAATTCCATGGCCAGGTGCCAGGCAACTAGACATCCCTCCTGTAGGCCCAAATCTGCCAAAATTATTCAAATTAACCAAATATGAACTGTGCAACAATGTCCTCCTTGTCTTCCCCCTGGAAACCCCAATAAAGACTTTGGCCCAAACCTTCCTGTCACTCCTGCTCCTCCCTCCTGACCACCCCAGTGGTGGCTTTCCCATGTGGTCTGTGTGACATGCTGCACCTCCTGTCAGCAGAGCCTGTGAGTATAATAAACTTTGCTGTTTCCTCAGCCTGTCCTCTGTGTCTTCCTGTAGTGCACCTGTCTGACCATCTCAAAAAAATTCAAAACTGGTGCACATACAGAAAAAAAGTTTGAAGATCACTACCCTAGAAGTCATCACATTCAATCACAATGTAAGACTTTGAAATATTACAGTATGGTTTTAAACTCGTCACCCCCCAAAGAAGATGACTACATTGTTGGTTTATGCTGTTCGTGATAAACACAGAATCTAAATTGGTACTTCAAATGTCAGGGAAGATTAGATAGAGATAGTAGGGTCACTGCCTTCACCTTGGGGTATGATGCAGAAGTGCTAAAAAGTGAATTAATCACTCTCTTAAAAACACTGAAATGCTCTTGCCTACCTCCCTCAGCACACCAGAGTGGCTTTGGCAAAAACACTTCAGGACCTTTCAGGCAAAAGCACCCTTTCTTCACTCCGCCATTCAAATTCACTTTTCCCAATGCAGTAAATAGTCTAGTGATTGCCATTGTCATTTAATTCAGAGAATTGAGCAAGAATTACTTTGCCATATTTTTTAATTTGGAATCTAGAGGAAAATAAAATATTTCCTGTAAGAACTTTTGTCAATCATTAGTAAATATCAACAAGGTGTGTGAAAACAATTTTCTCTGATCTCACAGACAAACCACAAAACATCTCTTTTTACTGCTTCTTTCCCAAACTGGAAATGATGACATCTGTAACATTCTAACTGGTCGGTTCATGAAACTGTTCAACTATTGACTGACCTCGGTTTAACTTTCACTTTGCTTTACAAAAAAGAAAATATTTTTTCTTGGAAGAGTAAAATCAATTTTAGTAACTTCAAGATTGCATTATAGGCAACAAATGGAAATACTTAACATTGGCCTGTAAACTGAAATTTAGAAAAAGAGGAATGTAAGCCCTGGCTTCAGATAGAACTAAAAATAAACAAAAATGAAACGAAAGGAATTTTTCAAGTGTATCACCTTCACATCCACCTTGGGTCACAGCTGTTCCCAAAATACAGTTTTCTTTTCTTATTTTTTTTTAAATTTCAGCTTTATTTAGATCTAATTGACATATAAAATTGACTCAGAGTTTATTGATGTCATCTTCTTCTCTTATACCCCTGTGCCTGCTCTTCCCCTGACTTGATTCAGATCCTGCCCTTTGTTAAACAACAAAAATTCAACTGAGTAAATTTGAACATCTAATTGGCTTTATTCAATGATTCAAGAATCAAGCAGCATCCCATCTAGCAATTAGAAAGGAGCTCTGAAAAGCTGTATAAGATAGAAGACTGTTACAAGCAGAAGGGGGAAGGAGGAAGGAAAGAACTGATTGCTTGTCTTCCTTTTGGAGATAGAAAGAATCTAGATGGCATTAGTGCTGACCAGAATATTCCAGACTGTCCAGTTAAGACTATATTCCTGGAGAAGGCTGAAATTGCGATTAGGTTATGTATTAAGTCTTGACTGGTGATATGAGCTTAGCACAGGTGTCTCCATTTTTGGCCACTTTTTCCTTTTTAACAATTCTCCCCTTGTGATCAGACTCTCAAATTAACCTAGGGATGCGATCAAATTTTGAGGCATTGGCATCACTTTCAGCTACTGCTTGAAGCTTTTTTTGGTTCTTTGTGCGCTATCCATAGGTCATGATGCTTTTGCTTAATCCCTGTAATGTTCATATGTCATAGCAGGCTCACAATGTTTAAGCTGATCATTCTCTTTGTTCCTTTTCTGATTTCCAGTCTTAAGGAGATCATTTGCTTGCTGGTTAGTGGCTACAAACATGCATGAAAAGGTTTTGAGAGGATACACCACATTAGAGACATTATCATGATTATTATAAGTGGGATAATTCCCAGTGTTTGAAATGCAATCAGAGCCATAGTCTCCAAGACACAAACTAATCAAAATTAAATAAGTCAACGACCTGCTAAAGGAGTTATTTTTTTAAGCTGGGTGGCTTGCTCAGTGATTATATGTAACTGAGTTTCAACTTTCCCAGAAGTGTGAATCCAGGTGTAGCAGGTGGTTTTGGCTACAGCACAGACACTGCTTTGCTCAACTAAAAGATATCCAAGGGCTGTTCTTTTGGTAAGAACAACATTGGAAGCAAAATCAGACCTATAAATACAGAGAGCAAACTGATAATTGTCAGAGGTAAGGGGTCGCGGTAATGAGCAAAATGGGGGGAAATGGAATGAGAGTATAGGTTTCCAGTTATGGAATGAAAAGTTATGGGAATAAAAGGTAGAGTATAGGGAATATATTCAATGATACCATAATAATTTTATATGGTAACAGATGATAGCTACATTTGTGATGATCATAGCATATCATATAGAGTTGTTGAATTATAATGTAGACGTAAAATTGATGTAACATTGTGTGTCAACCATACTCAAATAGAAATAAGATAAAATAAAATGTTAACATTTGCTTTAAAAAACAAACAAACAAACAAACAAACAAACAAACAAACTTTGGCCAGAGAATCTATTTGTCGGGCAGCTATCACCTTAGCAGTGGATTCTGCAATACTTTCAAGAGTTAGGGAGAGATTTCTAATCATGGGTCATTTACATTTATTCCTAACCAGGGAAGTAGAACCGTGCCAAAGGAAGTGAATCCTGAATCATGAATGCCTCTTCCTGGTAATTCTTGTCTGAATTTGTCTCAAGACTGGAAATGACAGTTATGCAGGTCAGTAAAATTTAAAAGACTGTAGACCGCACAAGCAGTTTCATTCTGCTTACCCTTGCCTTGTACCCTTTCTTTGCATAGATCCTGGAAGCAAAGTTCCCCAGCTTTGGAGTGATTAACTAGAAACAGGGAAATAGACCAGGGATGTCTCTGGCACTATGGACAGATAAGTTTTTCAGTGACAATCCAGCAGTCTGAAAAGTTATCCCTTTAACAATAGCCTGGGATGTGTGGATGATGACTATCTTTCCAGACCATGTAAAGGAAAGAAAGAGAAGAAGAAAGCGTTTCGTGTTTAGCTAAATTTTGAAGTCTTGATCTGATGTCTTGGGAGAAAGTAGTCTCCAATCATGTTGACTACGTCTCTTCCTTGTTAATTTGGGCTGTAAAATGTGTACCTAAATCTTGAGTTCCTAATGTTCGGCTGTCATCTGGGTAGTGAGGAGGACCTGGTATAGTCCCTTCCAAGGAGAAGCAAGATCAGTCTTGTACTTAGTGATTTCAAATCAGAAGGGTGGGAGAAAATTGGAAATGTTAGTTTGGAGAGTCATAAGCAAATATTTGAGGAAACTAGAAGAATTTAAGATCCAGCCCAATTTACAAATATATAATAAATCCTCAAAGACAATTAAAAGGACTTAGAATTTGATTATCTACAAAGGTTAAAACCTAATTTTTCTATCTATAATTGTCCCCATTTTTTACCAAAGATAATCATGGTAAAACTAATATGTTTGCATACGACTTGGCCAAATTATTTATTTAAGTGCAGCAAGAACTATATAGGCATTTTTAAAGACTGCTATGCTGGAACCTTTTAAGCACGGTACCAGGTCAATTTTTCTGTGGGACTTTATTGGCTTCATATACAATCAGCCTTAGGGGCACCTAGGTGGCTCAGTCCATTGAGCATCTGACTCTTAGTTTCAGCTCATGTCATGATCTCATGGGTCCTGGGATGGAGCCCCAAGACAGGCTCTGTGCTTAGTGGAGAGTCTACTTGAGATTTCCACCCTCTGCCTCTCCCCCAGCTCATAGGCTCTCTCACACACTCTGTCTCATATAAATAAATAAATAAATATTAAAAAAATTAAATCAACCTTAGCTTAAAACTGTCTGGTCATATTTGAGTCTATTATGCTCACCTCTCTTAAATATGACATTGCAGTCAAAGCCTTAGTAATATAACCAATGTTTATAATTGTGTCCTCTTATAGGGAAAACTGATTCTTATTGAACTTATGTAAATAACTGTTTTGCTATGAAAAGAATACTTGAGTTTCTGAATTCTGGAGGAATCGGATAGGGAGAAAAAGTAAATGGTTCATATTCACTTACAAAGGTATGCTTTCATTGAACTGTTACATGTCATCTAAAGCTTAACAGAGGTTTTCTTAAGTCTAGAAAAACAAAATATTAAAGAACCAGCAATGTTTTAAGCAAAAAGTCATAAAAAGTTATAATCATCCTCCTCAGTTCATGTAGTTCCATATAATTAATATTTATTCGGCTTGAATCCAGTTTTTTCCATTAGCTATGGAAATTCTCATCCAGTTCAGTTTTATGATCTCAAAGGTATTAGAGACCTGTATTCTAGAATAGTTATCAGAGTCCTTTCCATGAGTCTCCTTGAAGATGAAGCAATTGGTAGGAACACTTCTACAAAAGCATCAGGGTAAAACAATAACTTTCTGTAAATGACAAAGACTTAAAAATAGTTATGGTTAAGAATCTAATGAGAATTCATGGTAATGCAACTGGCAAAGAAATTTGGTTATTTCTTTGACACATGACATTTAGATGATCACTAGAATTACAAGTGATGACATACCAGGACATGTCAGTTTCATACAATTTCTGCAATATTTATATTAATAACATGTATTCACACAAATATAAGAAAACTTAGCCTATTTTACAACTATTACCACCTATTTTACAACGCTTCTCATGTAATTTAAGATATCAAATAAACCTGATTAGTGTAGTATCTGGGTTTTTTTATAAGGATAGAAAACAGATCTTTTGAGGTGTTCCAAGGACCCTTTGGAAAGTCCCTAAGTTTGAGGTCAAAAGACTTTAGAAGTTGATTTGGAGGAAGTTTGTAGAAAACATCAATATGTCTTAAAACACTTAGTCAAATAGAATTACAGGTCATTGTAAGACAATGCTTATTATCCATTTACCCATAGTGACATTTCACATGCAGGGGCAACTGGGTGATTCAGTCAGTTAAGCATCTGCGTTTGACTTTGGTAATGATCTCAGGGTCCTGAGACTGAGCCCCACGTCAAGCCCCCCACAATGCACAATGCCCCCCCCCAGCCCCATATCTGGCTCCCTGCTCAGCGGGAGTCTGCTTCTCCTTCTGCCTCTCCTTCCACCCCTCTTGTGCTCATTCTCTCTCTCAAATAAATAAATTCTTTAAAAACATAAAGGAGCCAACATTAAATACTTGGCTCCTTTAATAGAGAAGACTAAGCTTGGTTCAGTATTCAAAGATTTGATAAAGATAGCAGAAATTATTTGGACAAGACACAGAATCTTTCTTTGTTAGGCAGATTACTTAAAAGATAAAGAAAACCTTTTTACAATCGCTTGTGAAGAGCAGACCAATAGTTCAAGAAAACATTGTCCTTTTAACAGAGGGAAAGCCAAATTCTAATTTGCACCAGCTTACCTTTGATATGAAATTCATAACTTAATTAAATCCATCCCAATCTTAGCAAGCCCTGACCACTCATAAAATCCCTTTTTGAAGATTCCAATTCCATAAACCTTCTACAATTTTTTTCTCTCAATATAAATTGCATTTCCATTTCTCATGCCTTTTTTACCAAAAAACGTGCACCCTATTTTTCTCACATATGAAGATGTTTCTCTTCTTACTTTTTAGTAGTTTTAACTGTATATTAGAATTTTTAACCTAAAATCCTTGATTTCTAGTGACAATAAAGAAGCAAACAATTATGAACTGCTTTTTATATTAGCATTCTGTAGCTTGGCAAATTTATAAATACTTTCTATAACTTCTAGAAACATTTTTTTATGTAAAAACTTCTGCTATGGCACAGGACTGTTGATTAATGGGCCCAAATATCTTTAATTTCTCTGTAAAAGGAAGCTTATGTTTAATAATTAATGTTCTAATATTTTATCTTGTTTTGAAATGATCTAGATGTTTAAAGATCATCCATCATTAAGTTTACCTTAGCAAAACCTAAAGGTTTCAGGTTATCAAAAATATTTGGGAAGCTCACTTAAACCGTTTTAGCCTACTTACATCTATTTAATACACAGCTTCTTAACAATTCTGTTTAGATCACCTACTGTCAGGGGCACACTATGAAGACAAACACAAAAGTTTTGTCTTTCCACAATGACAGCTTTATTCAATAATAAAGTAAAGTTAAGTCACAGTTATAAAGCAGGTTCAGGATTCCAGACTCAATGACAATTTACCATGTGATTAAGCCTGGCTTCTCTTATACAGCACACAGAGCAGGGCAGAAAACGAGCCACACAAAAAGATAACGGAAGGGTGTAGGAAGTTAACGAACCAAATTGGAAGTCAGTCTGTGGGCGTGCAGTTGAGATAAAACCTCCGTCTGGTCTGGGTCAGCTCTCAGCACTTGCTGTTTCTGATGTTCAAGCAGGGAGGGATCTCGGCTCTATTGGGAGATCAACCAGGCAGAGCCTTGGGTGGCAGTTGCCCTTTTTAAGTAGTCAGACAGAGGGGTCATGTCTGAAGAGTCTGACAGTTTGCTCCCCAGATCCTCCCCTTTTGATGTGATCGTTTTCGGGTCCCCACAGTCCTCCTCCGGTCCTGTCTGTTACCTGTTCTGAGGTGTCAGCTGACGCTCGTCCCGGCGGTATCTCGCAGCTGCCATACCTTAACTGTTTGCGTCACCGCCTGCACCCACCCACCCTCGACCCACCCATATCAAGCACCCACCCCTGCTTGACAGGAGACACTGCATTTTGCTCGCTGCACCTACAAGGTCTTTATGAGACTTTAGACAAAGCCAACCATCATCCCAAGCTATTCTTTTTTTTTCCTTTTTCTGACAAAATTTATAAGAGATAACATGAACTTATTTGACTCGCAAACCTAGGTAGATGCTGTATGTCCTCATTATAGTTAATGGTGGTGACTCTGAAGACATGCCTATTTTAATTAAATCAAACTTAAACTATCTTTTATTTGCTAAAGATTATCCCAGATTGTGTGAACATGAAAAACAGTTGAGTTAGTTTTTATCGTTTTTGAAGGTTTTTTTGAGTACTTAATTTCTATAAGTAAGGTTCTGATTTTCTTTAAACTAACTAAATAGAGGGGCGCCTGGCTGGCTCAGTTGGCTGAGCCACGACTGTTTGTTTTGGTTCAGGTCATGATCTCTGGGTTGTGAGATAGAGGCCCATGTCAGTCTCTCAGCCCCAAGCCCACTGGAGAATCTCTCCCTCTGCCCATCCCCCAACTCACGCTCTTTCTCTAGCTCTCTCAAATAAATAAATAAATAAATCTTAAATATCTATCTATAGTTAGATATCGATATCAATATTCAATATATGTATTATATATATAATTTTATATATATGTATAATTAAATAGAATGCTTTTACACATTAATTTTGACAATACCATTCAGAGGTAGAAAATACCACACACCTACAACACATGCACATATGATAGATAGAGAGATAGATAATAGATATTTAGAGACATACACAGAGACCTTACAACTTCTATACACTTAAGATTTCTCATTAGTCCGAATTCCAAATGACTTCCCCGACCCCCAAGAATTAGTTCCCTGGAGTTTGTATTTTAACATTTACATCTCAGAGACATCAGGAAGAATATAAGTTACCAGCCTTTTAAGATAAATAGGGGAAGATTTGCCCTTGGTAAAATGACAATAGATAGATTCTGAACTGCCTCTAGAGTTGCATTTCTAGTTTTGTAAATATTTATAATATAAAGACTGTTCTTCTCATTTCCTCAAGGAATGGGGTTGCAACTTAAATGACCTCCTAAGTTGATCCACCCATAAATCTTTTAACAACGGCTTTAGAAAGTTTTTCTTTTCCTCTCAGTTTATAATTTTATTTTACTTTGGGGAGAAGGCCTAAAAAAGAAATTTCCTATCAGGCTCTGTAATAGACCAATTTTCTAACCACAGAGTTACTTTGTAGTTTTTAGCCAGAACAAATAAAAAACGTTTCTGACAGTATTGAACAACCCCTTGGACTGAAAAGGTGTTCTCAAAGAGGGTGAAAAAGATATTTTATTTTTCTCTTTCTACTGGGTACTATAGCAGAGATCCAGGAGAGCTGACTGGTAAGAATTCTCATCCTTAACCTGCTTCTGCCAATTTTGCTAGGATCCCATCTGTAGCTCCAGTATTTACCAGAATTTGGCAAGGTTTTTCATCATTTTTAATTTTAGTTTTCCCTTCTGAGAGAATAACACAGCAGTTTATCAGAAAATCCCTCTGAGTCAGGTCAGCTTTGGGAGGGACCCATATAAGGGCCCAGCTTTAAGAATATATTTGAAGTCATTGGAATTGATATTGAAAAATTTGTGTAAGCCTTTTGAGCACAATCTTTTTTCCAGCTGATTATAACTGAGATATGGATTCCTGGGCCAATATTTTAAGGATGGATCCCTAGGAGACTGGGATGTGCGGGTTGGAGAGGCAGGTGTTATTTTATTTTAGGTGTCTGGCCTTGGAGCTGTTATAGCTGTAAAACTAATAGTTTGGCAGGCTTTTGTTTATGATTTTGTGTCTTTAAATTTCCATTAGTCTTTTGCAATGAATTTTTTCTTTGCAAATGAATTTTTTTAATTAAGCTATTTTGGAATGTTGAAGCCTTTGGAAGCATATATATACCAATTAAAACAGGAATCCCATTCCGTTTGTTTGATATGGGAGCTCTTACTTTTTAGTGTACTTCTTAAGTAAACAATCCTATTTAATAGGAATATTCCCCATAATGGCCATTCAGTTCTAGATTGTCGTTAGTAAAATTTTGCCATTTTTGTGGATATTAATAGCTTCCAGGAACACAGTTCTTAGACCTAAACTAAGCAGGTATGCTAGAAGATGGTGGGCATAACTTGTTGAATTTTGAGAATACTATTACTGTTGTTGTTGTCATTTTAGCTAAGCCTTTGGGTCTCTCAAGCCAAACTAATACCTAAGAGGATGTGTCACTTGGTTGGGGTTATGTGGTGTTTCACAGTGTACCTCATTCCACACAAATTATCTTGAGGTTGATGGGTGGCCTAGGGTCAATCTAACTCATTCTATGACCAACTAATCCCCACATGGGAGTCTTGGAGTTAGCTGGGAAGCACTCTAAGACCGCCTTTAAGTGTTCAACTTTCGCCTGCCAGTTTTTGTGGCTTTTTCCTTCCCAAGATTCTCATTAGCAACTAGTCTTTATCTACACAAAACAGGGCAAACAAACATGTAAATCCCAATTAGACTAGCAGTAACCGAGAGGTATTATCATTTCCTGGCCAAGAGAATAAATAGCCTATGTTTACCAATAGCGAATTCCAGCATAGATTAAACTAGCAGACTTCAGTAAATGGGGATTATGGACCAGAACTAGAAAAAGAGATTCCAAACAACTGGGGAATTTTGGACGGAACCAAGGGTTAGGGATGCAGGTTCCAGATGGAATCATCTGACAGTTCAAACTGTCTCCTAAGCCCTGAACCAGAAAACCAATGAGGTCAGGAGCTCAATGTATAGACAATGGAGCTCAGAACAAAGTGGACTTGCTCATGGCCTTCAAAAATAGCAAGAAGACTGTGAACTTGAAAGGGTTCACAGAGTACCATGCTTGTTTTTCATTGTCCCTGAATGCCATCAGAAGTTCATTTTAGATCCAGCTGACACCAGCAAATCCATTCAACCAAGTTCAACCAAGTAAATTCTGAAGATATAACTGGCTTTATTCAATGATTCATGAATCATGTGTCATCACATCTAGCAAGCCAAAGGAACTCTGAGGAGCTGTACAAGATGGGAAGCTGTTATAGGCAGAGGGGGAAGGGTTTAGGAAAGAGAAGTTTCATTTACCTTCTTTTGGGGAATGGAAAGGTTTTATGAGGCAGATTACCTCATCACTGCTGACCAGAAAATTCTGGACTGACTGGTTAAGACTACATTCCCAGGAGAAGTTTGAAAGTAAAATTAGGTTAGATATTAAGCATTGGTTTGGTGACAGGGGCTTAGCATAAGTGACTCCATTTGGGGCCTATCATTTCTTCTTAACAACTTGATGCACAGATGAACCAAATTGGTGGCAGCACTGCTCACATGAATGTGTCACTGGGTTAAGGGAGGTTAAGTAGAGATTCTGAAGCAATATTAGACCAGGTGGCTTTGAGCTGTGTTGATGGAATAAAGAGACGACATTTAAAAGGTTCAAAAGTGTAAATAGGTATATAATAATGAAAGCTAAGCCTGATGAGCCCGGACTACAAAAAAAATTATATCGAGTTCACCAGAAGAATAAAGTGTTAAACAAGAGATTTATAGTATAGTTTGGGTTTGAGTATGGTTTGTGTTGAGCAGTTCAACATGTTTCAGACACCACTCCCTTTTTTGGAAAACTTCTTTAAGCCTTTATTTTAATTTTTGTTTTTAAAATTATACTGACATAGAGTTAGATTTTGTATTTTTTTGGAACAATTTCAGAGTAGCTAAAGATTCTTTAAGAAGAATCAGAGTATGAAGATCTCCCATTGGCTGTTTATCCAGCTTACCTAAAATTAACATCACCATAATGGCAAAATTCAAACTTGTGTGTCTTCTGATGTAATTGGCTGATAGAAACATAGCATTGCCTTTGTGATATCCTTGCAAAATAAATATATTACATGAACCAAATAATGAGAAAACATCAGAGAAATCCTAGTTAAGGGACAATCTTCAAAATAACTGCCCTGTTCTCTAAATAAATAATTGATTATTGTGTACAATTGATAATTTTGTTTACACATAAAATGTTCTCTTTATAGGAACCATGCACTGAAATATTTAAGGGTATAGAGGCATCATGTCTGCTGCTAACGTTCAAATGGGCTATGATCATATAGACACATGCACAGACACATATGTATATGTAGACACATGAGGTGAAACTGATAATATATAGTAAAATGTTAACCTTCTGAGACCCTTTTTAACCTAAAGCCGTGAGCTTGTTGTGGAAATTGCCTTGCCAGGAATGGTATAATCTCTCACTCTTATCCCTTCCCTTTTCTGCTGTAAACACAGAATTGCCTAGGTTGGACTGTGCTTGTGGGGTCTAGGGGCCCTAGTTATGCCCCCTCAGGCCTATAACCTACCCGGTGACCAAAGCTGAAATGTCAGGACTGGTTTGAGACAGAGGAATAAGACCATATGGAAATGTAAGGCATAATAAAGAATGAAGAAAAATGAAATTGATATACAAAGTGAGGGATTTTAGGCAAGAAAGTGATGAGATTAATAACACTTGTTCTCTGTTATGGATCAAGAACCTGGTCACTCACTTTGCAGCAGTTTGTGGCTTTCTTTGACTTACCTTCAGCTCTCAGCAGAGCATGTCTTTCTGGGAGGTTTTGAGGGGTGTTTGGCCTTAACTATAAAAGAGTGCGGTACATTAGGGGAGCTCTTTTAGGTTTGGAAGGGCAAATGGCTGGGAAAGTCTAGGGTCAAGGCTATAGAACTGTTATTTTGAACACAATGGACTCAAACAGTGTAATCCAGAAAACAAACCTTACTTCTTCCATTGTCCCATTAAATCTGCCCAATGGGAGCAATCCTTCTGTTTGTGTGAAAACTCAATTCCTCTGATTTTCCTGGTAACTGTGCTATAAAAGAAAATCCTATGATCTTTTTTTTTTTTAAAGATATTATTTATTTATCAGAGAGAGAGACAGCACAAGTAAGGGGAGCAGCAGGCAGAGGGAGAAGCAGGCTTCCCACTGAGCAAGGAGCCTGATGTGGGACTCGATCCTAGGACTCTGGGATCATGACTTGAGCCGAAGGCAGCCGCTTAACTGACTGAGCCACCCAGGTGTCCCTGATCTTTTAACGTGGCAAACAGAAATAACAATGTCTCTTACATAAAAAGCAAACCTCTAAATTTGATTTCAACATCAAATCTTCACACTTCCCTCGAGATGAAGCCTTTTTGAGCTGATTGTTGACAGTAGGAAGGGGGACATGGTATTCCTTTTCTCTTTTTTTCTGCCCTACTATTTCTCCTCCTTTTCCAGCTTGCTATCACTCTAGTTTCTCTGGTCATTCCTGTGTTGCTGGGAAAAAGCGGAGAGAAGAAGGAAGGCAGATTGAGGGTGGGGTGGGAATCACAATCCCCAACTTTCCATCCATCAACTTTCTTCATCAAAACCACTTCCTAAAATCCCCTGTCCATCTTTCTACTTTTTCCTATTTCTGATGTAAGGAGAATTTAAGGTTTTGGTAAATGAATGTTGGCTGTTTCCTTTGAAATCCCTCCTTCAAGGGAGTCTAGCACGTTCTTGAATGCAGGGCCACCTATATTCTGCTGCTTCATCCAAAAATTCCAATTTAATATCCTGTTGGAAGTATGCCATGGAGTATTGGTATCTTAGTTTGGGCTGCTAAAATGAACTATTGTGGACTTCTTAAAAACAAAAAAATTATTTCTCACAGTTCGGAGGCTTGAAGTGTGAGATCAGGGTGCCAACGTGCTCTGGTTCCAATGAAAGCTCCCTTCCTTTTTTTTTTTTTTTTTTAAGGTTTTTAAAATTTATTTGACAGAGACAGAGATCACAAGTTGGCAGAGAGGCAGGTAGGGAGACGGGGGAAGCAGGCTCCCTGCTGAGCGAAGACCCTGAGATCATGACCTAAGCCAAAGGCAGAGGTTTAACCCACTGAGCCACCCAGGTGCCCCAAGAGCTCCCTTCCTATTCGCAGAATGCTCACTGCATTTTTAAATCTCAGGTGGCTAGAAAAGCAGAGGTGTTCTCTCCGGTCTTTAATCCAAGCCCTCATGATTTAATCATCTCCCAAAGGCTCCACTTCCCAATTCCATCACATCAAGGATTAGGTTTCAACTATGAGTTTTGGGGGCACACAGATATTTAGTCCACAGCAACAGGTATACATGAATTCTGTCTCCAGGGAAAGAGGTAATCCTATAATCATGTCTAAAGGATTTGTTTCCCTGGAGACATTTTTCAAGGACCTGTTATATAGTCCATCTAGTTGTTCTAGTAGCAGTGGGCAATGGGAGTGTCTATTTGTCTTTAGAGAGCTTTGAGGAGTCCCTGAAAAGACTGACATCAACTGGAATTTTTAAATGCAGTGTGGTTTGGAGGACTTAAAAATAACAGCCATGAAAACGGGTGAGAGGATGATCTAATGCAATCAACAGGGGATTATTTTCAAGTGTCAAGAATAAGATAAAAACAGAGAGGGAGGCAAACCATAAGGGACTGTATAGTTAAGAGAACAAACTGAAGGTTGCTGGAGGGGAGGTTGGTGGGGGAATGGGCTAAATGTGTGATGGGTATTAATGAGTACACTTGTGATGAGCACTGTGTGTTATCTGTAAGTGATGAATCACTAAATTTTACCCCTGAAACAAACAAACAGAAAAATATGTGAGTTCTGAAGGTGGTCTAAGATAAAGTCTATGGTTCCAAATCTCAAGGGCACTCAGGTATTAGAAAATCACATTCTGTATATTTTATCATATTTGAGAATAGTATGTTGAATGTAGAAATCACAAAATTTCCAGTTCAAGAGAAGGGAAACCAGCCCAACTTTTATTTCCCTGTCTACACGCTTTGCTTAAAATAGTTTCTGACAACATCTTCTTCATTTTCATCATCACTTCTTGGGTGACTGATTTACAATTTTATGTTTTCAAGCCGTATTTAAGAGTGTTCATTTATCTTAAGACAATGGTAAATTATTGAAAGATTTAAACCAGAAAAATTATATGATCATATTTGCCTGTCAGATATCTTATTCTGGCAAGAGTGTAGAGGATAGGTTATAGACAGGTGAGACTAACAAGTACATCAACAGTTAAGAGAGAATGGAGAAAAAGCCAAAAGTAAAACTAAGAAAACAAAAAGAAATTAGAAAGGGGAGAAATATAAGAATGGTATCACAAATGCCACAAGTGGAGAGAGTGAAAAACAGTGCTTCTAATCATTATATTGCAAATATTAGGAAATCTATTTCCATTTAACAAGGGCATTGTACACTTCTAACTATGCATGTGTCTATTCATGTCTTTTTAAACAAAAACATAAACAGATCAATCACTGTGTCAGGATATTCTATAAAAATTCTTGAATTCAAAAAATTTGAAAATAAAAACCAATGACTATATGAAATCACATTTCTAGAAAAGGTCTTAAGTTTCAATTATTGGTGTTTTTTTTTCTTCTACCATTAAATCTTTTCTTCAAATGAAATCTTACTTGAAACCCAACACATGTAAGCAATCTGGAATGTTCACTTCTGATTCCCTAACTCTCACTTTGGTTCCTGATACACTCTGAAAGGTCTGTTGAGCTATGTTCTTGTGACTACTCATCACTTAAAACTGAAATTTTATATTCTGAGTTCCATGAGCTCTAGGGCCTTTCCTGTTTTATCACTTTATTCCCAATACCTAGTGCAGCACCTGACACAAATATGGTGTCTGGTGGATATTTATTGAATGAATGAATAAATATTAGACAGAGAAAATTAGGTGACTTGGATTAAGTCACACAGCAAATTGATGAGGGTCGGACTTAGTATATAGTGAGTGGCTAGGTAGATACTGGTGGCATTACCAGAATAGGAGATAAAGGAGAAGAAATATAGGGAAAAGGATGCTGTGATCAGTCTTGGATATTAGAGTTTGAGGTGCCTTTGGGGCATCCAAGTAGACATAATGACAACAAACTGCTCAGTCTATTTATTTATTTATTTATTAGAGGGGGATGGCCAGAGGGAAAGGAGAGGAGAGAGAATCCAAAGCAGGCTCCACACCCAGTGCAGAGCCCTACATGAGCTTTGATCCCCGGACTCTGAGATCATGACCTGAGCTGAAATCAAGAGTCAGATACTTAATGGACTGAGCCACTCAGGTGCCCTTGATCATTTTTTTAGCTTACACTCAATGGTGTAGCACTTCAACTCTTCTTGCAAAAGGCTTTCACTCATTTTACTTTTAAGTACTATGTTTGTCCAGGAAGGTTTCCCACACTTATGTAGCCACCACGGCAGTTTCCTAAACTTTATTGCGCCTGCAAATCACAGGCCGAATCTTGTTAAAATGCAGATTCTAACTCAGAAGGCGGACCCTGAGTGTTGGCCATCTTTAACAAATTTCCACATGATGCCAAAGCTGCTTATTTACATTTTGAGAAGCAAGACACTGCAAATCAGTGAAAATGGCACTAAGAGCTGGTTATCAGTTTGTTTTTTGTTTTTGTAAAATTTCACAATCTTTATTATAAGTGGAGATGGGTGAGCTTGCAAAATTTTGAGTCAAATTAATTTCTTCTCATAAGCCTTGTTTTTGTACTTCAAAGAATATGTTTAGGTGTTTCACAAGTTCGCTTTGAAATATAATATGGCTTTTAATTCATAATTTAATTCAAGACAAACTTTCTTAATTTGAATAGTGATCCCATAAACTACTTATTCTTTCTAGGATTTTTTTTTTTTTTTTTTTTTTTTTTTTAGCTTTTAGCCTCAGTCTAAAGATTTCAGGCTGTTTAGCAGCTGTTGGAAGTAATGCAGTAAGAGGGGCAGGCTCTGTCTGGAAGTAGATAAATTCAAAGTATTTTGAAACATTCAAGAGCTCAAGGTATTTTGAAACATTCAAGAGCTTAAAAAATATCAATCACAAAATAATAACATAGGCTGAATCTAAGCAGAGGTATTATTCTTTTTTTTAAAATTTTATGTATTTATTTGACAGACAGAGATCAAAAGTAGGCAGAGAGGCAGGCAGAGAGAGAGGGGGAAGCAGGTTCCCTGCTGAGCAGAGAGGCCGATGTGGCGCTTGATTGGGGCTTGATGTGGGGCTCAATGTGGAGCTCAATTTGGGGCTCGATCCTAGGACCCTGGGATCATGACCTGAGCCGAAGGCAGAAGCTTTAACCCAATGAGGCACCCAGGTGCCCCAGTACGGCTACTCTTATCCCAAAACATGGAGAGCATCCCAACTGGAAAACAAAAAAGAGATTTTTATTCGGAACCAGTAGTAGCCTTTCTTAGATATCATTAGATTCATTTAAACTGAATGAATAACTTAGGTATCTGTAAGTCATTTCTCTTTTTACTGTGATTGTTTCATAAAACTTCATTATTTGTTTTCTCTTTCATTTTTCCATTTAAAAAATCTTTTTAGGATTTGTTATGGTTCTGGACACTGACAGTTGTGAGTTAGACAAATACCTTGAGTTCATCAGACTTAGTTTTGTAGGAAAACAGACAACAAAGAAATAAGTAAATGTGATAGTTTTTAATATGTACTATTAAAAAAAAAGAGCAACCAACTAGAGTGATTGGTAATAGGTGGTATTCTTAGACTGGGTGGTCAGGAAAACCCTATTTGTGGTATAATATCTTAGTAGAGAAATGAGGAAAATGAGGTCATAAACCATATTAATGTGAAGAGAAATAATTAGAGCAGAGTGAAAATGCCATATATAAAGTATCAGCTTGGTGTGTGGAAAGGAGATTAAGACTAGTGAGATGAGTGGCATAAGGGTGGGGAAAGCAGTAGGAGATGGAAATAGAGGAGAGAGAAGCAGCAGCCAGATCAAGCAGGGTAAGGAGTCTGGCTGGATTTTATTCTGAGTGACTGCAAATATTTAGGGATGTAAACAGAAAATTACATGTGATTTCTCTCTTTCATATTCCCATTTATACATTCCCTACTATAGTACATGCTTTCACTATAATACATTTCTGAATGAACAAATTGATATTTTAATTGCTCCCAAATTTATGCTTCTGAATGTAATCTTTCTACTGGATTCTAGTCTCATATTTTCAAATGCCTCCTGGCATTTTCAATTAACTATCCAATTTTTCCTCAAACTCAACACCACAAATTCATCATCTCATTCCAACTTCTCTGTATTCATTGGTAATACCAACTTCTTTCTGGTTTTCTCGGTTAGAAATTTTAGAGTACTTTGATTGTTCTGATGTTGGGGATTTTCTTTACTCTATTACATTGACTCTAACCCTGGTTCAGACTTTCCATGCTTAATTCCTGGAAACATGCAACAGACTTTTACCTAGAGGGAAAGATATTCTGACTTAAATTCTTTTTCTTCGCATTCATACGGCATATCTTTGCAAGATCATTGTTGCTGAAGTATTTTATTCATAAGTTCATTCATTGTTCTATTTACCAACCATTTCTCACACTAATTTGTGTATGATACATGCCATTTTCTTTTATAAAACCTTAATTAGTGCTCACATGAACTAAACGAGATAGTATTTTTTTTACATTCCCTTTTTAAAAAATTTTTAATTACTTGACAGAGAGCAGAAGTAGGCAGAGCAACAAGCAGAGACACAAACAGGCTCTCCCTTAAGCAGGGAACCCCTTATGGGGCACTGTCCCCAGACTCTGGGATCATAACCTGAGCTGAAGGCAGCCATTTAACCCACTGGGCCACCCAGGTGCCCACAATACAGTATTTTTATCTCCATTTTATAGGTAAGGAAAACGAGCATTAGGTATGTTAGGTTACCTGCTCAAAGTTACAATTACACCAACTAGGAAATGGTAGGGCTGAAATTTGAACATAGGCCTGTTTACCTGCGAACACTGAGCTTTAGTTAATAACGGCTTTAAAGACTGCTATCTCGAGTTCAAATTCCTTTTTCTCTTTGGAGGCTTTCAAAGACACAGCCCACCAGTTTTACTTAACTTCCTATGATGGCTGAACTTGCATCCTGTATTCCACATTTCAAATATCTTTCTAGTTATCTCCCCCGCATTTGACCTTTTTACTTCAATTAAAGAGTAAGCTCCTTAAAATAAAAGACTATGCCTTACTCTTAAGTCTCTATGAAAGTCTGCTACTGTGATGTGAGCAGAAATACATTCTCAGTGAATAACTGATAAAATCTTTAGCACTGTCCCTGGCACATATGCATGCTTAATAAATGGTAACGAGAATTATTATTTATTACTGCTGGAGGGGTTGATGCATCAAACTGAAGATCTAAAAGGAAACGGTAAAATTCTGATCTCTGCCTCATTCCGAAGAATTTTTTGCTTACCAACCTTATGAACTAGAGTAATCGTTTCCCAAGCAGTTAGTTCATTTTACTCCCATCCCACCCTTTCTATGAAGTGGCGTCAACTACCATATACACATTGCCATAACATCAACGAACAGCAACATTACGTCCACTATTACTGCTCTTTTTGAGAATGCTTTGGAAAAACACAAGGAATAGTTGTAGTAATTTTTCTGAGATGAATAGTTAATGTGCTTGCTATCTACCGATTTAACTTCATTTAACCTTAATGAAGTTTACTAGAAGTGTCTGTTGAAGATTTCCTGGCTCAAATTTCTTACGAAGAGACTCTCCCCGGTCTACAAGCCCTCCTTCAAATTTCCGCTTCGAGTATAATTGGCCCACATCCAGCAAAAGGAACGCCGAGCCACTTTACCCCACCAAACCAGCCGCAGCTCTAAGAGGTAATGAAATCGGCGAGATCTTGTTTCCAAAAGCCCTGCCCCCCGCTCCCAATGAGCGCAAGCGCGTTACGTCACGTAGTACGCTCCCCCGGAAGTGCCGCTCTCTAAGCGGCGGGGGCGTGTCTCCAGGCAGTTCAGCGTGCAGTTACCGGAGAAACGCGGGAAGTGGGGCCCAGGTGTGGTTGCAACCCGCACGGTTGTTCTATCTTTTCCCTAGCGAGGCGCGAGCCTGTCTAAGGGCCCTGAACGTGAGCCTGACTGGGTCTGTGGAGCGACGCCATGGAAGTAGTGGAGGCCGCCGCCGCTCAGCTGGAAACTCTTAAATTTAATGGCACCGGTTTGGGGGATGGCCAAGGTCAGGCGGTGCAGTCCCCGGGCTCTGTACCTGTTCCAGAGCCACGGCCGTCACTGCAGTCGGATGAGGCGTCCCCGGACACCGGACAGGCCGCGGAGTCTCAGCCTGCGGAGGAGCAGCCGCGTGAACTCGCGCCGCAGTCAAGGCCAGAACCTCCACCCGGAGGGAACTGCGTCACCGCCCCGGGCGCAGCAGAGCAGGCGGGGACCCCAGACTCTATAGAGACTTCGGACTCGGATTCAGACTCGGACAGGTCGGGTGCCTGGGGGTCCTGGAGCTATAGTGGGGGGGGAAACGGGTTCGGGGACTGAGAGCGTGCCCGCGTGGGCCTGGGAGAGAGGAGAGGTAGCTGAAGCTCTCTGCGCATGTGCTGACCAGTAGCTTGGACCGCCCATTCCTCTTCTTTACTCTGTAAATTGCATTGGGAATCCGAGATTAATAATCAGATCCCTCTTCTTTCCTCAGTTTGGGAGTCTGAAAAGTCTTATGTATAGATCGCAAAAACAAAAACAAACCCTGAGGATATTGGATTATTTCGATAGCCACTCATTTTGACGTGTCTTTTTGTGGTTATAACTTTGAATTTTGTGTCAGATCTTTTTTTTTTTTTTTTTTTTTTTTAAAGGCAGGTTTAAAGTGTGGCCTTGTTTTTTGAACCAGATGAATTAAGGACCAGTTAAAGGATTTCATACATTTCCAGTTTGGCTCCTGATAATTTTTGTAGAATCCTTGCAGGGAGCATGTGTTCACGAAATTAGGGAAACATTGTTATTTCGCATAGCTGTATGATCTGGGTAAGTTTTATAGACAGCAACCCCACGCCGTCTTGTCTTTTGAATATGAATCCTATGGAGAGAGAGGACTTAAAATCGTAGGATGTTACTAAATCATACTGAACGTTGTCTACAAGTATTTGAGTGTTTTACGTGGGATACTGAATAGATGAACAAAATATCCCTGCCCTTAGATACTAGTGAGAAGGATGACAAATAAAACTAAATAAATCAATGCATAGATTAGAGGTGGTGAAAATTACAATGAAGGAACAGACAAGGCATGGAGAAAGTAATAGGAGAGCCCAGCCATGTAAGACAGTGTAGCCATGTTCAAGTTTTAATTCTGAGTGTTAGGGAAGCTACTGAATTTTAAGCAGAGAATTGGCATGCTCAGGTTAATATTCTAATAAGCTTTGTTCTGTAGAGAAGGACTTGAACTGGGTTCAAGAGTGAAAGCAGAGAAGCATGAGTGTCACAAGGCTTAGTGTGGAGAGAGTTGGAAAGATGCTGTATGAGTCCATCAGGTGACCATGGTTGTCAGGGTTAAGTATTTTGAAGTCACCATAATAGATGGGGTAGTGGGCTTGATAGGGAGGCATCAACTGGGTGGATGACAGTACTGTTTAAGGAAATGGGGAGTAACCTATCTGGGATGAGGGCTGAAGACTCATCCCAGATAGGTTGAGTGTTTAATTTGGAGTGTTTAATTTGGGCAGTTAATTTGAGATTTCTTTGACAGCTAATTGGAAATAATAGGATAATGAGTTTAAAGTTGAGAGGACAATTCTAGACTGGAGACATAAATTTGTACAGATTACAGATAGGATTTACTTTAACTTCTTACTATGTACTTTTTCAAATTCGTTAAAAGTAGAGAGTAATATAATATACTTATAACAATGAATAATAAAATAAGTGTACTCATCACCACACTTAAATGGTTTCCAGTATTTTCTAATCTTGTTTTATCTAGTATTTCTAACATTTTTTTAAAAGATTTTATTTATTTATTTATTTATTTGACAGAGATCACAAGTAGAGAGGCAGGCGGTGTGGTGGGGTGGGGGTAGGAAGCACACTCCCTGCTAAGCAGAAAGCCTGATGCAGGGCTTGATCCCAGGACCCTGAGATCATGACCTGAGCCAAAGGAGGCTTAATCCACTGAGCCACCCAGCCGCCCCTCTAACATTTTTTTAACCTGAGATTTTTAGTGCAAATCTCAAACGTACGTCACCTTCTCTATATGTTCTTTACATTTCTAACTGATAAAGTACTTGTTACGTAACCACCATGTAGTAAACGTAGTAAAATTAATCCTAATTTCTTAATACCACCTAATAGTCGGCATTCACATTTCTCTGGCTGTCTTTTAACATTTGGTTTGTTCGAATTGGCATTCAAACAAGATTCTCAAACAGTGCATTTGGATGTTATGTTGATTTAGTCTCTTTTAAGTGAAGGTCATATTTAAAACCAGGGAAACAGGAGAAGATACGTGAGGGTAGAATACCACGGTAGCATAGTGGATGCAAAAATAGGGGAGTTTTTTGGGGAAGGAAGGGGGAATCATGTCAGATGTTGTTGAAAAGTTAAGATGACAGAAAGATGTCCACTGGACTTGACAACATGGATATTGTTGGTGACCTTGTAAAAGAATGGTGGTGATGGAAGCCAGTTTTGGGGTAAAGACTGAATGGGAAATAAAGGAGCAGAGATAGCATATGTTAACAACTCTGTCAAGAAACTTAAAGGAGAGAAATGAGACCATTGCTGGAGGAATTCAGCAGAGGTACTGTAGAATTTGCCAATAGGAATGATATGGGAAAGAGGAAAAGATTCATAATATAGTAATAATAGAAAGGAGTCTGATTGTGAATGGGCTGCCCATTTACCCCTATAGTAGAAAAAGATCATACTTGCCAAAACTAGTGCCTTTGTTTCAAGCACTTCATAATCCATCTGAAAAGACATGTTTTCCACTGAATTATGGAGAGTACAAGACAGGCTGTAGTAGGCAGTTTGAAAAAAATGCTCTGGGAGATACAGAAAGAAGTAAATCTACTTTTGGTGGATAGGGGATGACTTCAGGGGAGATAATATTTGAGTTGAGCTTATAAAGAGGAATGGAATTTTTTGCCCTACGGACATTCCATTCAGAGGAAATAGCACAAGTAGCAGCATGAGATAGTGAAATTAAACGGAATTTGGGATGTTTTATATGCTTCTGTGCTAGATGTGGCAGAAGACAGGGTTGTGAAGGTTACCACAAACATGATTGCAAAGGGCTCTGAGATAGTCTTTATCTTGTACACAGTATAGCTTTATGGAGAAATTTGTAAAGCTTTTCTCTGTGTTTAATGTTTTCTTAATAAAAAATGGAAAGAATGGTGTGAACATATAGCCATCACTTTGAGTTAACACTTAATAACATTTTAGAACTTAGTTTCACATGTGTATGTTGTTGAGCCCTTTTAAAGTCATTTACAGATATTACGACACTTTCTCCCTAAATGTTTCAGCATGCATTCTCTAAGGGGACATTCTTTTATGTAATCATAGTTATCACACATAACAAAATTGATAATTCCTTCATATCTAATGTCCAGTCATGGATTTTTTTTTTTAAAGCAAGTGTGTAAACTGATTAGGATGGAAGGTCATGAGAGGGTGAAGGAAGGTAACAGCAGTAGGAGGAAGGGTTGATTGTTGTGGGAAGAGACTACGAGTATTTACTTCTGTTATATAATTATTACCGAAAAATAGGTGAGAAATAAGGATTCCTCCCTAAATACGGTCATAATAACAGTGGAAATGGGATTGAGAAATGGAATAGGAGTGATGTTTGCCATTTGAAGGTAGGATGTTATCATTGACTGAGACAGCATTGGCTCAAAATGATTTCAGGTTTTTTACCTGTAGTGACAGGATTGAAGACTAAGCAATGAAATAAAATAGAGGCAGGACAGAAGCGGGTTCAGTAAGGAGAATATTTTCTTTTTTTAAACTTGTTCCTAGAATGAGGTAAGTGTAGGTTACTCATACAGAGGCGGCCAGTGTGCATCTGGAGATTAGGGTGGAGCGTAGAGTTATCAATATCAAAGCTGATGATTTAGGAGTTGCCTATACATGGTTGATGATTGAAATGATTTGAGTGAATGATGTTATCCATGGGAAGAGGATAGAGAGAAGAGAAAATGAGGGTGGGACTATAAAAAACAGCACATAAAATGGGCTAAGGGAGAACGCCAGCAAACGAAATTTAAACTAAGAGGATTACTGGTAACAATTGCTGTAAAGCCAAGGGCTAAGGGAATTTTTAGAGTTGAGTGGTCAACATGGTTGGTAACTTTCAGGAGTTTCCAGGTTGTATGAAGACAGAACATTTTATTGGCAATTAAGTGATCTGGTTCATTGATGACTAATAAGAAAGGTTCTTGGCAGACCTCTCTTTTGTAAGTGATTTTTCATGTGTTTAACTATATTAAGACAACGTGTGATGTATGAGACTTAAAATAATAGAATTTGGGTTATAGCAGGCATTTTGAAAATACTATCAATGGATTAAATACTACTTTCCAAATATTATAGTCAACTTCGAAATGCTAGCTTTTGAATTATATCAGCAACAATAACTACATATAGATACTTCCTAGTTGAAAAATTATAATTTAATACCTCAGTAATAATGTTACTAAGTTTTTGACTTTTTCTTCCCTACAGTGAAACAGATTCAGATAGTTCAAGCTCCTCCTCATCCTCATCATCTTCGTCATCATCTTCCTCTTGTATATCACTTCCTCCACTGCTGTCAGATGGAGAAGATGATTTACAAACTGAGAAGGAAAATAAGAATTTTCCTCTTAAAACAAAAGATGAGTTACTCCTTAATGTAAGTACTTAGGATTTGAATATTATAAAATATTTGTTATGATACTAATATTGATGTAATTTGGCCTGTATCTGGCTCTGTAAATTTGAAGATTTCTCAGCTCAGCCTCTTATTGGGCATACTTTTTCTATGCTTTTTTTTTTGTTGTTTTGTTTTTTGTTTTTTTTTTTTGTAATTGATCTGGTTGCTAAGGTTTCTAAGGTTGCTTCTAACTAATATTTGATAATTGTTCTTGATGGACATCAACTTAAGCTTGCTATTTTTTGGTTTTTATCTTTGCTACAAAGATTTCTCATGTAGATTTACAACCTTGGTTTTTTTGTTTGTTTGTTTGTTTGGAGTTTTTTTGGTCCACAAGTCAGAAAATTTTGCTCAGTAGTAATTGAAATCTTTTTAATTGATTATGTTTAAGGGAAATAGGAAGTAAAATTAGATGGGTTGAGTTTCTTAGGACTCTTATTAACTTGAAGTTTTCGAAGCATTTTTGTTGCAGATGGAGAAAACTCTTTGATTATAGAATAGTATTTATTGGCACTTGATAGGGTTGGTTTGTAAAGTTGACTCTTACATGGTAATTTCCTCCTCTTATCCTAGAACAATGATGGTAGTTTGGTTGAAACCTCATGATCCAAGAGAAACGTCTCCTCAGGATTTCAGAATATAGGCTGTATTGCCATATGTTTATTCTCCCTACACCCACATGTACTTAGTTACTACTA
This sequence comes from Lontra canadensis, assembly GCF_010015895.1. Lineage (NCBI taxonomy): Eukaryota > Metazoa > Chordata > Mammalia > Carnivora > Mustelidae > Lontra > Lontra canadensis. Next base: position 129,954,313 of record NW_022630995.1, on the reverse strand, counting down.
ATGCTTTTTAAAAATTTAATGATCACTAATTACATCTATTATGTAATGTTTAAATCAATGAAACAGTTTAATGCAAGGTTTGAAAACATTTTAAAAATGTCAAGCAAATTGGGCACCTTTTCGTGCCTGGATTCTGCCTATATTATATTATTTCTTCCTCTTTGCTTGTAATGAGAATTTTCCTATCTCACTCACACTTTATGTATTGAAAACCCCGCTTTATGTATTGAGAACCCTTTGAAGTTTATGCAGCTTCATCAGTGGTTCTTGTTTTCATGCTACAGACATTACTGTCCCTTACTAGTCTTTTTATACAAAGACTTTCCCAACTTCTGAATTATTGGGAGACTTCTTTGGTCTTTCTCTTATATCTTGGTCATCTTTCTACTTAAGTTTTCTCAGACTATAAAAATCAACAAATACAGGACCACAGCACTTTTTTCCCCCCCATTTAAAATGCCCAAGATGTATGATGGTTTATCAGAATTCTTTTTTTTTTTATTAATTTTTAAATTTTTTAATAAACATATAATGTATTTTTATCCCAGGGGTACAGGTCTGTGAATCGCCAGGTTTACACATTTCACAGCACTTACCATAGCACATACCTTCCCCAGTGTCCATAACCCCACAACCCTCTCCCAACCCCACTCCCCCCAGCAACCCTCAGCCTGTTTTGTGAGATTGAGTCTTTTATAGTTTGTCTCCCTCCTGATCCCATCTTCTTTCATTTTTTTCTTTTCCTACCCTCCAAATCCCCATGTTGCATCTCCACTTCCTCATATCAGGGAGATCATATGATAGTTGTCTTTCTCCGATTGACTTATTTCGCTAAGTATGATACCCTCTAGTTCCATCCATGTTGTCGCAAATGGCAAGATTTCACTTTTTTGATGGCTGCATAGTATTCCATTGTGTATCTATACCACATCTTCTTTATCCATTCATCTGTTGTTGGACATCTAGGTTCTTTCCATAATTTGGCTATTGTGGACATTGCTGCTATAAACATTTGGGTGCACGTGTCCCTTTGGAGCACCATGTTTGTATCTTTAGGGTATATACCCAGTAGTGCAATCGCTGGGTCATAGGGTGGCTCTATTTTCAGCTTTTTGAGGAACATCCACTCTGTTTTCCAGAGAGGACCACAGTACTTTTTGTATGTATCATTTTCTTATTTATCTTACTTGACCTGGAATTCATACCTTTTGAATCTCTTGAAATTTAATGCAAAATCTTAGTCTATATGTTTAAGTATTTTTCTTGGTAGAGTGATCATATTTTCCTCAGAAAACTAAAAGGGTCATTGTTCATGCAGAGGCCAGGATCCACGTTGTGGAGGGCTGAGTTTATATCTGATCTTTGTAGTTCCCATAGTGTCTAGTAGAATGCTTGACAGATAATAGGTTGTCAGTCAAAAGTGATAGATGATCACAGAAGGAGTGAGAGAACAACAGGCATCTTATGTTCCTTTATTCTTAAACTGTTATAGCACACTGGCCATATACTAGGTGCTGTAAACAAGGCCCTCAAGTTTCTACTCTCGTAGTGCCCGGTGTAGAGAGGCAGACAGTAAATAAACTAAAGACAGATATAATTTTGGAAGTGCTTTTGAATTGTGAGAGTGTATCTTGGGCTTATATCAGAAAATTATGTTTTTGCTGGAAAGGTATGTTAGCTTTTGAAACTTGAACAGTGGGCCAGTCTGTTCCTTTTTGTGCCAGTTCCTAGGGATCTTTGGGAAGGATGGAAGAAGCAATTATAGTCTCTGTTTTTCAACTTTGGATTGTTTTTTTTTTTTTTTAAAGATTTTATTTATTTGACAGAGAGAGATCACAAGTAGGCAGAGAGGCAGGCAGAGAGAGCGGGGGAAGCAGGCTCCCTGCCGAGCAGAGAGCCCGATGCGGGGCTCCTTCCTAGGACCCTGAGACCGTGACCTGAGCCGAAGGCAGAGGCTTAACCCACTGAGCCACCCAGGTGTCCCAATTCTTGAGTAGCTGTTCACTTTATTTTATATTTACATAATTAGGAAGTCAGTTACTAGAAGTTCCTAGTCTTTTAGACCACTGCTACTAGAGTTAAGTAGAGGAATGAGTTTCCTGGATTGCCATAAATCTTTGACTTGGGGCTGTAAAAGAGTATGTTAGGACTCCTTCAGGATTTAAGGGAAGAGAATAACTTGGCCCTGAAGACCAGGATGATAAGGCTACATGTATTCAGTATCTTTAAGACTCTGCTGCTTTCTTGCTTTGTAGGTTTTTCTCCATGGGGCTGGCAGTTTGGCCATTGATACTCCTGTATGAAAGTCACAGGGAGGATTTGTGCTGGTTTATCTGGGGCCTGGTACACAGTCCTGAACACATCATTGAGGCTAGTGGAATGTGTCTTTGGATTGCTTGGGCATGAGTCACATAGTCACTTTTGTTTGTGTGGGAGAGTATGTAGGAAAGTGAGTACTTTAGAGAAAGCACATGGGCAAGTGTGAGGGCGGGAACATGTAAAAGCCAGTTGACAGAAAGGGAGTGTGAATGTGTGGGTATTTTGAGGAGCATGAGGGTTGGGTGGGTGATACCAACCCCATGCAAACCACAATGATTGGCTTCTCTGTCACAGGAAAGGAAGTCTTCTGTCCATTTCAGAAAGGGATGCTGTTTAGTCAGTAATAATAGTAATCCTGTGTAGAGTGTAAAAGGGAAATACTTGGGAGGGGTTATCACACATGTCTTATGTTGGACTCCTGTGGTTGTGAGCAATGAAGACTCCACTTACCTCAAGAGAAAGAGGATACATTGTAAACTTACTTGGATAAGGAACCATGGGGAATTAGGATAGCTAGTGAGGACAGTTAGGCTGTTTCTTTTATATGCCTCTTAGATAGGGTCATGGTTTTCTGAGTGTCATTTTATTCTTTCTTTACTCGCTGACCTCTAACTGTAGATTAATCTTTTAAATTCTAGCTTGCATGTAGATTGCTGTGACCCTGGCTCTAAATAGTGTCTTCTACTTTGATCTTCCCCTTAAGCCAGCCAGTTAGTGCTATATTTCTTTGCTGACTTTTGGGACAATCCTTTTACTTAGTAGATTAGGTTTTTTGTGTGTTTGTTTTTTGTTTTTGTTTTGTCTGTTATTTGAAAATGACAATCCACTTTTCTTGGGAACTGTCCCGTCCTCTTGTTAAAATCAGCTCTAGCCAGTGTCAAATGTACCGTTTTGTGTAGGTCATACTGGTATATCCTCCTAGCAGGGATTGTGCTTGGAGCTGTTTAATCTATATATTCTATTTAATTTTCTAATGAAATGCTGAGGAAAATTAGTAAAACATTGTATCCATGTTGTCTTTGCAAAAAGGTATGCATAAATTAAAATGGGCCAAGCGGTTCTATCAATTTCACAGTTTGTGCTGGTTCTTTAGAGATGTCTGGAACCTAGGCATGTCCAGTTTAACCCAGTTTTATGTCCCAGCTCTTTAAAGTGTCTTATATTCTGGGCTGTTTCCTATTGCTGTTCAGGCGTGCTGAGTTAATTTTTACCTCCAGTTAGTCTGTTTGTCAAGCAAGAATACCCCCCCCCACCCCGGATCTAGCTTTTTAATCTTTGACATTGTTGGAAAGTTAGATTCTGGTGATCTAACTACTAATTATTGCAGATCTTTAATGGTAAGTATATGGGAACCTCAGTGAAGTAATCTCAAGATTGTTCTTTTAGAATTAAACCTTAGAGAGTTGCATTGGTCCCTTGGGATGACAAGATATGTTATATCTTGATTTAGAAAAAGGGGTGAGGAGAAGAGGAAAAAAAAGGGAATGGTTTGCTATAGAGGCATTGAAAAGGAGATTAGTCTTAGTTGGCTCTTTTTATAATGTCACAGTTATGTAATACATGCTGTTAAATTTAACCAAGTGGAATTATTCTTTTGATCATAAACTCCTCTTTAATGCGGAGAAGATTTATATATAACCTACACAGTAAATATAAAGTAGCATATGTATTACAGCTTTGAAACTACATTAAACCACACAGGGTTTATTCAGTGTTTAAGTGAATTGGAAAATCAGGTCCTTTTTGAGAAATTTTCTCAGCAATTTATGCCCTGAACTGTTTATTGAAATAAATCAGGTGTAATTAAAAATCTAGAATCATAAAAACATTAATGGGATTTTGACATTTCAGAACCTTAATCAGAAATGAATTTTATAAATTAATGCCTATTATTTTCTATTCTGAAAACCTGAAAGGTTTTTCGTAACATTTAAAAGTTATGGCTACGGTGCTTATGGGGATAAAAAATGGATAATACTGCAGTAGGCATATTAATGTGTATTTATACACATAATATAGCATCACTAAGAAAAAATATAAGGCTTGTAGGCAGTTATTGGTACCTTCGTAATTTGGAGATTGCCTATATTATATTATAAAAGAAATGCATTTTGTAATTATACTTAGGTTGAGTACACTCTATTTTCTTCCTAATTTTGGCAATGCAGACCCATATCATAAAACATCTAATTTGAGGATATGGAAATACCTGGGCCACCTGAAGTGGTCAGAAGTTACAGCAGATTCTTTCATACTTTTTTATCTCCCACTGCCCATGAAATTACAACCTACCATGGTCTTCACTTAATAATTGTTGACTAAATATGTTGTTTCCAAGGCCTAGTACAAGTTTTGCCCTAAGTGCAGGCCTCTTTCAACTTCAGCATTTTATGACTCTAAGTGTATTTGAAATTACTACATAGTATCATAGAATACTGATGATGCTTTTTAACATTCTTTTCAAAATGTCATATTTAAGAGATTATGACTTATGTACTTGAGAGGAGATATTTTTAAATTAATAGTTGGTGATCTTTAAAAAATAGTGCTCAGATTTTTTTAAAAATTAGAATTTTGTGCTTCATTAGACAAAATTATTTTAGTAAAGCTTATAGCAAACAGAAATGATCCCTTAAACTTCAGATAGTGTTTATTTATTTATTTATTTATTTTAAAGATTTTATTTATTTATTTATTTGACAGAGATCACAAGTAGGCGGAGAGAGACAGGAGGAAGCAGGCTCCCTGCTGAGCAGAGAGCCCGGTGCAGGACTCGATCCCAGGATCCTGGGATCATGACCTGAGCTGAAGGCAGAGGCTTAATCCACTGAGCCAGCCAGGCGCCCTGGTGTTTTATTTAGTAAAGTAAGCATGTATGTTGTGTGTGTGTGTGTGTGTGTGTGTGTGTGTGTGTGCATATATCATACATATATTATACATAAGCATTCCATTTATTAGATTCCTCCATTCCTCAGTAGACTTTAATAAGTTCTCTTTGCTTTAGAGGTTAAAAACAAATGTCTGTTAAAAGGAAATCTGGCTAGAGAGTGAGCATACACACTTTTGCTAATAGCAAAGTAACACCAGAAAGTTAATGATTGACCGCAGGATGAATGGTACTGGACATAAAAAGTTGTGGGATTGAGTGGAAGAAGAGGTAATTTGCAGTGCAAGGGTCAAGGAGGTTATCCTAGATTGCAAGATGGATAGGATAGGTATGGAAAGGTGACAAGAGAATATGAACTTTCCCACTGAATAGCTAGAGTCTGTTGCATGACAGTTGTATTCATAGCGTTGGTTACATAGTAGGGGCTCAGGGAGGGTTTCTTTGTTCATACATCATCCATACACCTGATGTTGTCACTTCTAAAATTCGGAACTAGTAATTGTTAACATTTTACAGTTACTTGGCAGTGCTTTTATCTTTGTGATAAAGTCACTGTCTTGGATTTGATGAAATATGGACTCCTCAGTTAACGTAAAAGATAATGCTTAGTATTATATCATTGGTTTTTTTCTTATTGAGATGGATTATAATTTTTCTGTGAGTCACCTTTTAAAGATAATCTTGTAAACTTTGTTTCTGACAGTAGCTTTAGAGAAAACCAGGGTAAGAACATAGTATTTATTAAAAAAGAAAAAATACAAAGACACTGCAAAGAAGTATTTGTTTTTATTTTTTAGGTGAAAATATTTAATGGGCTAGTCTCAATCTTAAGTTTAGTGTCATACACCTTAGTATAATTAATAAGGGCAATTAATGTGTATTGAGGTCCATGAGACATTATAAAAGTACTTTTGGATTGTTAAGTTGATGAAGTAGACTAAATGTTACATGTGGTCTTAGTTACCACATAGTGTACAGATCTAATCCATTCTTTTTTCCAATATGTTTTACCAGCTATAGGGGAAAAAAAAAAGTTTCCAATCATGGCTCTCAATACTCCAGGGATTGGATCCTTCTTTCCAACCATATCTGAAAAGTGAAGGCTCACCTAATAGGATCAGGTAATTGGCTGCCACATGCATGTCCTCCATTCTTGGGTAATGTAAGGAAAGTGGCCAGATAATTTTATTCCACTTTCCTCACTTTTAAAAAATTGACCCAGTCTAGCACCAGAAAGTGTTAGTTGCCATTTGGAATGTTTGATTCCTTTCCCATTACTCCCTGCTGCCCTTTTCGTAGATTTTTTTTTTTTAGTATTTTATTTATTTATTTGACAGAGATCACAAGCAGGCAAAGAGGCAGGCAGAGAAAGAGAGAGGAGGAAGCAGGCTCCCTGCCGAGCAAAGAGCCCAATGTGGGGCTTGATCCCAGGACCCTGGGATCATGACCTGAGCCGAAGGCAGAGGCCCAACCCACTGAGCCACCCAGGCGTCCCCCCGCTTTCGTAGATTTGTGAGTGAAAACCCAAATCAAAGTTCTTTAGATAAGAAAATCATAATTATTTATGCCTCAGAAAATCATAAATTATTGATTTTTTTTTTTTTTTTGCCCAGTAATAAGTCTTCAAAGAGCTAGGAAATGCAAGGTCATTGTAATGTACAAATATCATCTTTTCAGAGGGTCATTTTGACCCATTAGCTCCTTCCATTTTTGCACTGGAAGTCTTAGGCATCCATTTTTTAACTAGTGTGTCTACAGTTTGATTTTTTAATAGGAAAGATTTTTAATATATGGTACTCATGTGAATGTTTTGCCTAACTGAACAACCTTGTAGGCCAGATGTTCAGATGTTCAGGAATCTGAATATAATATTCTTGTAATACAATAATTGGTCTTTCATGGATATCTCAGAAGTATAGGTAGGACTGTGCATTTCTTTAATGCCATAGTTAGGGGTATCTGTTATCCAGAATTATCGTAATTGTGTTTGAGACTGGTACATAATTTTCTATCTTAATGTGCTGTCTTTTTCATTACATGCAGTTAAACATTTTTAAAATTGTATTAGACATTTGCATGAAATATTCAGAACTTTTGCTCAGTTTTCTCCCTATTTAGAGATAAGAAAACTGATTTCCAGAAAGAGTGATTTGCCCGAGGTAGTTATTTGAGTAGGGGCAAGCAGATTGCAGTCTGCTGTATTTTTAGTACTTGCGTAGACATGTGTACCTAGCAGCATTAGAATTTGAATTTGATCATTTTAACTTCCTTGATTATTTGGTTTCTGAATAATGTAGTGTATTTTGTCATGGTGATAGATGATTGTATCATAATGTAAGATTTCTTAAATTGCATTGGACCATATTGGACCATATTGTCTTTTAATAGAGCTTTTGACTTAGAACTGTAGGTTGTAGAAAATACGTGATTTAATTTCTTTAGTATGGTGAATTTTAGTAATTTCTTGCCAAATGGTATTATGTATCTGGGGATTTTTATTTCCATGTGGTCTTTCCTTTTGCTAAAGAAGAGAATTAAGTATTTTTCTTCCTTTCCTTGCCTATTCTTTGTTACTACGTATAACATTTGTTTTGAGTCAGTAAGTGTAGTATTACCTTGATTTAAATGATAGCATGGATGTTTATATCTAGTTGTATATAATCCACACCCAAGATAGGTTTTAGTTTCTTTTTAATTTGGGGGAAGTAACAGTGGTAAAAATAGAGATTTATCACAGATCTTCATTTCCCAGGTTAAGTTTTCAGGTTATCATTAAGATTTTGTAGGACTATGGTGTATGATGTTATAATGTGGCCTTAAAATTATATTTGTATTAATGGCTGAAAATAGAGTGGTCTATTAATACCTGGGTGTATGTTTTGTAATGGAGGGCTTTTTGGATGCATGAGAATGTAAAGCAGCGCTGTTCAATAGAGTTTCCTGCAGTGGTGGAAATGTTCTATATCCACACTGTGTTAATACTGTAGCAGTTGAGCATTTGAAAAGTGGCTAATCTAACCAAACACTGCCTTTTAAATTTTACTTAATTTTAGTTAATGAAATTTAAGTAATCAAATGTAGTTAGTGTCTGGTATTGGATAAGCAGAATAAAAGGGGCCTTTCTTACCCACCATCCATCTTTCCATGAGGGTTGTAGGGTAATCCAGGCTCATACTTTAATCTTCCTTACCTGCAGTAAATAGCCTTCTTGTCTTTTATTTTCAGGACATTTGGGATTTTGCTTATATGATAAAGAAGGTCTTTATATCCCAGGTTTCCCTTATCACCTCTGCCTTCAGTTTTTTAGTTTGTCAGAGTGCCTTTTTCTTCTAATTCTTTATATCCTGTGTGTCCCGTCAAGAGTGGTAATGTCCTTCAATATGTTTTCTGGGTATTCGTTTTTTCCTTATTGGAGTTTGTATGTTTTTCCTCTTTGCTGTGATCCTTTCCTTACTCATGGAAAAGTAAAGTGTTAGATTTTTATTTCTTGAAAGAGAGTATGCGACTGAGCAGATTTATTCATTGCCTTACTGGGAACAGCTGTCAAACAGCTGCCATGTTACCAGGGAGCCAGGTGGTAATCTAATAATTCTAAGAATGTTTGCCGCTGCACACCTGAGGTATCTGCATTAGTCCTGGGCAATGAAGCTTCCTTAGAAGCCTGCCTTTTTAACTTAAATTCCTTGAGGATCCTCTTCAATTCTGGGAATTATATATTCATTATCTGATTTTGTTCCAATTGAAAAAGACTGTGATTGCTTCTGAGAATTTTGTTTAACTCAGACTAATAAGTCATTTCATTTAATAAATATATGTTAAACAACTACTATGTGCTAGTCATTGTTGTGGGTGCTGTACTAATGAGCAAGTCTGACCAAGTCCTGTTTGTTGTTGAATTTATTGTCTAGTTAGGGAAATGGACTTTAGGCAAGAAAACACATGGGATGTTAGACAGTGATGTGTTTACGAAAAAGAAAATTAGGATAATTTAATAAAGAGTAACTAGGCTTGGTGGAGGTGTAGTACTTCAGATTTCACAGTTACGGAAGAGAAAGTAACCCTGACATCCAAATACTAACACAAGATCATATACTGACGTGGTAGTCCCAGGAACTTTTCCTTTTAAACCTTCTAAAGTTCTGCCTTTTCAAGCCTGACAAAAATCATTATGGAAAGCATGCTTGCTTAAATGGGACAAATATATCTCTTCTTGATCCAGCCCCCAAATGTCTGCCATTTTCAAAGCAAATACAGTGCTTGACATAACTGCACTTTCAGAGGTAAATTCCATGATAGGCTTTTGATCTGGAATTGTACTAGGCTGATTTCATTTATTTCTTATAAGTTTTATGTACAATATTTAGTTCTTTGTGTACCTTTTATATTCTGCAAAGTATTTGGGATGGAGATTTCATGCACACCACTCTTACGGGGTAGGTCTTTTACTATCAAGAGGCCGTTTAATGCCTTCATTGGTCTTTTTTTAGGAATGCTTAGAAAGCTGTATATACATTCTAGTGTTATAGGGTACTGGGATCACTGAACTAGGATTGGAGGTATGGTGGTGATCACAGATGTATCTCTCTGTTTTTTCTCTAAGTTTAGTTGTATATGAGACAGAGATCTTCCCCATTTGTAGGCAGTTTTGTCCTGTTAATACATAGGTTGGAAACAGGATAACAGGATTTAAGGAATCCTGACAGACTATGCTTTTGACCACAAAAGTGGGTCCCTATGTCACTACAAATATTCTGGCTTTGTATATCTTCCCCTGTCTTCCTCATTGCTAGATGTGTCTCATAGACATCCTTACGGGAGGAGAACATCAGCATTTCATCAGACCCTGGAGCTGACCTGTTTTGCTTGTGGTAAATTACGTAATATTGATCTCAAAAGACAGTGAAAAGGTATTAGATGAAATTCAACAGTCTTATTTAAAAAAACAGAAATAGGAACACAAGTAGGAATAGAAGGTCACTTTTTAAACCTTTTAAAAAAAGAAATTTCAATTAAGAGACATTGTTATGCTTAACATTTGAAACTTTTCTAATAAGTAGTCATATATCATGCCCACTATCATTACAGTTTCTTGACACTTGATATTGTGGACATACCAGTCAATACAATTTGAAAAGTCAAAAATATAATATTGAAAAAGAAGAGGAGGACTTATTTTTTTTGGAATTACACAAGAAGATCATTAGATACAAGTTTCAGCATGATGCTTTCTTGTGTTCAAATGATACCGTATAAAGGATGTGTTTATAATAGCAATAAAAGATATTAAATAATTACAAAATTATAGCAAATAAGGTATGAGATGGCTTCAAATAAACCTAAGGATTATTTAGGACCTAAGACAATCTAATTAAGTGTAATTTTAATCAATACTAACAAGACTAATATGATATGACAAAATGATTTTAAAGTTTGTCTAGTGAAGTAAACATGAGAATACTTAGAAAAATTCCATGGGGAAAAATATGGATGGAATACATAAAGGAACTAGCCTTATTCCCAAATATTAAACATGTAACAAGAGGCACAGTTGTTGAAAGAGTTTAGTACTGACACTGAAAAAGATTAGTAGAAATGAAAGGAGATTTCAGTAAAAAACCCAAATATATAAGTACATTTAGTATGTGTTAAAGTTTATTTTTCTTATCAGTAGGGGAAAAGATGGATTATTCTGTAATGTGGGAATAATTGGCCAGTAATATGGATAAAGATAAAGCCCATCTGTGTCTTGCTTTTATACAAGAATAAAATTACGAATGGTCCAAATATGCAAATATTAAAAATGAAATTGGAGAAGCAATGAAAATAGAGTGAATTCAAAAAGTGATTTTGGAATAGTGAAGGTCTTTCGCACTGTGACATATGTCTCAAAAGCCAAAAAAAAAAAAAAAAAAGCTTGATATATTTGACTATATAAAAATATGCTATATAAAAAAATGCTGACGTTCATTAAACAACTTAAATACTAAAAACCATTCTGGGAGGAAAGGGAGTGGATATTTTCTTCATATTTGATAAAAGCCAAATGTTCTTTAACCCAAAGTCCCCTTATAAAATATTAATAGAAGGATAAGTCCTCTTTTTTTTTTAAAGATTTATTTATTTATTTATTTGACAGAGAGAGAGAGATCACAACTAGACAGAGAGGCAGGCAGAGAGAGAGAGAGGGAAGCAGGCTCCCTGCTGAGCAGAGAGCCCGATGCGGGACTCGATCCCAGGAACCCGAGATCATGACCTGAGCTGAAGGCAGCGGCTTAACCCACTGAGTCACCCAGGCGCCCCGAAGGATAAGTCCTCTTAAAGAAAAATATATAAAATATACAAACAATTTATAAACACATTTGGATAGCCAGGAAACATGCAAGGCTGCATAGTCTTCATGATTAATAAAGAAATTAAAAGCAAGATGCTGTTTTGTATCATAGACCTGTCACACTGGCAAAGGTTTGCAGTTTGCTTCTCAGTGATCGTGAGAATGTGAGAAAATCTCTCATTTGTGGCATTATTAATTGACAACATTTTTGAAAAGAAACTTGTCAGTATCTGTCAAAGTTAAGAATGTTTTTATCTTTGGACCTAGTAGTTCCACTTACAGGGATTTATCACAGAAGTTACATGAAGATGTATGTGAAGGATAGTTCTTTTTATCATTGTGTGTAATGATAAAAATTAAAAAGAGGCAGATGTTTTATCAGGTGACTGGTGTTAACAGTCTATATAGTGGTATACTGTAAGAAAGGCTAAAAAATTAGATGTTTATGTTTTGGTGTAGAAAGATGTACAAAATATAAATGAAAAGGGTAGCTTGCATTATAATGTGAATATAAATAAAACATTTTACCATTAGAAATGTAAAGTTTAGGGGCGCCTGGCTGGCTCAGTCATTTAGCGTCTGCCTTTGGCTCTGGTCATGATCCTAGGGTCCTGGAATTAAGCCCTGTGTTGGGCTCCCTGCTCAGCAGGGAGCCTGCTTCTCTCTCTCTCTCTCTCTCTCTCTCTCTCTCTCTGCAGCTCCTCCTGCTTGTGTTCCCCCTCTTGCTAGGTCTCTCTCTCTCAAATAAATAAATAAAATCTTTTAAAAAAAGAAAAAAGAAATGTAAAGTTTATATCTGCATGGTAAATATATTTGAAAGATAAACTGTTGACAGCTCTCTGTGGAGAGGTATTGTTGCGTGGGTATTCAGAATGGTTTGGTAGATATCTATCTAAATTAAGGGGACTGGTTGAAATAGAGTCCCCCGAATCCTCCACCGTCTTTTCCATTTCCACATCTTTTTCTAATATATTTTAAAGTCTGTCAGTGTGATGCCCCCAGCTTTGGTTTTCTTGTTCAACATTCCCCTGGAATGTTGGGAGGTTGAAACTAGTAAGATAGCGGACTTTTTGCTTATTACTCTGAGTCCTTCTGTACTACTGATTTTTTCCCCTTTTTAAAAATCAGGAGCATGTATTTTATATTTTAATGTTAAATCCAAATAGTATCAGGTTTGGGGCGCCTGGGTGGCTCAGTGGGTTAAGCCTCTGCCTTTGGCTCATGTCATGATCTCAGGATCCTGGGATTGAGCCCCCGCATCTGGCTCTCTGCTCAGCAGGGAGCCTGCTTCCCCCTCTCTTTGCCTGCCTTTCTGCCTACTTGTGATTTCTCTCTCTGTCAAAATAAATAAATAAAATCTTAAAAAAACAAACACAGTATCAGGGTTTAGATCTATACGAAAACATAATTATATTGCATGGACCTTCATTCCTCTTGATAGAAAATATAGAACAGGAGCTTTTCATTCTGTGGCCAAGTAGCATTTATTTATTTGAGAGTAACATTGATTTTGTGTTCTACGTGTTAATGGTATTTGGTTTACCCTCCTCTTCAGTTTAGAGGTTTCCCAAAAGATCTAATGACACTTTCTCTTTGGAGACTTCCTTTTCCTTTGTTCTACATACATGATCCTGACTATTTAACCAGTGAGCTTAATCACAGTCCAAAAGTACAAGAAGTTTTTGCTCTGGATTTAACTGTGATTTGGTTGGTCAGTGGGGGAGATTTCAGATTTTATTACTATACTTTTGCGTTAGAAAATGCCATTCGCTACTTCTGAGAGCTACCTCTCCCAGAAGCAGGAGGCAGTGTGATTTGTTCTCTAAAGTGTCATGAAAGCTGTCCTGTCTGCAGTCTCCCAACATTAGAGTTCTCTATTCTTGTATTTAACTGAAAGTGGGGTTTTGTTGGGGAAACTCAAGAGGCACAGGGAAATCTGGGAGAACACAGCTTTATTTTCACTGGTGGGCTCAGTGGGATCATTCCCCAAAGACTAAGCACCCGGCAGGTTAGAGGTGAGTTTTTATGGTTACGGGTGATGGGGGATGGTAACAGGACTTTTTTCGGGGTTTCTCAGGGCCATTGGCCCCCTTTATGCGGAAGTATAATCTACATGGAAGCATCAGAGGAGAGCGCTAAGTCATCCCTGGGAACTTGTTTTCTTTTCTTAACCAAGCGGTCGACCATTTGGTCTTTTCTTCCACCTCAGCAGGAGCCATGGAGAGCAGTAGACAGGAAGGGGCTGAGGCCCAGGGGTCTCTATCCACCTCAGTTTCTTTTGCTAAGAACTTTTTAACAAGGCTGTTCCATGTTACGTGTTCTTCACCAGTTCTAACAACTGTACTCCCTTTTCTGTGCTAATACACACATGGGCCACTTTCAAACCATGGTCTTGCCAAGAAAAAATTATCCATGTTTAATATGCAAAAATGACAAATGGTTGTCCTCTCCCTAAAAGTACTCAGAAAAATTCTGACATATAAAATATAATCATTTCCTCCAACACCATCCAAACTAACCGTGCAAAAGTTAAGTCTTCTCCGTGGAGTTGGTTGAGACCATTAGTATGTTGTTTGTAAGTAATTCTTGATCAGAAAATAGCATCTCCCAGAAACAAGTTATACTTTAACTCTGGTTATATGGTTTGTTAAAAACCTTGTTTGAGTCCCTGAAGAGGAAAATGATTACCCATGATCCATTCATCTGTAATAAACTGTATTGTTTCAGCTTTACCCATCTTTTTCAACATTCCTTCAAGAGTTCTCTTTCTCTTCCCAGACTAGCTCCCAACATGCCAGTAATAGGATCTTCACACTTTCAAGTCTTCTTAAGGAAGAACTTCTTCTAAAAGTTAATTGTGGTCTTTTGGCAAAGGTCAAAAATAGAAAGTTCCATTTGTTTAGCTTAAAGCCTAAGGTCAGTTTTATTCTTAGGTATCTCTTCAACTTAATCTCTACTTCAACATCTAGTTTCTATGGGAACTGAGGTATAGTTAGTAGTTGGGTCAGAAAAGAGGAATTTTTAAATGTAAAGGAATTTAGTTTTTAACATAGAAGATACTAGGCGACACTTCACAGCTTTTCCAGGTGGAGCCTGTTTTGTTTCCCAGGAACTCTAGATTTTTTTCTGAAGAAACCAGACATTTACTCTTTTTCACACAGCCCCAGAAAAGATTGCTCTTTCTCTTTTCAACTACTTAATCCCCATCAAGTTAATTAACCAAATTAAGATAGCTAAGAGAGAGAACGCTTCTTCTGTGGAGAAATTGTAGTGACCAATAGAACTATTTCTCTGGGAATCACTTAGTGAAATGTCTTTTTTTGTTTGTTTGTTTACTTCGGATTCCTTAACAATAATAACTTTTTTGATTTTTTTGTCTCATTCAAGTATGATTGGAAAAATCTAGGTACTTTTGTCCATGTTCTTAGTGTAGCTGGATTAAAGTATAGATGCTGTTGGATCACTCACGTGGGGAGATACTGGAGGTGGAAGAAATACTGTCAGACACTAAAAGGGATAACATCAAAGAGATGGTATAAGTGCTTAATGTTACATCTTCAGAAATGTTTAGTCTTTAAATGGAAATGATATCCTATTTTTTTTAGTTGTTGAAGCTGGAGAGGAAGATCAATGCTTTTTTTTATATTATAGGAGCTACCTTCTGTTGAAGAACTCACTATTATTCTGCCTGAAGATATTGAATTAAAGCCCCTTGGGATGGTTTCAAGTATTATTGAGCAATTAGGTATGTAAATAATTTTATGAATAAAATTACTTCTATCCAGATATGCATTCATTAAATCAAAGATTTTATGACTAGTGCATTTTCTGTGACATATGTAATAATACTTCATTTTATAGTCATTTAGTTTGAATAGATGCAGTTATTTTTTACTTATATATGTAACTCATAAATGTGTCTTTTTTAAAATTCAAAGTCTACTTTTACTGACATTTCTCCAGAATTCTCTTTGATTTGGTATATTTGTTATTTATTGCTATTAAGTTGCTACTTAGTGGCTTAAACAACACAAATTTATTGTTTTATAATTCTGTAGGCCAGAAGTCTGATGTGGCTATCACTGAGCTAAAATCAGTGCTGAGTTCCTTTCTGAAGCCTCTAGGGGAGAATTCATTTTCTTGTCCCTTTCACCTTCTAGAAGATGCCTGTATTCCTTGACTCGTGGCCCCCTTCCTTCATCTTCAAAGCCAGTAATACACCTTCTCTGTGACCCTTCTCCCTTTATCACATCTCTCCCTGACCAAAGCCTGGAAAGATTAGCTGCTTTTAACTCCTTAATTTGGGCCTGCATGCATAATCCAGGATAATCTCCCACAGCTCAAGGTCCTTAACTTTACTAACATCTGCAGAATCTTTTTTTTTTTTAATGTAAGGTAACATATTTATAGTTTCAGGGATTAGGGTGTGGGTGTCTTTTGGTGGGGGGAACATTGTTCTGCCTACTGCCTTTGATTTTATTTTAGAAACATGTAAATTAGAAAGTTCTGTGATTTAATGTCATGAAATATAAAGCTGTTGGTTATAAGAGAACTAGATATTATAGGTTTCTTTAGCCCCAGGTTTTGAAGTATAGGTATACTGAAGGCCTTGAAGTTCATGTAGCTACCATTAGCTCTCATAGTAAGATCCATCTGAAAGTAGAACTCAGAGTTGACAAAGTCAAAGGATATTTGAACTGGATAAAAGACCTAGATTATCCATCAGCCCCCTTAGTTTACAGGATTTAAGGGACACAGAAAAACCTGACTCACTTGCCCTTCTGATCGGTAGTAGAAATTGGATTTTGACCTTTTTCTAACAGTGTCCATACCAATATTTTACAAAGTTTATACTTACATAATTTTGTGCTTTTGCCATTTATTAATCAAAATTCTGATTAAAATGAAACTTTTTTTAAAATTAATTAATTTGACAGAGTTCACAAGTAGGCAGAGAGGCAGGCAGAGAGAGAGGAAGGGAAGCAGGCTCCCCGCTGAGCAGAGAGCCCGATGCGATGCGGGGCTCTATCCCAGGACCCTGGGATCATGAGCTGAGCTGAAGGCAGAGGCTTCAACCCACTGAGCCACCCAGGTGCCCCTGAAACTTTTTTTTTAAAACAGAAATCATTATTATTTAAACTCTTCATGTGATTCTTGCGTCATTACATTTACTGGTATTTAATGATATTTGAGTTCTCTTATGGCATTTAATAATATGCATAAATAAGTTAAGTAATCATTTGATTAGATAGTGTGAGTTGAGCATTTATTAGACTTAATGTATGTAGAAAAAATGTCATGTTTATCAAGAAAAAAATGTGAACCATACAATATGCATAGGATATTGCTTTTTAAAGATAGTTTTGACTAGCATACCCTATTAGACTAACAAAATTCTCAAGCTTCTGGGAATAAAGATTGACTGAAAATCAGCACATGCTACCCTGTTTTGAGACTAAAATAGTATGATTTGGACCAAATTACAAAAGGGAAAATATAATAAGTATTAATATACAACGCAAAAAATATGTGAGTTCAAGTAAGAACCCTAGGAGAATAAGAGAGCATTTGGCTTTGTACTCTGTAGATGTTCTCCAAGTTCTGTTGGCTTGTTTTTTTTTTTCTCTCTCTTATTTAATTTGGAAAATACAAGAAGCTAGTTAGATATTATCCACTTAGGTAGAAGTAGAGAGATTTCATGAAGTTAAGATCTTGTACTAGTAGATACTTTGACTGTTGATAGCCTTGGAAATTTTTATCAATGTATGGTACAGACTTTAGGTTGATGTGTATGCAGATGCCGCCTAGAATAATAAAAAAAAATGGTTTTGAAGCACAGTCAGTAGTTGTGTTGCTAAAGGAAGAGCATTGGAACTAGGGATCTAGGTTATTCTAGGTTCTGATGATGACTTGGTCTGGAATTGGCCATGTGATAATGTTACTGTGTTAAGCCCTGTTTTCTCATCTTTCTATAAAATGAGGGAATTGGATTAGGTGATCTTTTATTTTCATGTAATTTGATCCTTGGGAATGGGATTATGGAGGAGAAATGATTGAAAATGAATGCTTTGTTAGTGCTCACTATCATTATCAATCCTTACTCATCATCTTTATCCCAGAAACATACCTAACTCAAAAGATGTTGACCTGTGATCTGTTACTGCACATGTATGTTCAGAATTTAGAAGCACCAACTATTGTAATTAATTGGATATAGTTGAAATTTTTAAAATGAATTTTAATAACCTAAACTAACATTTTATTTCTCAAGTGGACATGGCATTATCTGTGTAATGTGTCAAGTATTCTTGCTTTTGTTGCTCTAATTTTCTAAGCCTATTGTTTGTTTGTCTTCTCTATTTGCTATGGTAGCTTGATTGTTTTCTCATATGTGGCCTTTATAGGAATTGGAGGTTATAATAGACTAGTGGTATGATTCTGTTGCATTTTGAGGCAAATTACCATGAGTTCTATCATTCTTCATCTCTTCCAGAGGAAGATGCTTTTGGGAAATCTTTAGCTTTTTCATAGATCAGTAAGTACTCAGTGCTTTGTAGAAAAGAATTTCTAGAGTGAGAAAGAAGACTAATATTTCCTAAAACAAGGGTTTGTGACTAAATGTGATTTTACTTTCTTGGGTGAAAATTGCTTGGGAAAATGTACATGACTTAAATTTTGGCTTTTTAGTGATTGATACCAACTTCCTGTAAAAATTTTTACTTTAGTTTCTGTTTCTTAGAGTTGTAGCTTTTTCTATTAAAGATACGTAGAATCTATTTCCTTGTGCCACTTGATAATAAATAGACTGTTGTTTAAAGAGGAATAGTTACTGAGGTGTATTATCTCACCTTAAATTCCATTTTAAATTATGTTAAAAATTCCCACTCAAATTTTATATGATCTTCTGATTAAATCTTGAAATAATCTCCTTTGTTTCATTTTTCAGTAATAATTGAATCTATGACTAACCTACCTCCGGTTAATGAGGAGACTGTGCTGTTTAAAAGTGATCGACAGGCAGCAGGAAAGGTTTGTAAAAAAAAAAAAAAAAAGCAAATCTTACAATTATTCTCTTTCGTTGTTGATTTGTTTTTCTGATTTTCCCTATCCTAAAAAAAAAATTATTAATTTTAGTAGATGAGCAGTCTAGAGCTCTCGTTTTAGTTTATTCTTGATTTTTTCAGTACTTCATATCTGTTGGTATGCAGTTTTTTCCTTTTTGTCACGTACCTTGTGAAGTAGTGGGTCTACATATTGGATACCTCCAGGTACTCAAAGTTGAGTGTAGCAAACTTTCTACAGTGTAGTAGTTCTTAGTCTTTTTTAGGTTTGTGTGTTCCTTTTAGTGGGGCCTCTCAATACTTTTTAGGCTTTGGTTTCCTCAGATGGAATCTGTAGAGTGGAAAAATGTAAAAGGGGGAAAAAGGTTTCTGTAATAGCTGCAAAGTGTCACTGTAAGCACATTCTGTGGAATTAGGAATATTTATACTTCAGTACTCACCAAAAAGTCATGTCCCTAATATCCTTCGAGTGGAATAATTCTGCATGTCCATCTTTAATATGGAAGACTACACAATATACCCAGTAAATATGCAGTTTTGAGCCGTCAGCAGAGGATCTAAAACCTCTAAGATCAAGACTATAAATACCAATTAAGTATTTCTTTTTCGGCATTAGGGGTAGTTCTAATTCACCTTACATTCTCCACTGTGTAAAGAATAATGCTTTGTAAATTATAAGTGCTAAGTAAATATGTACTGTGTTGAAAACAATAAAAATAATAAACCAGCTGCTATCTTTGGGGAAGTCACTTTTTGGGTTCTACATTTTCCCAGATAACTAATAGTTCGTTTCCTTCTTATTCTAAAGAGATACAATTAATTTACATCTAGTCAGGAAAAAAAGCATACCTTTTTAATTCTATTATTGGGTCATTCATACAGTTTTCCCTTTTACATGCTATTTCCTATTGTCCCATTCTAATACAGATTAGAAAGAGGTCAGATTTTTATCAGGGTCCTGCCTACCTTGTACTGCCTACATACTTTTTTGGTTTTGTTTCTGTTTTTGTTTAGATTGACAGGCTAATTTACCAAAGAGAAATGAGTGACTTAGGATTGCAAAGCAATCAGTAACAGAATTAATTGGAGTCTAGAGCTAATATATTTTGGCAGTTCTTGAGAAAGTTGGTGAGGGGAAGAAAGACTTTAATGCCTAAAGCATGGCATCATACATTTTTCCCTTACAGATACCTAAGTTCAGTCTTTCTCTTTCAAGGATGAGGTCTGCTGGTGTCTTTGTAAGTGGTTAGAGATTCACTGGGGGGCTTAACCTCAGAGAAGGTTTAGAGAGAAGAGGGATGGGAAATGAGTCAGTGACTGTGCCATGAATGTAGCTCTCTATGCCCACTGACTGGTATGTATTCTTTAGGAAATACCAGTATTCTGCTCTGGTACAAAGAAAGGCAAAGCATTTTTTGCTCTCTTCCAGAAAGTAATAGAAGATGGGAGGGGATGAAGAGGGAATGGAAACTTATTTCTTGGTTTTCTAACTCATTTGAAACATTATTTCCATGATTCCTTTTATTTATGATTTTCATGACAGTTGTCTTTTTAAGTAGCTAGCTGAGACAATTTTAATTTAAAAATACCCAACACTTTGCTAATTAAAAACCTCTAAATTCAGATTTCTTATATCCCTCAGTACATTTGAATTTTTAGTTTTTTAATTGTGACTAATAATGTTAATATTCAGCTCTTTTGTCACTTGACTTTGAAAGGAGTCCGATGAAAATGTAACATTTATGCCTCTAACTTTAGTTATGT
Organism: Lontra canadensis; assembly: GCF_010015895.1. NCBI lineage: Eukaryota > Metazoa > Chordata > Mammalia > Carnivora > Mustelidae > Lontra > Lontra canadensis. Next base: position 129,933,951 of record NW_022630995.1, on the reverse strand, counting down.
GACATAAGTCTAGAGGGAAAAATTAAATCTATTTCTAAATCTTACATGGAGAGCTTTGTAAATTCAAGAAGTGATAGGCCTTTAAAAAATATTTAATTATACATCTAAGTTCCTTGACATGATTCTCCAAAATAATGGTGTAGGGATAGGGAGGGTTGGAACTATCAGTTAAATAAATGAGTCACCAGAAAATGAAATTGAATCTGTTTTAGATCTTATCTATGTACTAAATTAGTTTTACCTTCAGTGTCGAGCCTTTGCACATCCTTTCTTTTCCCTCTACTCTGAACAGTAGTAATGAAGCACAGGGATACATATTTTGTATATCTTTTTAAGTTCATTGGAACGCTAAGCAAATGGAATTATCCCCATTTACTCAAAAATCACAAAACTTTGAAAAAGGAACAAAATTGAGTTTATAACCTAGTTAGTCTGTCTGACGCATTTCCCTTCCACCTTCCTCCCCCTTACCACTGAATTAAGGAAGGTGACCTTGGATTTGTGTTCTACCTTTTGCCCTTCAATCCCCATGATGAAGAGTTACTCATGATAAGTGATGATGAAATTTTATTTTTAATGTTTAGCATTTAAAAATTGACCAACCTATACAGTTTATTATCCCTGTATACCATGAATTACTTATTGTTTTGCATTTAGTTTTCAGTGTTTGTTAGAGTTGGGCTGGAATTTTTACTGACCTTTTTTTTAAAAGCATATATTACACTTTTGGTTGGTAGGATGTATTGATTTTCTGAAAGTCTCTATATTATTTTGATACAGTGGTTTATTTTCTCTTCCCTCAGCACCTTGTGAAATAATAGTAACACATAGTGATTATTGTAAAGTGATTGATAAGAGATAATTCCGAATGGCTGTGAGGGGTTCATTTTCCCCTTTGCCCTTTTGGTACATTAGCCAAAAAGTGGCTAAGCTGGAACAACAACCGTAAGGCCTTTGTCAGTGGCATTCTTTGAAGGCCAGGCTCTGTTCTCAGAGCAGAAGTATGCAGATCTTGGTTCCATTTGCACAGTGTTCAGCGTTAGTCCTGGGCCTGGAGATTCTTTGATCTGTTTATTGTTACCTAAAGAAACTAGGATTACCTAGTCCCTCTGAGGCTAACCAGTAAGTATATAACATACGTGTGGAGAGGGCAGTGTGCAGCTTATTCTCTATCTTGGAGTGCTCTCTCTGCATGTCTAGCCAGCTGACTCAGGCTGGCCCCCAACCACTAGAACTTTTGCCATGGAGCATACAAAATATCTAAGCCTAGACATTGCTGTGGAATGAGAATTTGGGGGGATGAATTTACTTGTGTGCTTGTCATTTTTTTTCCCAACAGACCTTAAACTGTATCTGTATAAGGTGGTAGTGGTGTATGTTTGTGATCTCTGTGTGTGACGAGAATCCTTTAAGGTCCTTTAGCAGAAAGATACTGCCTTTGAATAAGAGATGGTAAGTTTTGTAAGCGAGAGCCAAGTTTGTAGACCCTGAAAACTACCTTTCAAAGGACAGGGCAAGTATAAAACATTAGTTGGATTAAATTTTTATGAGTGTTTCTATGGAATATATACTATTATTTAAAGTATAAGGAAAGCTTCTTGCCTACCTTAAAGTAAGTATCTTAGACATTATTATCCTGAGTTTCCTTTCTCACCCTGTTGTCTCAGCCATTCCTTCCTTTCCTTTTATCTGTAGTCAGGTGGTTTGGAACTTGCAGAATCCTCAAAGCAGGTCTGAGGAGTGAGCCAGGATACAAGGTTTAATGAAACTATGAGATGTAGTGGGCTGGCCTGACCCCTGCTTTGTCTGAGGTTGTTCTTCAGAGTTAGCTCTCAGGTATTACCCAATCTAAAATCTATACTTTTAGGTGATAGTAGTTTAAAATATTGTTAAACCTTTTTTTTTCCTGTAACTCTGGATTAGCTTAAATCGCTTATGTCAACTCTGTTAAGTGTTTCATAGCTATTTGAGGTAGGAGCATAAATACTTCTCAGTTTTGGTATAAGCCATGCATGGATTCTCTAAAGTAGCTTCCTGTTACCTGTTATATGTGTAGTTATTTTGCTTAAAACCTTATAATAATTTTATCATAGGTAGGGCTCATTAACACTTGAGATCTTAAGAACAGTCCCCAGGTATGCTTTGATTTTAACTACGTGTTTTGAATGCCGGCTTATATTTTAGTTCAGACCAGTTTCTGCATAAGCCTGAAGCTCATCAAGCATTTCTTTCGTGAAATCATTTCTCAGGAAACAGAATTATTTTGTCCAGGAAACCAATCTTTGGGAAACAGCTTTATGTACCAGGTTGCAAACAGTGATTATTATACATGAATTTTTTTAAACAAATTTTTATCCCTATCCAAACTTGAAGAATAAGATTTATTGATATTTATCAAAGGAATTTAAAAAAGAATTGTTTTTAAGACTTTATAAATTAAAAACAATTTTTTAGATAAACCATTCAACAAACTTTAATTAAACTCCTGCCTTAATACTGTTTGAGCTTCAGTGGGTGACCCCACTATTCCAGGACTAACGTGGGTGCTCAGACATTAAACTTGCAGTGCTAAAAGCAGACAACCCAGGAGTCAGACAGACCCGGCCTCAAGTTTCCTCTTCCACCACCGTATGACCTTCAGCATGTTACTCTACCACCATGAGTCTCCCTTTCTTTATCTTTGGATGGGTATTAATATAGGTACTTAATTCTTTTTTTTTTTTTTTTTTTTAAAGATTTAAAGATTTAATTTATTTATTTGTCAGAGACAGAGGGAGAGAGGGCGAGCGAGCACAGGCAGACAGAGAGGCAGGCAGAGGCAGAGGGAGAAGCAGGCTCCCCGCCGAGCAAGGAGCCCGATGTGGGACTCGATCCCAGGATGCCGGGATCATGACCTGAGCCGAAGGCAGCCGCTTAACCAACTGAGCCACCCAGGCGTCCCAATAGGTACTTAATTCTTAAGATTGCAGTAAAGATTAAGCAAGATGAAGTGTACAGAGCTCACACACCTGGCATATAAACACTTGATCAGTAAATGCCATGTGTTATAATTGTCACCATCCCTGTTTGTCAGTTGGCTTACCAGCTTCTTCTCAGTATCTGTCTAGGGAATGCCAGTCTGGGGGAAGGGTTAGACAAAGACTGCTGAGTTCCTCAGTAGAGGTCGTCATCTAACCTAGTTCTGGCCACTGAGAAAAAAAGAGGATGTTTTTGGTTGAGACTTTCAAGAAGGCTTAAAATAATATGAATGTATGGGGCGAGTGGGAGGTTGTGGGGGGACATGTTGGTATATACATTTCGTTCTTCCTTCTTCCACTTCTTCCTGCCTGGACACAGGTAGTATTTCTACCACTTCCTACCTAGAAGCAAAGCAGCTATCCTGTGATGCTAGGGGTGAACAAGAATGTGCTGAGGATGGCTGGTGGAAAGACACAGGGAGTCCAACTCGCCCCTGGCATCATGGAGCCACTGTACCCAACTTAGATTTCTGACTTTTGGACTGAGAAAAAATAAAACTTCCAATTTGCTTCAGTTGCTGTTTCCAGGTTTCTGTTATTCACAGTCAAACAGAATTTTCAACCAGTAATAGGCACTCACAAGTAGAAATAGAGGCAACGGATGCAAACAGGCAATTTAACAAAAAGGCAAATGTCATGTAAGTCTGTGGCAAAACTTACTACATCATCATTATTAGATAAATATAAGCATGACACCATGTTTAACTGTCATGTTGACCATAAAATACAAAGAATAATATTTATTTATTTATTTAAAATATTTTATTTAGCTATTTGACAGAGAGAAAGAGAATGAGAGAGGGAACACAAGCAGGGGGAGTGGGAGAGAGAGAAGCAGGCTTCCCGCTAAAGAGGGAGCCTGATGTGGGCCTTGACCCCAGGACCCTGGGATATCAAGACCTGAGCCAAAAGCAGGTGCTTAACATCCGAGCCACCCAGGCGCCCCCCAGAGAATATTTCAAACACCATATTTAACAATTTATAAAATGTAACAATTGTTTTTATTATGCTATTTTTTCTTCTGACTTCTCTGAAAGAAATAAAATACAGTACATGAACTGGAAGCTCTGTTTTCCTTTCTTTCTAATCCATTCACTTCCCTTCATCCCCATGTTAGCCAGTATTCTGAAGATACTTGTGTATTCTCTTTATCTAGATTTTTATACTTTCAGTACATAAGTATATATATGCAAAAAAAAATACGATAGAACAAGTTACCTATTAACGTATTTTTAAAATTCACGTTATAATTCCATTCGTATCTTTTTATGAAACTCTTTAACTCAGTATATTTAGTATATTTAGTAGTATAATTTTTGAGGTTTACCCAAATGTATACATATGTCTAGTTTATTCATTTTAAAAATTCTACTGTCTTCCACTGCACAAATATACTATCATTTATTTACCAATTCTTTGTTAAACATATATATTTTTCTAGCTTTTGCCGTTAACATGACTTTTTAAAAAGTGACAAGTAAGATAACCCATTACTTTATGTAATGTGAACCAGTAAGAATTGTGTTGCAGTATATCCCTCTGTCCTTTGCAATTCTGGTTGGAAGAGGACTACTCTTTGTTTCTAAATCCTTTCAAAACAAATTTGCTATTTCCTTTTAGAATTTAAAAAAATAAATAAATTTTTTATGCAATTAGTGTTGCTTCAGAATATTTTGGCATTTTAATTTTATTGAGTGTTACGAGTTCTTTTTGGGTTACTCAAACTTTCAGAATATTGGTACCATGATGGGTGAGCTGTTTTATGCCTCACTGAAAATTAATAAAATCCCAAATGGTGTACTTTCAGAGAACAAAATGAGAATATTTACTATCAAAAATGAAGAACTGACAGTGTGCTAAAACAGGCACTTTCAGTGCACTAGGTTTAAAATGGTCCAGGCTATTTGGAACGTTACTTAGTAATTTACATCCAGAGTTTTGGTGATAATCATACTCTTGGCTCCAATAATTCTGCCCCTTACAAATAAATTTTTGGGAAATCTTAAGTATAGAAATATATATAAAAGGATGTTTATCAGGGCATCATTTATTACATATTGCACAAATTGGAAGCTCCCTAAATGTCCTATTAGACAAGTCAAATAGTGCCAGATCTATAAAGGGTTGTGATACAGCCACTGAAATTATACTTACAGAGAATATGTATAAGATGGAAAAACTTAATGCAACTTTAGGTTTTAAAAGGGAACAGTATACAAAGCTACAGTGTGATCTCAGGAGAAAAAAATTATTAATAGAAAAAAAGCTTAGAAAGGTTGACACTGACAGTGGTCATTGTCTAGTTTCTATAACATACATATATTTATTTATTTATTTATTTATTTATTTATTTTTTTTTAAAGTAACATTTTGTATTACACATTTAACTAGTTAAAAAAGAAATCTATCTTACTTAGTGAAAAGACAATGCTTTCAATCTAGGGGAAAAAAAAGCCTGTAGTGACACACTGGAAATGCTTTGTAATCAGTATATTAAGGAGACATTCATACATTCCAAATGCTTAATTCTGATAACCAGATTTAAGCTTGTGAACATGACTTTAAACATACAATTAAAGCTATTCGTCATAATTTGCTATACTACCAACATTAAATTACAGTTACTTCGGAGCGTTATTTAAAGTAAGCCTGTTAACATACCTTAAAAACAAACAAAAACCTTCCTATCTCATACATGCAAACTTCTCCACATAAATGTCTCTTCACTGTAAGTTACCCTGCTCCCGAAGCCACTACTCTGAAGCTTATCATGGTCCAAAGAGAAGGAAAAAAAGTATAACCAGGACTGATATATATATATATGTATGTATATATATTAAAAAAAAAGGGGAAAAAAAAAAGATGGCACAGAAGGGAATGCAATTCTACAAGTGCAAGCCCTCAAGCAGCAGCATATATGATAAACCCTTTCTTTAAAGAGGTATCCTTTCTATCACTGATACCACAGGCCAAATTACATAGCATGCCATCTTCAAGTAACAGTTGAGGCAATAAATGCAGAGGCATCACAATGAATCCCACTTAACATAACTACAGACCAACACTTCTCTACAAATTCTTTGTCTGATTGCCAATTAAATACAAGTTTTAACTTCATAGCTTAACAATTAAGGGTGATACAATGAAGTCAATACATACACCTAGCATTTCAGTCTGAGCTGTTTCATATACATAGAACTGAAATTAATTACAAGGTACGGCCTAACAAATGCTAGGGGAGATTTTTTTTGAAAGCAGTTTTTACAAATATTAAACTTATCTTCCACACTGAAGTCATCATACATACAGGGCAAAGTCAGAGCTTTTATATTTGAGTTTATTCTTCATTTAACTTTTAAAACACTACTATAGTTGAATATTAAAACAAAAACAATAGCAAGTAGTGAGCTATGATTATAGTCCTTCACTCATTCACTACTGCACATAAAATGCCAGCAGTGTTATTCACTGGCCCCATTAAGAGGTCTGACACTGAACACCACCCCTGGGATGATGTTCATCATCCTCATATGCTTCCCCATTGTAATGGCGCCGTCTTTCCTGATTTGGATCAAAGTCCACCAGTTCTACCTGGTCCATTTCATCAGTCTCTTCTACTTCCTTCCTCTCAGGTAGGAGTTTTTCCAGCAGAGAGTTTATCAGGAGACAGAAAGCCATTCTCAGGAAAGTTTACCTTAAATTCGATGATGAGGCGACCCTTCTCATATGGCCTACGATAAATTGGCATGCCTTCATTTAGCACACACTTGATATCTCCATGCTTGACAATTTGACCTGGATGAGAGGTGATGACAATGGTTCGGTTGTCCAGAGTAGATATTGGCTTTTGGAAACCGCACAGTGCTTCAACCAGCTGTATGTCCATACACATGAAAAGGTCTTCTCCTCGCCGAGTAAAAACAGCATGGTCCTTCTGATCTAAAACAATGATAATATCTCCTGGTTCCAGTCCTGGTTCTTGGTCTCCTTCACCATGGAATGTTATCTTCTGGCCATCTTTCATGCCTTTGTCAATATGAACTTCTAGAATCTTCTTCTCTCGAACTATCTTCCTTCCATTGCAGCTTTTACATCTATCTTTAGGACTGATCCGTTCCCCATGGCCCTGGCACTCCATGCACACAGACTGAATTTGCTGAACCATTCCAGGTCCTATCTGATGAATTCTTATTTGTATTCCAGTACCTCGGCAATTGGGACAACACTCAACTGCTCCTTTCTTACCACCTCGGCCTTCACATTTATCGCAAATCACATTCTTTTGCAGAGCTAGTTTTCTTGTTGCACCATTATATAAATCTTCTAAGGTTACTGAGAGCTGATGCACAACATTTTTACCTCTCCTTTCTCTCTGCATTCTTCCTCCTCCTCCAAAAAACATATCAAAGATGTCCATGGGGGAGCCAAAACCACCACCAGCTCCACCTTCTTTAATTGCCTGTTCACCTCCTTTGTCATATAATTCCCTTTTCTTTGCATCAGAGAGTACTTCATAAGCTTGAGAAATCTGTTTAAACTTCTCTCCTTCATTTGGATTCTTATCAGGGTGGTACTTCAAGGCCAGTTTCCTGTAGGCCTTTTTCAATTCTTCTTGGGTGGCATTGGGTTTGACCCCCAAAACATCATAGTAAGTGGTTTCTTTCACCATTTTCTACAGCCGGTGAGAGGGCCGAGGCCGATGTGGGGGAGCGGGAAGGAGCGTGTTGCTGGGCGCAGCTCGGGTAGCCGCCGCTCCTCCGCGTCTCACCGAGCGTTCTGGAAAGTTCCCCATATATTTATTATTAGAAACATTTTTTTTTAAATTTAGGTATTCTGAGAAGAGTTTGAAAACAAGAGGCTTCCTGTAATCATTCATAGAACATTTTCAGAAATAAAATATGACTGTACTAAAAACAGTTCCTTTACATAAAAGTTCAAAGCTGTATAAGCTTCTCTGGTTTTTGAGAAATAACTTCAAGTTCAAATCTACTCTTCTCAGTTTTGAATTAGAAACAGTTGTGGTTTTACTTTATGAAAAATGTTAACTACTGTATAGAAACAACAGAAATGATTGAATACCCACTAAAGCAGAAGCTTGTCAAGTTTTGTGTTACAAAATTCCAGGTGACTGCATTTTATTTTTCAAAAGTTATACATTATAATTCTTTTCTTTATCCTTTACAATTTAAATGAGTAAAGATTAAAAAAAAACCTTCATAATTTGTATCTAGTTAGTACACCACCAAGATGATTTGAATTTATCAAGGAACAAATTTGTTACACTTGTTTCAAATTCATAAAGGAAATCTGGAATGCGTTGATACATTTATAATCAAAATATGAAGACTTTGAGTATGCAAAAATGACTTCAATATAAATAAAATTTTATTGTTCTGACATGACAGATTTACCTTATTTTAACAATTACCAGTTTTTTAAAAAAAATGACTGACTTTCTGAGTTATTTCACATATTAAAGGTATTTATGTTTCTTCTATTTTATAGATATTTGAGATATTTGGACCTGTTGCACATCCATTTTACGTCTTGCGGTTTAATTCTTCAGAGCATATTGAGAGTAAAGGTATTAAAATAAAGGACACTATGTATTTTGCCCCATCAATGAAAGACTTCACCCAGTACATATTCACAGAAAAACTTAAACAGTAAGTATGTCACTGACAACATTAGTTATTGTTTGCTTATCTAATGTTTATATTTTATGAATAATTTTCAGTGAAGGTAGTTTCTTGTTAAATATCTGTGTTCCAGAGCATTGATTTATTTTCCTAATAACATCTCTGAAAGCTGTAATTTCTTACCAGATTTTACAGGTTGAGATGATTTGTATCTTTTACCCAAAATCACATAATCAAGTAGTAGGACTACATTTGGGCCATAGAAAGTTTTTGAATTCACATTTTTTCCCGTGGCATACCTTTTTTTATAAACATGCTATTCAGCATTAGTAACCATGCTTTTCCATTTTAAATAGAATTATTCCTTGGATTACATTGTAGGCTTAACTATTTAGTAAAACTTGGTAATTCTCAAGGGAAAAAAAATGAGTAAATTTTATATTGCTTATAGATAACAAATTTATAGACAGGACAACAAAAATGTGTCCCTAAGAAGTTGTGTATCAAGTTGATAAACAGCGTTTATTTATTTTTTTAATTTGTATTTCTTTTGAGAGTAGGGGGAGAGCATGCGCACAAGCGGGGGAGAGGGAAGGGGCAGAGGGAGAAGCTGACTTCCTGCAGAGCAGGGAGCCCAGTGCAGGGCTCTGTCTCAGGACCCTGAGATCATGACCTAAGCCAAAGGCAGGTGCTTAACAGACTGAGCCACCCGTGTGCCTCAAACAGGGTTGATTTAACCAACAAACTACTGCTTTCCCTTTTGTAGATGCTAAACGATGCCTGTGGCATACGGATAGTAATATTTCTGCATGTTTATGCTACTTATTAATTGTGCATTTTCCATGTGTTATTTGTGTTGCTAAGTGTTAGCTGTAGAGCTGCTTATATCAGTTGAACTTGTTATTATAATTATATAATTTGTTTATAGTAAATCAGTGATATATGGTTCCAGTAGAATAGTTTTTTCAGAAAAAAAGAAGGTTGAATGCTTTGGAAAGATGTAATGAATATGAGCCACTAAAAATATTGTAAAATTTAGTAGGAGTGGAAGAAACACTACAAAAGATTGGGGGAGGGGTGGGTATCCAAAAAAGACTTTGCACTCAGTTTGACACACAGGTCTCTTTTAGGTCTAGCTCTCTTTTGATAGGAAACTTGAAGTGTAGTTGAAGTGTTAGGAATGTGGTTTTTGTAGAACATAGAGGGGAACTTCAGTCAGTCACTAACCTTAGTGCTACCTCAGAAGTACTAGTCCTCATTGCATGGTGTAAAATCTCTAAAGTGCTTACACATTAAATCAAGTCTCTGAATTTTATTTATTATAATTCATTAAACTCGTGTTTAAGAATCCATATAATTATCTGAGGAACATTTTGCCTAAGTTGTTCTCAGGTTGGTAAGGTTGATTTTTCTGAACAACCGCTGAAAAGAAAGGTAAATTAAATAGAAAAGTCTTGTTTTAAAATCATGCCTTAAATAGATAGCATTTCATTCTGCTTTACTAGGATGTTGCTGCGGATATGCCCTTTTTTTGTTTTTAACAAAATATTTTAGCTAATAACAAATTTAAAAGCTTCTCTAAAGACATTTATTAAATAGATTTTAAACAAGAGAAGCCTTTTTTTTTATTTGCAATAATAATAATTTTTTCCTGGAAAGAGACAATAATGAATTGGGAAATTAGGCCCACATGGCAGAAGCCCCACCTGACAAAGGTTATTTTATTCTAGACTGCAGTATGGTGTCTGCATGGGCACTCAGTGGAGTACTTTGCCTTTGAGGTAGAGAAGGTCATCTCCTCTCTAGTTTATCTGCTGTAAGGCTTGTAAGGCTGTTTTAATTTTAGCCTCCCATGAACTACTCTTGTTGAAAGTGTGTTTTGAAATGTTGCTAGATCTTTTCTTTAGCAGATTTTGATTTTCTGTAGTAAATGCACTAATGGGGAACTTTCCCTGTTTATGTCTTTAAACCCCATGCCAAGGGCAACATAGGCCATGAGATGGCATATATGCAAGAAAGAGTATTGGAGCTATGTTAAATGCATAGGTGTAAGCTTATCATTAGTGAGTAAAAGCTTTTTTTAAAAATGATAGAAAAAATCATTGATAATGCCCCATATACAGTGTCAAAGTTCTGAATCAAAATTTTAGAGCAGACTTAATGATTTTCTTATTCTGCCAGCCCACTGACATTTGTACATTCATTTTCATAGATTATGCTTTAATATAGTAATGATTTTAATGAATGAATTCCTGAGAATCTCATTTATTTTGGGGATCTAGTTTAAAGCAATGAGGATCACATTTACTCCTAGTATTTTTTGTAGTATTTTAATGTAATTGAGTAACAAGACATTGTTAAACTTACAAAATAAAAATGATTAAAGAGATAAAGATGAACTTTCAGAAATCATAGTCATACTTAATAATATATGTATTTTTGTTGGTTAAAAACTTTCCACTAAAATTAATTAGTGCTTGTGATTATACTGTCCTTCAGACTCTTCAGAATTCTTTCTCCATACCAGATGAGATAGCTTTTATTCCACCCTCTCGCTTTGAGAAATACTGTTGGAATAAGCTTTGGTTCCTCATGGAATATTGTTGATATTCCTCAGGTAAATAGTGGAAGAAGAATTTCAGGTTGTTATCTCTAGCATTAAACTTGTAAAATTTTAGGGAATGCTTCATGGTCATTTTGTATCCTTAGCACCTGAAACAGTGTCTGACCTATAGTTGGTGCAGAATACGCATTTGTTGACATGAGTTTTATGAGCCAAACTCAGGTATCATGAAAGTATCAACCAAAGTCATAGCATCTGGAGATGGTTATGAACTGCAAAACCACTTTCCTCTGCATACCATATAGCCTTGGCTTCTCATTTTGATTACCCCAGTCCTAATATTTGTATGTGTCCAGATCTTGTGTTTTTCTTACGAGCTTTCCACATCTTCTGAAACAAGGTGAAGAACATATACATAGTCCTTTATTTTTTGCTCTTATTTTCATGTATATTATAAAATTAAGGATTGAGCTCATGTCTTTTACTTCATTATTTTCTATACTGTTAAGTTATAAACACAGAATCTTACGTACTTCTTAAGTACTTCATGTTTTCTTTTGACTTTTTTCTCTTTCTAGGGATCGGGGATCAGATGCGTCATGGAAGAATGATCAGGAACCCCCACCAGAAGTAAGTATAAGTCTCTTTACATAATCTTTTAGGAAGAGAAGCAGGATTTTTTTTTTTTTAGATTATTTATTTATTTATTTGAGGAGAGTGTGAATGCATGGAAGAGGGGTTGGGGATAGAGGAAGGGGGGCTCGATCCAGGACCCTGAGACATGACCTGAGCTGAAGGCATACATGAAACTCACAGCCACCCAGGCACCTCACAACTTAATTTTATAAATTCGTCTTGACCTTAAGGAGATCCTTAATGCTGCTTGGCAGTCATACTGCCGTCTGTGGGAGCATGTACTTTCCCCTCCTCACCAAGATGACTATTTTATACCCCTCGATAAGAGTTTTTAATTGATCATTTTAGGAAAACAATATTTTCTGTTGCATCTTAATAATTACCAGTTTATCATTTTCCTTGTAACTTCCTATTTTTTAAAATCAATTTTATTGACAGCTGATAAAAACAGAATTGTCATTATTTTAAAAAATTTTGTTTTTAAATTTAGTATATTAACTATATGGGACATGAATACATTCAGTGGTGCTTATAATAAGCTGCTTTCTCTTGGACGTACAAAATCATTAGAATCTATGCGCCTCTCCATTTTTTATAATATAATTACGTTCCTAAGAAGAGGATTTTCTTTCCTGAATCCATGTCAGCAAGATTAATTTTATGTCTAAAGTAGCTTGATGCTCAGTTTTTTTAGAGATGTGGGATAACCAGGAATAATCAGGAATAATAGTTGGGAATTATTTAACGTTCCATGGAGATTTTCTCTTTTTTTAATTAAAATATAAAAATTGTAGCAATGAGTATATACATTTCTTAAAATAGTATAAATTTATACACTGTAGGGGAAAATATAATTATTATAAGTGAGAGTTTTTAAAGATAATCAGGAATTCTGGTGAAGTTTCACAATATATAAATTCTTGGGTTTGTAGATTTAACTTTGTTCATTTTAGATGTTCTCAAGCAGTGCTGAAGATTCCTGTTAATTTCTAGTTTTGCTGAGGTGTGAATCAGGTAACACTAACTGACAGGGTCACTTAACCAGTGACTGATCCTAGTTTAGTATCTACATTGTCAGGGGATTATGTTTTCTAATTTATATTATGTATACACATGATTTCTGTTAAGGCTCTGAAGATTCACTTAATATTTAGTTATGTTTAGGTCATTTTATTATTGAAGTTACATGTTTTTAAAGTATTTGAGAAAATTCACAAAGGTCTTAAAACATATTTCTTGGGAAATGAAAATATTCTAATACATCCCTGTTGTTTTAGACCTAAGCTTTGAAATTGCTAATTATAGTAATGTTAATTGTTTATAGATTTGGTGTGATTAGGTTAATTTTAAAATTAAATCCCAGCATACTTCATGGTTTTATTTTGTTTTTATTTTGTTTTTTTTGAAGTAGTTGACAATGTCTCTTAATTCTGTAATAGGGGAAAACTTTTGAAAATTTTAAAGTTTATTTTATTATGAAATTTTGTAGTATAGAATTATTGCCTGATATTAATCATAGATTATGTATAAGGCATGAGTTTTCTTCATTTTGGTATTCATTTCAAATATATGAATATGTAATTTGTAATTGAATAAGTGTATTTGAGTGCAGATTTATTATGTATACAAGAAGCATGTGAATTTTTTTCTGACTTAAGGAAGTGATAGCAAAATATTGCCAAAGCAATCTCTCTAAAATAAAAAAAAAAAAAAGCCAGTTAAAATCCTTTAATACCTTCCTCCTACTCTTAGGACATGCCTAGTGACTGGGCCATAGAGTTCTTTATTCTCCAATTTCATCATCTCTGATTTCACTATATAGGAAGCTTTTGCTTTGCTTTACAGAACCAGTTTTATGTCTCAAATATACCATTCCTTTGCACATATTCCCACTCCTTGAAATTTTTCTTTCCTTTGTGCCTTACTAATTCATGATTAGGGATTTATCTGAATTTTTGTCTTCTAAAGATAGAATGATGAAGATATCTAAGCCTTTCCCTGCAGTCCAGTCTAAATCACATCCACAGTGATTTTATCTTCCCTTACTTTGCTTCATTATTTATTTATAGCCCTTACTGTACTTGACATTATATTATTAAAAGAATTAGTACCTGTAAAGTGTTTAGAACAGTGCCTGGCATATAATGGGCATGTATGAATTTTTGAGTGAATGAAAAATGTAATATTTTCTTCTATTTTTATATTAGATCTGATCATTTATGTTATTTTCATATTCCTCACTGTTCCTTCCCTTTAGCATTATTTGGTAGCTGATGCTATGATGAATCTTGATTCTTAAGCGTAAGGCAGTCTTCTGGCTATGGAATACCCATATCTGAAGGTTGTTAAAGATTGGCATTTTAAAGTTACCATCTGTGTGTAGAGAATTCCCTATCTGAAACTTTCTAAGGAAAAATTAAAAAAAGCCTTGAGTACTCTGGCCTATGTTAATTAAGAGTCATATATAGTTAATTCAGATGTATACTAGAAAATATTACACATCAAAAAGTAATATTCTTTCAGGGTCATTGTTAAATAATAGATCTGTTCTTCTCACGTCCAAGTATGTAACAATGAATTGGTAAATCCATTTGACATAATCTGTATGTTTTTCCTCTTGAGGCCTTAGATTTCAGTGATGATGAAAAGGAAAAAGAAGCCAAACAGAGGAAAAAATCTCAGATTCAAGGCCGGAAAAAATTCAAGTCTGAATCTAATGAATCAGGTGAGTAAATGCAATATATAGTAATTTTTTATCTTCACTTAACATTTATATAAGTTGATAACTGATAAAATTGAAGGAAACATGTGGGATCTCTTTTACCTCCTGGCATCCATCTAACATAGGAGGCGTTACAAAGTACAAGATGTGGTAAGAAGAGAGTCATGAGGAATATTCAACGTTAGTTTTTTAAGTTTAAGATGTAAAAATGGCATCTAGAGGTAAAACTAAGCCTCGTTAGTCATTTGTGCATATGGGCACTTTTTTTTTTTTAAGAAACCTCTTTGCTTCCATGTTTAGAATTAAATGCTATAATACTTAATACCCAACTCAAAGTATTTTATTTATTAAAGTATTTTAATAAATTTATAAATTTATAAATAAAATAAATTCAATAAATAAATTTATTAAAGTATTATTAAAGTATTTTATTTCTTAACATACATTTCCGTTTATTATACCTTTCCTATTTTTTAAAAAATTAAACTTTTTATAGATTCCTATGCAGTTGTAAGAAATAATTGAGATTTTCTTGCATGTCCATTACCTACTTTCCTGAAACGGTAGCATCTTGTAAAACTATACAGTACAGTATCACAACCAGGATACTGACTTTTAGGCAGTCAAGATACAGAATATTTCCACCACAGAAAAGGATCACTCATACTGCCTTTTTATAGTCACTCCCACTTCCCTCCCTCCCACCTCCTTAACTCTTAGCAATTACTAATCTGTTCTCCATTTCTGTAATATATTTTGTCATGTCAAAAATGATTACATAAATAGAGCCATCCAGTATGTTACCTTTAGGGATTAGCTTTTGTCACTGAACATAATTTCCTAGATATTCATCCAGATTGTTTTATTTGTCATGTATATTTCTTTTCATTTATGGGTATAGCATTCCATAGTATGAATATACTACAAGTTGTTTACCAGTCAGGCATTAACATCTGGATTGTTAACATTTTTTGGTTATAGGAACAAAGTTGTATGTATTTTTGTACAGGTTTTTGTGTGAACACAACTTTTCATTTCTCTGGAATCAATATCTAAGAACAATTGCTGGATTATACAGTAGTTGGATTACCATCACCAATGTACTCAGTTTCTTTGCATTCTCACCAACATTTGGTTTTGTCACTATTTTTTATTTTAGTTATTCTGATTTTAGTCATTCTGATAGGTGTGTAGTGATAATTGTGATTTTAACTTGCATTTTCTTAATGGCTAAGGATTTTGAACATATTTCCATGTCCTGATTTGCTATCTCTGTATCTTCTTCAGTGATATATTTGTTCATGTCTCTTGCCCGTTTTCTAACTATATTTCTGCTTTTTTGTTCTTGAGTTATGAGATAATTTGTTCCAGCCTGTAACTTGTATTTTTATCCTCTCAAGAAGGCCATTTGTAGGACAAAAGATTTGAAATTTGTTAAGCCCAGTTTATTGTTTTCCTTTTGTGGAGTCTGAGAATTTCTTGTCTAGACCTACATTCTGTAATTTTTTTCCTAGTTTTTTTTTTTCCCCTAAAAGTTTTCAAAGTTATTTTAGCTGTTCTGGTTCCCTTGCTTTTCCATATGCATTGTGTAATAATCTTCTCTATATTGGCAAAAGTCTTGCTGGGATTTTTTTTTTTTTTAAACTTGGTGGGATTTTGGTAGGAATTATATTAAACCTGTGTGTTGGTTTGGAGAGAATTGATAATTAACTGTATTGAGTCTTCCATTGCACAATAATGCTGTACATCTCTATTAATTTAGATCTTTGGTTCTTTTCAGGAGCATTTTGCATGTTTAGAATACAAATCTGTATTGTTTTTGTTGTTGTTATTATACACCTAAGCATTTCATTTTTCAAATCATTGTAAATGGTTTTACATTTTTAATTTCAATGTCCATGTGTTTGTTGCTAGAGTACAGAAATAAGTTAATGTTTGGTTAGCTTCTATCTTGTGACCTTCCTGAACTCACTAGTTATAGGAGTTTTTTTCTTTGACATTTTCTGCTTAGCCAACTATGTCAGTTGCAAATATTCTTTGTTGTTCAAACCATATATATATACATATATACATACATAAATATATATTTTTTGGTCTTTTACTAGGTCTTGTCTCTTGCACTATTGTTGAATAAATGTGCTTTCTTCTTGATTAGAGGAGGAAACATTGTCTTTCATTGTTAAGTATAATTTAGGTATTGGGGTTTTGTAGATGTAGTCAAGTAAAGAAAGTTTCCATCTATTCCTATTTTTTGGAGCTTTTTAAAAAAATTTGTTAGTATTAAATTTTGACAGTACTTTGATAAGATGACATTTTTTGTCAGTAGCCTGTTAATGAGGAGATTACACTGGTTTTAGAATATTGAACCAATCTTTGCATCCCTGGAATAGACCAGATGTGGACATAATGTATAATTTTTCATATGTATGTTGTTGAATTCTCTTGTCTCTGTCTTTCCCTGATGATTTTCTTTGTTCTGAAATC
The DNA here is from genome assembly GCF_010015895.1 of Lontra canadensis. Classification (NCBI taxonomy): domain Eukaryota; kingdom Metazoa; phylum Chordata; class Mammalia; order Carnivora; family Mustelidae; genus Lontra; species Lontra canadensis. Next base: position 129,916,890 of record NW_022630995.1, on the reverse strand, counting down.
TATTTTATCTGATATTAATGTAGCTGCTCCTTTTTTTTTTTTTTCTTTTCAAGATTTATTTGCTAGGAGAGGGAGAAGAGCAGGGGGAGGGGCAGAGAGAGAGGGAGAAGCAGACTCCCTGCTGAGCAGCTGAGCTGGGAGCCCAACATGAGGCTTAATCCCAGGACTCTGGGATCATGACCTGAGCTGAAGGTAGATGCTTAACCAGTTGAACCACCCAGGCACCCTGCTACTCCTTTCTTCTGATTAATGTTTCCATGTTGTGTCTTTTGCTCTCCTCTTACTTTCAACCTGACTACATCCTTTGAAATGAGTATTTTATTTTTTAATCTACTCTACCAGTCATTCCCTGTGTCTTAATTGATGTATTTAGACCATTTGTATTTAATGTAATTATTGATGTTAAAGCTTAAGTCTGCCCTTTTCTGTTCATTCTCTCTGTATTTCATTTCTGTTTTCTATATCTGCCTGCCTGTCAGTACTATAACATTCTTTAGAATTCATTTTGATTTATCTGTAGTGTATTTGAATGTATCTCTGTATAATTTTTTCAGTGGTTGTCCTAGGTATTAAATTGTATATATGTTACTTATCACAATCTACTGGTGTCATTGTTTTGCCAGTTTGTGTGCAGTGTAGAAACCTTACCTCTTAGAAGCTTTACCTCTTTATGTCCCTTGTTTTCTTTTGTTTATAACATAAATTGCCTTAAATAGTTCATATATAGAATTAGAATCATATTACTTATTATAATATTTGTTTTAACAATAATTTAAATAATAAATTAAATTTCTAAACATAATTTAGAAAACTCAGAGAAGGACATTTTATTGTATTTACTCATATTTTTGCTGTGTTCTCCCTTCCTGGTGTTTCAGGTTTCTTTATTGTTTCTATTTAGAGAACTTGCTTTAGTCATTATATCAGTGTAGGTCTGCTGGAGATAAATTATTAGTTTTTCTTCATTGTAGATGTCTTTAGTTTCCCTTTTTTTCCTGAGGGTATTTTCATTACATTTAGAATTCTAGATTGAATTTTCTTTCAGCACTTGAAAATGTTGTGCCACTTTCTTCTTCTCTTCTCTCTGGTTTCTGATGAGACATCTCTTGTCCTTCCTGATCCTCTGGACTTTTGGATTCATTTTTAATTGATAATTTTAAGGCTTTTGCTTTCTTAGTTACCATAAGACAATACTGGAGGTTAAAGAAACGACATTATTGAAATTTTCCGCAGTGTTTTTTGATGTACTAAAATTAATTTTAATTTTGTTTTTATGCTTTTTTCCTCACTCAAAGGTGAAAATTTTTCAGAAGTACATCAGAACTGGAATGTTCATAGCTCCGCTTCAGAGCATTCAAAAGGATATCGTAACAGAGAATTCACACGAGGATTTTCCCGGGGTAGATATCCTCGACCTTGCCATGGCAGGCCTCAGTCGCCACAGTTTCATAACTCAGAGCATATGATGTTTCAGGACACTTCAGGATTTCCACCTCAGAGACACGATAATCCTATCATGCCACAGTATCCCTTTCCTCCTCCAGTGTTTGACATGCACGGCTTTTCACTCCCTCCTCCTCTACCACCACTCCCTCCACCACCACCACCTGCATCTGTAAACCTGGGGTGGGCTGCGCCTAACATGGCACCTCATCCATTAATTCCCTTACCATACTCTATACCCCCACCCCCTCCACCATTGCCTCCACCCCCCTCTTCTGGGGATAGTAATTCTTCCCATTTTGGATCCTACTACTAGATGACTGACTGTATGTTTCTGGAGAAATCTGGACTTTTTATATTATATGAGAAGGATTTTTTTTAAAGAAAGCAATTATGGAGCTAGATTTTTTGTAAAATACTAAATATTTCCTTCAGTTGTAAGTTGATATATATTTGTAACCTTTGTGAAATTGTATCCATATGAAAAATTTACTTTTGTGGAAGAGAAAATCCAATGTGTAATATTTAATTAAAACTGAATCCCTGTTTTCCCTATCCTTGCTCAATTAAACAATGTATATAGGTCTAATAGATCTGGAGCAACTGTCATCATGCGTTAAAATTATTGAACACATTGTCTTCTTAGTATATCTGAAAATAAGATGTTGAAGTCCCACTGAGAGTCTTTAAAATAAATTATTTTTACAAATGTATACTTTGAAAAGTGATTTGATTGTTAATGCAAAAACATAAATTTATGTGTCTTATTTTTTAAAAAAGATTTATTTATTTTAAAGAGGGAAAATGAGAGAGAGTGAGTGTGAGGTGGAGGGGTAGAGGGAGGTATTCCCAAGCAGACTCTGCACTGAGCACACAGCCTGAAACGGGGCTTGATTCCATGACTTCAGGTCACAACCCAAGTTGAAACCAAGAGTTGGACATCAACCCACTGTGCCATCCAGGTGCTCAGACCCTTTTTTTTTTTTTTTTTAAATGAAGAGTACAGAGAAGAAAAGCCTTCAATATTGGTAGATGTTCTGACTCTAATTAAAAGTTCACATTGATTATGCATAGGCAAGCTTTATTATCTATGTAGGTTTCTAGAACTTAGTATTATTCAGTAGACTTTTGCTATTTATTTAAAGGGACACAGTGGTTATTCATAATAAAATATATTATTTATTCCCAATAAAGTATATGTAACTCCTTATTAGGACACTGTATTCTGTATCTGTTTTCCAGATTCTCACATTGCCTGGCACAGATTAGGTGCTTAATAAGTATTTATTGAATTACTGACTGAATTTAGAGCTTTTAATTAAATTACCATGGAGTGTTATTTTACATCATGAAGTGTAAATACAAGGGAGATTATGGAATCTTAGAAGAGGCCTTAGAAGTAGTTTAAACTATTCCTCATTTAACAAGTAATGAGGAATCTAACTAAGGATTCCAAGTTAAGTAATTTTAAGATTACTCAGTGGGATGACAAGGCGTTGAACCTGGTTTTCTTGATTCTCACATCAGTACCTCCTACTAAATTGTTGCTTCCTAATCTTTAATTCCTTGATGCTCTTAGAAAATAATACTTGTATGCACATCACTGGGGTAATCTGGAATCGTTCATCACAACCCCATGGACTCTGGTTGCACCCAGGCCCTTCACATCCCTGAGGCTGGGGAGACTCTGTAAGGTACCTGGGACCCAACTGAGAAGTTCTTGCTTTGGTATACGTTGACTTCATCATATGTTGTACTTTATTATTGTTTCTTGAAATGTGTTTGTAGTTTCTCTTTAGGAGTTAACCTTCATAGTCTGTGGCAGTCCTCTTTTTTTTTTTTTTTTTTTCCTGGTTGATAGAATATTTTTAGAATATTGAGATTATATCTAGAAGTACTAGAAAAAATTTTTCTACAAGAATGGAAAGAGTGAGATGGTAACATTCAATTATAGTATGTCAGCAAGCCATTGTAATTGCCATAGCATTTAAAAAAATCTTGGAACCTCTGTGCCTCAAGTACTGGTGTCTGACTGTAGATATATATTATCTGAAGAAACAGAACTGAATGATACCATTTGGTATCCACCTTCAGTTAAGTTACTACCTTAAGTACTTATAGCCAATGTGCTTCTTCCTTATACTTGAGGGATTTTGAAACTTCAGGGTGCCGAGAAATCACCCACAGTAATCACCTAAGGTTTGGAAAGCTTACTAAAAATGTACATTCTTGAAATTTATCCCCAGATTCCAGTTCGGTAGATGTAAGATAAGACCTGGGATTTTTTTTTTTTTTTTTTTTTTTTTTTGTCTTCTGCTTTCCCAATTTTTTTTTTCTTTAAATTTTATTTTTAATTTCATTTCTAGGATAGTTAAGATAGCAATGTTATATTAGTTTCAGGTATATAATATGGTGATTCGACAATACAATACTTAGTGCTCATCATTATAAGTATACTCTAATTCCCCTCCCCTATTAACCCTATTCCCCCACCCACCTCTTCTGGTAACCATCTGTTTGTTCACTGTAGTTAAGAGTGTTTCTTGGTATTTTCTCCTTTGTTTTGTTTCTTAAATTCCACATATGAATGAAATCCTATGGTATTAGTCTTGCTCTGAATTATTTCACTTAGCATTATACTCTCTAGATCCATCCATGTTGTTGCAAGTGGCAAAATTAAAATGATTGCCTAAGCTAATATATTTGTTTTACCAAGATGAATCTCTCCCCCCGCCTTTTTTTTTTCCCCAGAAAGGATAGTGAAGTTCATGATAACTGGATGACTTGTCTACTTAATAGAAATAGCTATTGAAAGAACTGGGTTCTACACAATAGAATGTGTAGTTCAGAACCTACCAAAGAACGTCTCTTAGTCATGTACTTAATTGTTAAGCTTAAATACTAAAATGTATCTTTGCAGCTAAATATTAGTAGACCTAATTGTCAATCCTAATTGGACATAGGGGAGATGAAAGGAATAACCAGGGTGCCTGTGTGCCAAGGTCTCCATTGTTTTGGGTCAGTGAGGAGTATAGAATGCTTTCCCTTCTTTCTCCCTCTTCCCACCCACATTCTAATTTATTCTTCCCTGCCCTCTACCTCCACTGCTTTATGTGCTACATTTTTTTTGTTGTTGCTTGCTTCGAGTTGGTATACGCTAAGTACATTAAAAAATTCAGAACATTTGATGAGTAAGACATGAGTAGAATCCAAGTTCTAGTCTACTATAATTTTAAACTAATAAATAGAAGTGGTATTTTAAATCTCAAGGTGCTAAAAGTCTTAGTGTATTTTTGAAGGACAAGGTTTCTTAAGATAACAATTATAATGATTTAGAGAGAGACAATCTCAGATGTAATGCTTTTTTTTTTTTTTTTTTTTTTGAGAGAGAAAGAGAACAGTGGAGGGGAGGGGCAAATAGAGAATTTTTTTCTAAAGGATTTGTTTGAGAGAGAGCTAGTGAGCACTGTGGAGGGGTGGTTCAGAGGGAGACAAAGAATCTCAAGCAGACTCCCTGCGGAGTGCAGAGCCCAGGCTCCATCTGGCGACCCTGAGATCAAGCCCCAAGCCTAAACTCAAGAATCTGTCACTTAACTGATGGAGCCACCCAGGTGCCCCCATAATGCATCATACTTATATGTCCTTTTGGACAATAATGTTCATGTTTGCATTCAGTTACATAAAATTTATATTAAAAAATCATAACTGCTTTCAGTGCTTTCTGCTAGTTCGTTTATAAAGTGTACCATTACTGAGATCTTTTTTGTTGTAGAAAAACGCAATCCTGCCTCTCCTCTGGGTAACACAATTCAAGGAATTCAACCACAGGAAGAGCAATAATTCCTTATTTGTCTACTTCTTACCCATTCCCAGTCTCTTTCACCAAGGGACCTGAGGTTGACTTGAGAAAATTTTTTGCTTAGGATGCTATCTTCACATGGTTAGGGTATTTAGAATTTTTGAAAATAGTTATGGTCTCCTTCAATTAAGTACTAGAAAAATAAGTTAGTATATTATTAAATAGTAGATCCTTAAAAAAAAGAAAGAAAATTTACAAATTTAAAACAATTATTTTTGTAGAATGAATTTGTGTGTTTACATTTATACATTCACAAAATCTTTTCTGACGCAGAAGCTCGGCAGTATAATTATAAAAAGACAATTTTAATAGAATGTAGACTGGATAAAATAGAATTATTTATGAAAATTCATTGCCAGGTAATGTTGCAGCCACACAATCTATGATTTAATACATTCTACATTATAATTTAATGCAGCGAGAGTAAAAAAAAAAAAAAATTTTTCTGCAGATAAATTACCAGAATTCCAAAAGCCTTTCTTTACTTCTCACTCTGAGACCTAGTCTGATCCCAGACTTATGTGGCAGTCATGTTCCAGAAAACCAAGGAAACAATTACTACAGTGTGCCTGAAATTAAAGTTGAGAAATATCTTCTTAATATATTCCATCAGACTAAAGTACTTGTTTTGAGCTGCTTGCAACAGTGAAATTGCATCTCATTTTTGACTCTGTGTGCACTCCGGACCTAAATTGTTATCATTGGTGTATTAGACATGTATAGTCACTTAGTGCCCTGGAAACAAAGGGCAAATTTGTTTATCAAACACTAAAATAATGAAAAGTAGCCAAGGAAGAAAAAATTTTCTTCTGCACATTCAATAAAAAATACATATTGTACTTATATGTGTATATGTACATGTATATTTTTTGAAGGCTAGTACAAAAAAGCCTGATTATTATGAGTATTTTAGTACCTTTTGTTTCTACATAAAAGGTTGATAACATGGGAATAAATGGTTTATTTTGTAGTTAGCTGCATGACACCTACCCTCCCCCACCGCCCTGAACAGAGCAAACTAACCTTATATGGTAAAAGCCTTTTATTTATACAGAGGATATATGGGCTAAATATTGTTTCTAGCAAGACATATAACCAAATAGTAACAAAATATAACAAATACAAAAGAAGAGAATCTATTGGAATAGAATCCCTATTAAAATGTGATAAACAGATGATGTTGGTCTGTGATGTTTGGATGACAGAGATGAACTTCTCAAATGTTCTCTTTGCATCAAAAGCCACTACACTGTGCAGAACCTGTTATTGCAGCTTTTAAAACTGTTTATCGTGTGCTCCCATGACACACAGGAGTGCTGGGAAAACATTTTCTCTCTCCCATCTCATTGCTCTTGCAAATATCTGTTTGACTAGGCGTCATGCAGTGTTTCATCTTAAACAGGATTTGGGACCATGAGGCTTATTTATGTAAGCTGTGTTTGTAGCTGATTTATGCAAAGCAAATAATTATTTTTCCTTAGTGTCAGTTTGCTTTTTGACTGAGTATACTGTATGCTAGTATATTTATTGGCAACAACATAGGCTCAAATGAATTCTGTTTGTCAAGATTATGAACAGAAAAAGACTTAAGGGACAAAGATAGTAACAAGGCATTAACTTTATTAACATATTCAAATACAGTTAGTTTGAACCATATGAAATTCCCTATGCAGTAGGCCTTTTACATGGTTCAATGTAATATATGGACTATAAAATATAGTCTATATAGACTATAAAATATAAAATATATAAACATACATATAAATATATAAAATATAAAATTGTTCCTCATATTTATTTTTCTTCGTAGACCATATCTCTGTACCATTACTTACCAGAACACATTTTGGGAAATATTTGTCATGGATGACAGCTGGCAGAAATTCATGTTAGTGAACATTTCTCAGAGATATCTCTAGTCTTGCTAAGAGGACAATTTGTGAAAAGACCATGGGGTCCAGAAAACTATTAAAATATTTCGTATTAGGTTAGAAAAATACTTTCTTTAGTGTAGACATTGTGGTTCTTAACCTGAGATTTGTTTCCCCAGTGATCTAGAACCCACTAAAAACCTGTGAGATGTACATTTTTCTAGGAGAGAGGGTCCTTGACTTTCATCTTGTTTCTAAAGTAATATATGAAAAGAAAGAGGATGAAGAGAGAGTCTTTCAAAAGGTTTTCTCCTTTTAGAGCATATATAACAATATAAATGTTTCTCAAATTTGATAATGCACAAATCCTGTTGAGGAGGGGTGCCTTGATGGCTCAGTCAGTTGGGCATCTGCCTTCTGCAGATGGTCATGATCCTAGGGTTCTGGAATCAAGTCCCGCATCAGGCTCCCTGCTCAGCGGGGAACCTGCTTCTCCCTTTCCCTCTACCTGCTGCTCTGCCTGCTTGTGCTCTCTTTGTCAGATAAATAAATAAAACCTTTAAAAAAAAAAAAAAAGAAAAATGTTGTAGATCCCCAAGACAACAGTTTGGGAAACATTGAGTTATGAAACTAAATTTCTTTCTATGCAAATCTCCCTTCAATTTCTTATAGAATTTTTATACCTACAAGAATGTTATCTATGGACCTCAACTTAAACAGTTGCCTTAGACAATGTTGGGTTTCAAATGGCCGTATAGGAAAAACTTCCAAATGATTATGGCCAGAAGTAGAGGAAACATTTAATAGTTGTCTAGAAAATGTCTAGCATGTCTGTTTCTACCCAATGGGAAATTTCTTTATGATTTAGACTCTAGATAGGAAATCACTCTTACACTACAAGAAAGGCACAGTATCTTCAGTTTAACAAATTTAGTTGTCTATGGCCCCATTCTAAGCATATTGTGATGAGAGGTAAAATTTGACCAAATTAACAAAGTCTAAGGACATTTCTACAAATACTTTAATGTCCATACATGGGAACAATTGAAAAGGGAAGGACCTGAATGGAACACAGAAAATGATCCAGAAAAATTTCTGGAAGGAGAAATGGAGATTAAGTCAAGATGAGACCGTCCAGGCATAATCAGCAATGGCATTTCTCCATTTCCTCAGGACAGAGGATGTGGAAGATTATATATCACCATCTGTTTTAGTTGTATAATTTATTTTTGTTAAGGAATGTGTATAGCTTGCTCATTAAAATGTGAATTCAGTCATGCTTGTTGATATACTTCTTTAGTTTTCATGAATTTTTAGTCAAATAATATATCTAGATACATTTACATATAGCTGTCTGAACTGAGTGCCCTGGACCCTAAGGGCACTTAAAGACTGTTCCCAATGTGGTCAAGCAGCATTATCTCTTTCAAAATGTTCATTTTAAAAGTTTCGTTTTTGTAAACGCAACATGATGTATAATAATAGGCTTAATTCTCATAGAGTACTCCACTTACATTGTCATAATACGCATGACATTTCATTGTAACCGATTATATCAATCTCCCATATCGAAGTATAATTTCCTTGAGGACCAGCACTGTTTGATCACATCTGTCTGTATTCTGAGCACACAAAAGGTATTCAAGAGAGAGTAGTTTCAACCTTGTTGCCAGATGCTTCTTGCTGATTCATAACCTGTGGGATTCTCTTTTGTGTTTCTAGAATACAGTGGTTGGTATGTGTTCATTCCAGTTGAATGCCACAGTATTAGTGATAATTCTTTTATTTAATGACTTCAAACTATTTCTCAGGATATCAGAAATCTATTTTGGCAAAGATTTTCAAGTTAGATGTACCTCAAAAATGGCCCAGAGAGATCAGAAATGGATAGAAATAGATAGAAAATGGATTCACTTGTTTTTAGAACTGGTTTTGATAATAAATACTCTATCGACACTAATGTGGAAATGATAGCATTTTGGCAGCAAAATTAATGATCTTTTTTCTCAAGATAATAAATATGCTTAAAATTCATATTTTAGATGATATCAAAATATGGTTATCAAATTATTAAGAATGATATATTTACTGTGGGGTTTTTTGACTGATCTCTATATTGGTCATCCAGTAAGATTGTATATATGTCGCTCTATCCATAAATATACCTTTTAGAGAGCTAATCTTATAGATAGCAAAGAATAATGGATGATATACATATATATAATAAGGTTTCCAGAGAATTTAAAACTCAAGATTAAGAGGAGAAGGCTTAGTATTTTAGGAGAGATTTGCTTTCCCCACCAAATTTTCTCTACTTTGTAAAATGGCTTCAGGATGAGAAAGCCACTTGAGATCATGCACTAGATTCATTTGCAAATGTGAAAAAAAAAAAAAAAACAACAGAAGCACAAATCTTGTGAATCTCTTGTAACAACTGATAAAGAAGTACATATAATTTGCTGTTTATATTTCTTTAGGTTAACCACCCTATTGGAGTTTGGGGTTATAGAGCCATTAAGCTTGCTTTCTTTCTTTTCTTTTCTTTTCTTTTTTTTTTTTTTTTAAGATTTTTAACATTTTTGGGGTTTTGTTTTTTTTTTTAAGACTTTAGTTATTTATTTGACAGAAGAGATAGCAAGAGAGGGAACACAAACAGAGGGAGTGGGAGAGGGAGAAGCAGGCTTCCTGCTGAGCAAGGGGCCTATGTGGGACTTGATCCCAGGACCCTGGGATCATGACCTGAGCTGGAGGCAGATGCTTAACTGACTGAGCCACCCAGGCGTCCTGAAACACTGAGCTTCCAACTGCTTATTTATTTAATAAACCTTTGTCTTGTGCTTATTATTGGTCATCCATTTGATGCTGGGGATACAACCATTACAGCAATTGTAGGAAATACACAAATAAGGGTACCAGGTGCTGTATCATACAAGTGTATGTTTGTACAGAGTATGGTGGGAACATAGAGGTGAAACAGTTCAATTCTACCTTGGGTAGGAATGGGGAAAGGGAGAAAATAGGGAATAATTTACAGAGGACATGATTCTGGAGCTGATTCTTACAATATAAGGAATAAACTTGAGAAAAACTATGGAAGTGTAAAACAGGTGAACATGTTTAGAAGCCAGCAGGCAGATAGGTATGATGGATGTGGAGGGTATGGCTGGAATGGAGGAAAACAATCCCAAAAGCTGGAAAGGAACTGAAGGCCAGATGACTGAGAGCTCTGGGGGCCTTAATAAGGAGATCTCACCTCATAGTTTCATCCTGGGTTAATGATATTGTTTTTTCCTACTAAATATTATAGGGAAAAATATGCAATTTTACCAGAAAATAGAAAAAGAAGAAGCAATGTGAGAATTTCTGATTTTATGAGATTAACATAAACTCGATGCCAAAATCTGACAAGGACATTACAAAAAAGGAAAGTTATAGGTAGGTCTCATTTTTAAAGACAGATATAAAAATACTACTACTCACAAAGTATTTGGCAATATGAATTCAGCAAATATAAAGAAATAGATACAACAACACTGCCAAGCAGTGTTTATTCCAGGAATGTAAGGTTGATTTTATATGTGAAATCAGTCAATAATGCTCATCCTATAAACAGAATATGCTGAACTTGTCCATTTAGCACTATTACTCCTAGTTAAGCCTGGGAAATACATTTTCCAGGATCTCCTTTCTGCAAGGTTTTGGATTTTAGTTGAACAAAGGGGCACTCATGCAGGACAGGACGAGGGGAAGTGAAAGAAGGTAAATGCTCTGTTAGCCCCTGGCCCCAGACATAGTTGAAAGACACAGAGATAGGTCCCAGCTGCTAGCTCTATCCAGCTCCTGGCCCAGCTGCCACCAAGTGCTTTATTACAGTTTCCTCAGAGGGGGTAGCTCCCCACGAATCCACAGATCCCCCATTGTGGTTCCACTTCTGTGGCTAGACATACATAACTTGAGTTTTCCTGCGTGCTCCTACGATCCTTGCCTCTATCCTGTTAGTGACTTGACTTGCTATTATTATTTTTATAATACTTTTAATGGTTCTATTTTTCTGACTGAACCTTGAGTGGGATTGAATTTGAGTAGAAGCAATAGAATTTTAAGGATAAAAATCTGGAGTTGCTTTTCTAACGAGATTTAAAGGTAACATTGACCCACCTATTGTCATGGTCAATAAAACAGGAGTAGCCCTTGGCATACAGCAATTAGTTAGCTCCTGTTTAGAGAAGTTTTAAGTGATCAAGTAGTTGCTGCCATAAAACACTGTCCCGGGAATGAAGAATAAAGTCTTTTCCCGCAGTCAGTTTGCTTCTAACTGCACCTGAGGGTTTGGAGAGAGGAAGAGCTGAGCTCTGGGTTTTAACTTCTGATCTCAAGGGGGAACCACAAGCATCTGCCTTGGGCTCAAGTCTTGATCCCCGGACCCTGGGATGGGGTCCCTGAATTGGGCTCCCTGCTCAGCGGGGAGTCTTCTTCTCCCTCTTCCTCTGCCCTTCCCCCCGGCTTATGCTCTCTCTAGCTCTTGTCCTCTGTCTCTCTCAAATAAATAAAATCTTTAAAAATAAATAAATACATTCATTCTAATTTCACAATCTGGGTATGGACTCAGACTACTTCTATGTTGTCCTGAGATAAAAGCAAAAACAATTGCCACCACAAAACTATCTTCTGTAGCTGCAGGTTTAGAAAATTTCTGAAAACCGAACCCAAGTCTGATCCCGTGGTTGGCTGAACTTACAAATGCAAAAGCATGAATGAACATAGTGTTGACTAGAAATGCCAGACACAGAAAGAATACATTGTTGGATGCCATTTATGAGAAGATGAAAAAAGAAAAGTAGAAACTAGCTAACCTAATCTTTAGTGTCTACAGATTCAAGGTTTGATAGCACAACTATTAAAAGAAAAAGCAAGAAAGTAATACCATAAATGTCAAGAGAGTAAATACCACTAACCGCAGGGAAGGAAATAATAATTGGAAGAGGACAAGAGTGGACCTTTCACAGGGCTGGCCATGCTGTTTTCTGACCTGGATAGGGTTATATGGGCGATCCCCTCATGATGATTTAACGAGCTGTCCATTTATATTCTATGCAATTTCCTATATGTGTATTATTTTTCAAAATAAAAAGGATGGAAATAACTCTGAAATGGCTTCTTATCTCATTCAGAGTAAGAAGACAAGGGCCTTAAATGGCCTGCAAGTCCCTCAATGATTGGGCCCCCTATTAACTGTGTGATTTCTCTATTCTTCCTCTCTTTCACTCTCTGACTCTTTTCACATACAGAGTTGAACATGATTAGAGAAAACTAAAGCACCTTGACTCCGAAACATAAAATGGGCTCTTAAAACTGCCTGGAAATGCATAGTATTTCCCTAGCCCATTCACCAGTCCGGGCAATAGGGTCACTCACAACTTTCCTCTAGCGCTAAGCCCTCCACTTCCCCCACCCCCAATTTTACTGTCCTTCCTCACTTACAAGTATCCATTTTTTTTGCTTTTATGTTCTGGAAAAAAAAAAAAAAAGATTCTATGCAAAGGACCTTGAGAATATTTTCCACACCCTCCCTTCAAGGGGAAAGCCGTTAGCCCAGCTGCTAGGAGAACTGGGAGAGGCTATGCTTCTCTGCAAGCAGGCACTGTGGGGTCAACCTAACAAGAGCCCGAGTGCACACTTCCAGAGGGACCCCAGATCCAATGTCTGTTTAGGGACAGTGGAATGGGGGTGGCATAAAGGCACCGAGGGACAAATTCAGAGCTCTCTCTGGGATTTGGTTAAAGCTTTGTTCAGAGTGCATTGTACTTTGAATTTTTCTTCCAACCCAATCCTATATCCTCCTCCTCCCTTCCTCAGGTCTTGATCCCTAATGCACATTCACTATTCTGAACTTCTCAGTTTTGCCACCAGAGAACCCAATCTGTGACACCTCACAAAACATTCAGATTCCCATCACCATGTTCATCTATCAACCTGCATCTGTTCCAGTCCCCTGTGATTGTCTTCTTTAGAGGCTGCTTGTATTTGAAGGATATCATGTCTTTCTGCACCATATTTGATTACTAAAGACATCGCTCCAACAGTTCCCCCTCCTTGCTCCTACATCACCAATCTTTCCTCCCTGGAAATGATATAAAATATTACATGTAATATATAATAATAATAATATCTCTTACTGGAATAACAATAGATTATTTCTATTTTTTCTTCCATCCTATAATTTAAAAGAAATCATTCTTTTTTGGCCCAATTTACCTGCTGAAGTCCTATTTCTCTGCTCTCTTTTGGGAAAAAAAAAAAAGTCTATTTAAAAATGATCTATAATCCCAGTCTCTAATTCTTCTGTTTCTGACTTAGTGTGTTCTAATTAGGCTTTTGTCCCCCACTGATCAGAGGCAACTGTTCTTGTCAAAGGTATCAATGACCTCTGCAAAGCAAACTATGCTGGTCGAATCTCTGCCTTCATCACTCTTAACTTTATAAGGGCCTATTTAGCCAGAGCGATTCCATCTTGGATTCAACAGTCATTTTGTTGTTTATGTAGTAAAACTTAAACTGTCCCTGCCCACCTTCCCCCCAGGGGACTGACTTAAAAACAAGTCCCAGAAACTAGTCCCAGGTAACAAAGCCCAAATACAAGGGTGGGTCAGGCCAGGTGGAGACATCCAATCAGTGGGGAGGGGGGCGCATACTGTCTCCCTAGCTACCAAGGAGTATGTGCCCCACCCTTTGGGAGCCTTTTGGGCGCCAATTCTGACCAAGGTGATAGGCTAGTTCAAATGTCTACTATAGGGTAAATTGTAATTCAGTTGGTCACTTATGTGTGACCTAGCATGACTGTGCAGCTTTCTCTGTGTGTTAAAATTTCATTGGCCACCTGTGCATGGCCAGGCCCAACCACATGGCCTTTGCCCTTAAAAGCTAGTCTGTGAAGCAGAGAGGGGTCGTCCTCTCTGTAAGAGGTGCAGCCCCGAACGTTCAGTTTGATTCTTGATGCTTGGCACGAAATAAAGCTTTGCTTGACCTTTGCTTTGTATCAGTCTCGCTCCTTTAATCACGGACCCATTATTGGGGGACTTTTCAACTTCTGCTCTTTGAAGCTTTTTCCACTTGGGTTCTAGAATATCAGACTCTCTTGTTTATTCTGTCTCACTGGTCATGCTTTCTCAGATGGGCCATCAATTGCACAACTCCAAGAGATGCCATTCACCCGGACAAAAATACAAATGATCTCTCCGGGGTGAGGCAGTGAGGTTACTCTGCTTCTCGGTCTTTTGTTCTGGTTTGTTCTCTTCCTCTCTCAAAGTGCGAGGGCCACAGGGCTCTGTGCCTGGTGCATTTCTGTTTTCTAATTACACTCATCTCTTTTCGAGACTTTGCTCAGATTCAGAAATCCACAGGCTACTTGACATCTTTACCTACCCGACTAACAAATATCTGAACATGTCTGAAACGGAGTTCTAAACTTTCATCCCATCTTGCTCTACTGGAAGTGGAGTTGAAGACAACTCCTTCCTTCTAGTTACTCAAGCCTCTGACACTGCCTTCAAAACAAAACAAAATAGAAAAACAATAGGATTGCGTATTGCGTTTACCTTATGCTCAGAGATGAGAAGGGAATAGTAGTGATCAAAGTAGAGAATTAACCTACTGGAAGTTTTCTCAGGGTAGCTCTCTGAATTAAAAACATTTTTTAAAGATTTTATTATTAATTTATTTATTAATTTATTTATCAGAGAGAGAGAGAGAGTAAGAGAGAGCCAGCATGCACAAGCAGGCGGAGGCAGAGAGAGAGAAACAGGCTCCCTGCTGAGCAAGGTGCCCAATGTGGGACTCAATCCGAAGACCCCAAGATCATGACCTGAACAGAAGGCAGAAGCTTAACCCACTGAAACACCCAGGCATCCCTGAATTTAAATATTTTAAATGGGTCGACGATGACCAAAGAAATGTGCCCTCTGCTTCCTCCCTTTCTGCTGGACCTCATTCCTTCCTCCCTTGATTCTGATATCCATCAATTTTTTAACATCAAGTCAATCTTTCAGCTTTCTATCTAGAATATATTCAACATTTGCCACTTTGTAAAAACCCACAAAGGGTATGTATATAAGAGATGGAGTCACATCTGGCTATTTCATACATAAGATTTTTTTTTTTTTTTTTTTTTTTTTGCAGGATCTACTTAAGTAATTCCCTAAGGAGCCTTTGAAAAGTAATTTCTTGGGTTTAATTTACAAAATGTGAAAATCAGCGCAATTACTAGTCATTGTAGAAAGGAAAAACAAACTCAGGCAGCTCTGTAACTCTTATGGGTAGAAAAAACAAAAGCGAAACTAAAAGTCACATTAAAATCTGTAGAAATGCACTAAACACATAAGCATCACTTTTGCTTGACCTAAGATTTCCAGAACAGTGAGAAGATAGACAGAGTCCATTTACCATGCAAATTACTTTTAAAGTCAAGATGGTGGTGGGATTTGCAAATGTCGCCATGGCCAGTGATGGTAACAGCAAATCTTCCAGCCTGGTCAGGCATTCTTTCATATAGAATAGTTTCCATGGAAACCTTGTCTGCAACCCACAGATTTCACGTACTGTATGTTCTGGCTAAATAAATAATGAAAAGCTGTCTTCTTTCTTATTTAATGATCTGCAGATCTGCATACCCGATAGGATGCCACCTCACATGTCATTTGCAGTGAAGAAAGACAAAATGAGGACATGACAAAGACTCCATCTCTACATTTTAAAAGCACAGTCTCTATTAAGAAATTATATTTTCATTTCACCTCAGATCACAAGATCAGACATGTATCACTGGCCATTCCTACCTCCCCTGGACCTAGTTATGGGCCACTCTCACTCTCCCTGAGAATGGCAGTCACCTGGGGACGTATGCAGGAGTTGTGAGGTGTCATGACAAACACCTTTCTAAGTAGACTGATGTTGAGTTTTAGCTCCCTGTGAAAGAACACTCTTCTTCCTAATGGCAGATGTCACAGAGCAAGTTGGGACATGCTTTTCTGTCTCAATGAGGTAGGGTAATGTCATCATTCTCTGTGACCATCTGTGTTCTTTCTATATGTCCCTAAATGGTAACTTTCTCTGTGTACTAATTCATAGAAAAATACTTTAAACAAATCACCTCATAAGAGGGTTGTTTTTTTTTTCTTCCTAGACAAATTGAAATGTTTTAGGCACTAGAAAATAAAAGAGTTTTAATGAATTCAGAGTAAGTATTTACAACTTGTTTTTCTCTTTTCCCAATATGTATAAACAACAATCATGGACCAATATTTCAGTATGGTCTAGTCAGATAATATTAGCTTTTTAGCTATGAAATAATTTTAAGTACTTCATTTTGAGGTAACATATAAACTATAAATTTTATATCTTGATAGAAAATATAAAGCTAGGAGGTAGTGGAGGGAGGAGAAAGAAGTATTCTTGAATTGTATATGAAAAGAGTAATTTTTCTAGTTATAGGCTTTCCTGCTTTGCAAGATTAGGTTTCTCCATGGGTGAAAAGAAGGGGGAAAGGAAAGCATTAAACCGTGTATAACTGGAGTGTTTTATTGAAAAGCTTATTTCTTCCCCAAACAGAAATGTCCTGGATATGATAGGTTCAAATGGAGAATTCTAAATAATTTGTCAATTTATGGCACAGATTTGGGGAGAGAAAAGAAGGAACTGTATCTTCCGGAGCCTAATTTTGTTAAGGAAATACAACCAAAGAGGAAAGACGTGAAGTCCTTTTCCAGTGAGGATCTAACCTGGAAAGGGGGAGCTCTGCAGATGGGCAAGAATGATCACCTAACCCCAGGTTTCCTCTGGTGCATAACCAGGCACATGATGCCCACGGTGACCATTTCTTGAAGGAACAAACGAATGAATGATAGCATAAATTCAATAGTACATTTTGGCCTGCTACTTTAATTGAATACACCTTAAGAACAATATTTTATTACACTTTTAAATCCCCATATTTCTTCTTTTTATTACTGTGCAAGGCATAATGAAGGAAAATGTCCATGAAAGGCTCTATTGTCTTAATTGTAAGAGTTGATAAATTTTGTCAAAAAATTATTGATTTCTCAAATAATATAGAAGGAAAGGTTTGACTAAATGAAATATAAGTTAGTGCAAATCTTTAGCATTCAGACAGACTTTCTCATATTGAACTCAGTGCTCGATGTTTGAATATTACTTTTTAGGAAGTGATCTTAATAATTGAGGGCTGGTAGTCATCCCTGGGTGACTCAGTCAGTTGAGCATCAGACTCTTGATTTCGGCTCTGTCATGCTCTCAGAGTGTTAAGATTGGGAGATCCAGTTGGCATCTGTCTCCACACTCAGCCAGGAGTCTGCCTGAGATTCTCTCCCTCTGTCCCTCCCCCACTTGCACATTCAATCTCTCAAATAAATAAATAAATCTTTAAAAGAAATAATTGAGGGTGGGGAATAAGATGCTTTTCAAATGTTAATTTCTCATGTTAGAGGTTGCAAGAGATGTGGGTAAACTATTGGCTAAAGAGTTTGAATGACTGACTATTGGGAAAAAAAATGCTATATGCTATTATGTAGGTATCTTCCTCCTCTCCTCCCCTCCTTCCGTGTTCTTTTTCTTATCCTTTCACATTTCCCTCTGAACCCTACCCCCTCCCTCTTTGCCCCTGTAAACAGTGACATTGAAAATACTAGAGTAGAATGACATAAGATCTCAAAGATCAAGATCCTGTGATTTCAGATACTGTGATTTCTCAGAAAGCCCAGCGAGGTTATTCCCTTACTAAACTACTAATGCATGTAAATTATGATGTATGCAGGAGGAAAAAAGTATTTTCCTAATCTCCATACTCAAGCGAGCTACAAGATTTGAAATATTCATGACAGAGCACTGCAATGGAAGTAAAGGATCTTAAAAATAGTATTATCTATTTCTTATATTTTGATTCCTTTTTAACAGGCATTATCAAAAGGGGCAATATTGTTGCTAAGGAGATAAAATTTGATTCTTGGAAAGTGACAAATTTTTACTCTTTTTATGTACAAAGCACAAGTATAAAGACAGGAATTGTAGGAAATCTGAGGTATTAAAATTTCATGATGGACGTTTAGGGAAAAATGTCTTAAGGGGGCAATAATAATAAAAAAAAAAAAGGTTAAGAAACACTATATCGTGCTTTTAGTTTTCTTTTTTTTTAAATTTTTTTAAAGATTTAATTTATTTATTTGACAGAGAGAGACACAGCCAAAGAGAGGACAGAAGCAGGTGGAGTGGGAGAGGGAGAAGCAGGTGTTCTGCTGAGCAGGGACCCTAGATGTGGGGCTTGATCCCAGGACCCTGGGATCATGACCTGAGCTGAAGGCAGACACTTAACGACTGAGCCAGCTAGGCGTCCCTGTGCTTTAGTTTTCTAAAGATTTTTTTCTCCTCTCCCAGGTTCTGGTTAATGGGATAACTGGTAAAGAACTAAGAGCCCCATGGGAACCAGTTTTTTAAATAGTTGAACCAAAACAGGACTTCCAGGTTAAAGCTTATTTGTAAAATGTTCCTAGAGCTGGGACTGGCGGAAGTCAGTCATTTTTGCCAGAAGAAGAAGAAGGAGGAGGAGAAGAGAAGGAGAAGGAGAAGGAGAAGGAGAAGGAGAAGGAGAAGGAGAAGGAGAAGAAGAAGAAAAGAAAAAGAAAAGGCTTGTTCTGGAGAAAATAGGGCAGGGAGAGTGCTGTGTGTCTGAACTGTCCTTGCAGGGGTAGGCAAAGGAGCCTGTTGTACCTTAGCACTTGGCCATTAGCGAGTGGAAGCAGAGGGTTCTGCTCTGGAGGCCCGGTGGTCCCCACTGCCAGCGAATGGCCTAAAGAGTGTAGGATTAGTCACTTTTCCTAAAAAGGTAGGTGTGGAGAAATAATTCTGAAATATACCTTTCTTTTTTAAAATATGAGGAAAGGATGGAGAATTCTCTCTAAGGTGTAGTACTAAGAATCAGAATGAATTTTGTCTATTAATTTTGCCTAATTTACTATTGATGAATAGATCTTCGTGTTTGAATTATATTTGTAAATAAATACTCATCTCTGCAGGGTGTTTCAAATATCCTTTTCTAGATATATGTACTCCTCTATTCATTGGTGAATGAATAAGTGTGGTAGTCGGAAACAAGTTAAGTGTCCATTGATGGATGAATAGACAAAGAAGATGTGGTACACACACACACACACACACACACACACACACACACACATCCACACACAATGGAGTAATACTCAGCCACAAAGATAAAAATCTTGCTATTTATGGCAACATGGATAAACCTCAAGCGTATTACACTAAGTAAAATAAGACAAATACTGCAGGATTCTACTTACACGTAGAATCTTAAAAACGAAACAGAACTCAGAGTCATAGAAACAGAGAACAGGTTGCCAGAGGGTAGAGGAGTTGCAGGGGTTGTGAAATGGGTGAAGTTGATTAAGAAGTACGAACTTGCAGGTATAAAAGAAATGTCATGAGGATGTAATGTATAGCATGGGGCCTATAGTCAGTAATGTATTGTCTCTGTAAAGTGACAGATGGTAACTCGAATTATTACAGCAACCATCGTGCAATGTATACATATGTCAAATCACTGTGTTGTACACCTGAAATGAATATAATATTGTAGGTCAATTATAACTCAATTAAAATAATAAAACAATAAAATGAAACATCATTTTCTATATTGTTCTTTAAATTTCTCAGGAAAGATAAGATTTCCTTCAAATTGTTTTTCAGAATTAATTTTTAATTAAAATAAATTATTTTATTTTATTTTGAAACTAAAATCATATTGGTTGATACTCTATTGAGATAAGGAGTGAATAGGTAGAAGAAAGAAGAGGAAAAAAATTAAACCAAGGAATGAAAAAAAGAAAAATGAATAGGTTTCATTACTATAGGAAATGGAAACTTTAGACTAGTGCTGCCCAATAAAACTTCCTGCTGGATGGAAATGATGTATACTGGCACTTTCTAACATGGTAGCTGCTAGCGACATGGGGTTATCCAGCACTTGCAATGTGCCTAGTGGGACTGAGAAATTGCATTTCAATTTTATTTAATTTCAACTAATTTAAATTTGTATACCTGCTTGGGAGTAGTGCCCAGCATATTGGTCAATGCAACCCCTAGACTATGAGGGTGTTTTATGTTGAATTTACACAATCAGAGCACCTAGTTTGAAATACTATAAGAACACTGACGAATCATTGTGAATTTTCCCCATTACATAGATTTAGGCTCTCAGGCTATCACCATGTCTTCTGCTGGGTTAACTGTCAGTAGCAGGACCCTGGTTCACTGTCCAAATAGGCTTCCCACAGGTGTAGGTAATGAAAATGCATTGATTGTACATTTTTTAAAATAAAAAATTGAAACCCTACAAATGGTTAAGGTTATATTTAAGGGATATTAGTATTGACATCATATTTAAATGAAATATACAATTTAGAACAAAATGTTAACAAATAAACATTTCAAGGTATAATCTGGCAATTTGTTTATTATAATTTTCCTTATTCTCAGTTATTACTTAATTCTTGACAGGATCTGAATCAAAGCTTGCATTCAGTGACAAAGCTAGCAGCCAATTTTTGACCACAGAGAAATATGCATGTTTTCCACATCTACTGAAAGATTTAAGATAAATAAAAATCCGACCTGTATCCAAAAATGTACACCCATTTTCTTTATAAAATAAAATAAACTTGCTTGGTCAAGGCAAGTATATTTTTAGTTTTTATTTTTCTTCCAGTTTTATTAAATTTAAGGCATACCACATGTTGATTTGAGACACTTATATATTACAGAATGATTACTACCATATCATAAGCTAACATCTCCAGCCTGTCATATAACTACTATTTCTTTCTTGCTATGAGAACAATTAAAATCTACTCTTAGCAATGTTCGAATCTGTAAAATAATATTATTAGATATAATCACTATGCTGTACATTAGACCCCAGGTCTTATTAATTCTGTAACTGGCAGTTTGTATCCTAGATCAATATCTCCTCCCCATTTCTTGCAACTTCCAGCCCTTGGTAACCACTACTCAACTGTTTCTGGGGGGTCTGGATTTTTTTTTTTTTTCAATTTCACATATAAGTGGTATTTTATAGTATTTATCTTCCTCTGTCTGATTTATTTCACTGAACATGATGCCCTCAAGATTTATCCAAATTACCTCAAATGGCAGGATATCCATCTTTCTCATGGCTGAATAATAGTCCACGGTAAATACACATCTTCTCTATCCACTTACTCACTGATAGACACTTAAGTTGTTTTCATATCATGGCTATTGTGAATAATGCTGCAGTAAACATGAAAGTGTAGATATTTCTCTACTAGATCTTGATTTCAATTCCTTTGAATATATATCCAGAAGGGAGATTGCTGTATCATACAGTAGTTCTATTTTTAATTTTTTGAGGGACCTCCATACCGTGTTTCATAGTGGATACATCAATTTATATTCCCACCAACAGTGAACAAATGTTCCCTCTTCTCCACACCCTCACTAACATTTGTTATCTCTAAAAGCAAGTATATTTTTAGGTATTTTATTTTGTAGGGATGAAACTTCGCTTATAATAAGATGAAAATGCCATCCAGCATGTTTATTGTCTTAAGAAATTATCATTTCCAATGGAATTTTACAGCAATTATAAAAGACTATTTTCTAGTTTAGATATAGTATGGGCAAGAATATTTACATTTGTTGGTCAAATATTAAATAGCTAACATATTTTTTTAAGAATCATAGATAACAGATTCAAAAGTATAAGTTTCATCTTGTGATTATTCTTCTGGTTTGCCTCCAATTTTTATTGTGATCTAATTATAGGTAACATTTATTAAGCATCTAAAATTATATGCCAAGTACTATAAGTCCTAATTTTATAGATGTTATCTCACTTAATGCTTCTAACAGTACTGTCATAGAAGAGCTGTTATTATCTGGATTGTATCCTGGCTTGAACTGCCCCTCACCATGATTAACTTACTGAGGCTCCTACAGACAGCAATTCCAGAGCCAAGATTTGCATCAGGCCCTGCTCCAGACCAGGGCCCAGGGCTTACATCTTAATATCTGAATGAACTACCTCTTAGGAATTTCCAATATATATATATCACAGCATGTTCTGGTAGCAACAGTAGGGACTCTGCAAACTAGCAATTATAAAGGAGGGGTCTGATGATGTTTTGGTGTAACACTGTGAGGGAATAACTTTCAATAATACCAAGGATGGAGAAAGATTTGTGTTGAGTTTAATAATTACAATTTCAAGTACTGGTTTTCTTTTTCTGCTCCCTTCCCTTCCCTTCCCTTTGCTTTCTTCCTTCTTTGCCTTTCTTCCTTCCTTCCTTCTTTTCTTTTTTGAGACTTAAAATACCCTAATACATGAAAAGGCACTGAACAAATTACTGAGTTGTGGTTATTAAGCTGAATTTATCTTATGTGCAAGTAATATCCTAGTCACTTATATTAAACCACCAGGAATTGCACAAGACCTATGTGATCACTCCTGAGGTTGGGAAGACCATTCAACCAGTATTCCCATGGAACCATTTGCTCTGGTATTATTCAGAAAGTGAAGCTTATTATTTTCATTGCGTTTCATTGTTTCTTGGTGATCATACATTTTGACTCCAGTTAATAAATTAATGAGCTTAGAGATTGGGGTGTGTATAGCTCCTTCAGTATAAATGCCCATTCTTGCCACCCTAATACAGTTGAGTAATTTCAGAAATAAAAATAGCAACATCTTGGGGCACATAGCTGGCTCAGTTGGTAGAGCATGTGACTCTTGATCTCAGAGTTGTGAGTTTGAGCCCCTACATTGGGCATAGAGATAACTTTTAAAAAACAAAATTAACATCTTCATATGTCCATACTTAGTAATAGCCTATAAAACTAGGAATAAAAAGAAATCATATCTATAAAATACATCAGAAAACAGTGTAATTTTTTTTTAATTTTTGTTTTTATTTTTTGGTTGAGGAGAAGTTGTTGCCCCCCCACCCCCCAGAAACTTGAGATTTGGCTCTTGAGAGTGTGAGACAGCAAGTCATCCCCTTAGATCCATACACTCCAGTTCAGGGCTTCAGGTGGACAAGCTTTTCACATTACCTGAGTTTACAGCTGGAGTTTAGCAGAGCCAACCTTCTCCACCCTCACCCCACCAATAAAGCCATTAGTTACTGGAACAACTCATTCACAGAAAAAAGTCATTCCTGGGAGAAAAAGACAACTTTCTCAAGGAAGAAATGTAACTTTGCTTTAACTGCCATGAGTTTTAAGGCTTCTTTGTTGAGAGAAGTAAATCAATGAAGAAAAGTTTTTCAGATTTAAGACAGGCAGAAAAGTCCCCTAAACAGAAAGGGGCAGGTGCCCATATTCTTATCAGCTCAGGACCTCCGTGAAGACAACAGAAGAAAAAGCCCATACAGGAGAATGCCAAGAGAGACTGGCTTTTGGAGAGATCTGCTAGAACCCCCTTCCCCAAATGCTTTCTCTTTTGAACGAAAAAAGTGCTTTATACCCCACCCTCCCAACTTTTTCTTCTTCACCCTACTCCCGATTCAGGTGAGCTTCTGAGGATACAACTGCCCTAACACCCTCTAGGAGCCACTGCCACCTCTATGAATGCAACAATCTAACATTATGTTTTTATGGACGTTTCTACGATAGCATCTTTTTTCTGCACTAAGTAGATAGGTTCAATTTTATTAAAACCCCATTTTTATGAAATGTTCAGTGTGCCAAATATGGTATTAATAGAAAATACAGCTTTCACGTGTTTATTTCCACACTTGTAAGTTATTGAAAACACCCGGTGGATACCCCGCATTGTTGTACACCTGGTAATTTGACTAAGCAAGTAGAGGACATTCTTATCTGCAACAAGCATACAATCTAGCTCTAAACAAACATCTAAGAAACAGTCCAAGAAGAATTCCAAGTCAATGCATTAACAACTCAAATGTTCATAACCGTAATTTGTGTGGCTCAGCTAAAATCAAGCAAGGCTGCTGCTCTGGTTTTAATAATAGAATACTCAGCAAAGACTCAAGTGAACTGGCATAAAATGGAAAAAAGTGAACTTCTTGGGAGCCTGTGAGTGAATTTTTTTGTTTTTTTGTTTGCTTACTTACTTACTTATGTGTAATTGACATTTCACCCTTCTTTCTGCCTCATATGTGGAAAGTAAAAACATAGGGAGAACCAATCAGAAAGAAGAGGGGTTATTTTTTTTCCCCTTTCATAGTTTGTCCTCTGAGAGATTAAAGAGGAAAACACAGAATTTGAAGTCACATCCTGCTGCAGGAAAGAAAGCTTGGAGGAGTTTCCTTTGAAATAAATCTCAAAGATCAGTAGTGTTAATGTCTTGATGTCTCAGAACTGAAGCCTGCGAAAGAAGTCAGGAGCATCTCTCTGAACTAGAAAGAGAACTGGTAAATAATGAGAACAGAGAAGTCTAATGACAATGGCAACAAGTTTTATTTAGGTTTTGAGTTAATTTAAAGGATTTTTCTATGAGATGATATGTTTAAGCTGATTTGATTTAGTAAAGGCTTGCTTTTGAAAAAATGCGAAAGGCCTGCTTCTCTTGTGCTGAGACCAACCATTATGTAACATGAATAGGCTTTGCACTTCTCTTGGGGCTGGGACCAATGTACCATTGTTAGCTGATGTGTAGCAAACCTGATTGTGCCAAAGTTCCCCAAATTATATTTCTTCTTGAGCAAAATGTCTTGAAACCTAGTACTGTATGACTCAAGAAAGCTAAACTTCAGCCCCCTGTGGTAACTTGTGCAGAATGCCATAACCAAATATAAGACTGAGCGGCTAACAGAAAAACATTTGTTTTCTCATTGTTCTGGAGGCTGGAAAGTCAAGATCAGAGTGCTAGGAAATTTGTTTTTTTTTCTGTAACCTCTCTTCCTGGCTTGCAGACAGTGACCTCTTTGCTGGGTCCTCACATGGCCTTTTTCACATGGTTGTGTGTGTTGCTGGTGTCTCTTCCTTGTCTTATAAGGACACCCACCCTATTGAATTAAGGCTCCACCCTGATGACCTCATTTCATCTTAACCTGCTTAAGATCCTATTTCCAAATACTGTCACACTGGGGTTTAGGGCTTTGCCCTACGAATGTGGGGGGAACACAGTTGAGTCCATAACATCCTTCATCTACCTGATGACCTTGTGCTGCCATGTTTATTTTGATGTGGCAGCACCCAAGTATGTCTGGTCAGCTGGTGACGCTGCCTTTTCCCAGAGCCCTCTCTCTCCTTGGTCTTATCTCACCCCTCCACCGCCCCCACCCCAGTCTAGAGAACCTAAAATTTGACACATGTGAAAGCATTTTCCTCTCCTCTCCTCTCCCTCTTTCTCTCCACAATCCCTGGTTAAAGGATTTTCTCTACATCATTTCTTCCCCCTCTCTCTCCTTTTCTTCATTCTGAATCTGGCTAAACTTTAATGACAGGTAACAGTTCCTTTTGTACCCTGGAAACATGTCTGAGAACTAAATTCTTCAAAATTGGTGGTTGATATGCTAGTGAGAGGAACAAAATTAATTTTAAAAATTTTCTCTCAGGTCTGTCAGTGTGACTATTGTCTTGCTGCATAATCCTATTTTGGAATAATAAATTTAAGTCGTCTCAGGTGGTATATAATATGTTTGTATGATTCGTTTTATATCTGTGACTAAAAAAATTAGAAGAAGAAATAAAACATTTTATATGTGTAGAGCATAAAGTAGAATTTAGAATTCAAATAACTCTATTTTGCTGTAACATGAAATGTTTTTCATTTAGGTTCTTGACCTCCCTATTAATAGGTAAGTGAGGGTACTTAATCACCACGCATTGATGCAGGGAGCAGTTCAGCCAAAAAAGAACAAGTTGAATGAGCTACTGGAAAACTCTTAGGCAGAAGTGCTAATTTTCTTCTTATATTATCGACTTCAATTGCCAGTAATGCTTAAAGATGGTTAAAAGAAAAGACGTAAGTGTTGTTAGTACACTTACACACCTTGTTAGCAAATTGTTGAAACTCACTAAAAAGCCCTAGAACACTAGTGTTGAGAAGAATCCAGAAGATGAGAATCATTTGTTTCCTCCTAGGTCCTCACTAGGTATCCCGAAGTCACTCATAATTCTGAAATTTTTCTTCAGGCACCAACATTCACAGTTTTTGAACTCTCTCTGCTATGAGACTTTCTAGTTACTGGAATTCTTCTCCCAGGTGACCCTTCATGGGAGGAGATATTCCTTAATAGAAGTGTTCTTATCATTTCTTGTTCTCATTAATGGACAAGAAGCAGAAGCAGAAGACTTACATTTTCATTTGTTTATTCCATAGATATTTATCGAGTGTCCATGTTTCAGGCATTGCTTTAAGTTCTGGAAACACACAATGACCAAACCACAAACCATACTCTTAGAAGCTCACTATCTAGTGGAGATGACAGAGAGAAGAAGGAACGATTGCCGGAGCATAATTAGAGTGAGATACTAAAGGAGAGAGCAGGAAGAAGGCACCACAGGGAAGGTTGTACTGTGCTTTGTCCTGAAGGATGAGTAGGAGTTTTCCAGGCTGGCAAAGAGAGGGAAGAGCACAAGAGAAACATGGGCTAAGACAGAGAGCAGTGAAAAAGCATGACTATGAGATCACATCTTTATTTTAGTTATATTCTGCTCGACTCCAGGCAGAATCATGATATTGTATCTTTATATCTTTGACCAATCTTTGCCAATTAATCTTTTAACAACTGGAACCAGGGGGATATTTCTATGTTTTCATACAGTGAATGACCTTACACATTGGGGGCCAAGTTCATTCTTAAATTCAGATTGAAGTGGTTTCATCCAAATATTTTATACTACATTTTCCTTCTGCTCTGTAAAAACAAAGACAAACCACATTTAAATGACAGTGCTGCCTCAGGGAACTGTGGCTCATATAGGAACGCCTTTATTAGACGTGCACTTCAATCTGCCCAGGGAGACGATCTCCAGGGAAAGTAGTCTAGTCTGAGATAGTGGGGCTGTTCCTTCAGGTCACAGTGTGATTGCTGTGGGAGGAGGACATTTCTTCTCTGTTCTTCCCACTTGCCTTCCACCCTCATTTAAAGAAGTGGAGCAGCTGTTCTGATCCGTCAATCCGAGACATCCCCCTTCCTCACCAGGAGTGAGATGGCTTTAAGTGAGAAATACATGTGAGTCCAGAAATATTCACCTCTCTCTTTTCTGTATTTTATGTGACTGGGTTAGAGAATTCACCATAAACTCAGCTGCTCCCTGCCTGAGTTTTTTTCTTTTTGTTTTTCTTTTTTTTTTTTTTTTTTTTTCTTTTCACTTAATAGCTTCATGTGATGACCAGGTCCTCCCAAGATACAGATTTGAGTGGAGCCTGAGGCAGTGTGGGAAAAGGTCATGCTTGGCCAAAGCCACAGAACTTTTGCCAGAAATCTGCCTTTGTTGTCATTGGTCAGTGATTCTACGGTTATTAAAGTGGTTCTTGATTTTCCATTGAGCTACGTTTCCTTTTATAGAACTACCTTGGGTGACTTGGGAAAAGAGAGAACGGGGAGGAATGATGGACAGGTTTGGGGCATTCTCCTATTTTTGGATATAATACCACCAAATACTATAAAAAATATGCTCTCATTTCCTAACTTTCTCAGCGGCACTGAGCATCTGGGAACCAAAACTGCAGATAGAGAGGTTGGAGCGATGTTGGGTCAGCTCCTACTGGGCTGTGCTTGAGGTGAGCAAGAGAAGAAATTCATTTGGAGGCGAGGAAAAATATATCTGGTATTTGTTGAGGTTTTAGGAAAGAAGAACTCATTTATTTTTGTTACTTCACGCAATCCTCTAAGTGAATAATTAACTATTAAAAACCATTAACTCAGAAATTCCAGTCTGAAATTTATCCTTCAGACGTACTTTCTTGCCCAAGCAGATACACACATAGGAAGATCTTCCTTGCAGCCCTGTTTGTAAAACTGGAAACAACCCAGATGACCAAAATAACCGAAGAACTGCTTTAAAATGGTGCAATAATTTATGGTACATTGTACAATAAGATATCAAACTTACACTGAAAAAAATGATGTTTAAGTGGTCATATTTATTATGCAGAAATTAATTTTTCAATTAAACGAGGTACAAAACACTATTTATAGTATAATCCTGTGTAGAGACCAAAGTATGTGTATGCTTACATATTGGCAAAAGTTCCAGGAAAAGCCTTCTCCCAAATACACAATACTGTTAATAGTAGTTACACTCTTGAGGAATGGATGAAGTGCATTTGTGTGTTTTTTTTTAAAAAATTATGTGTACACATCACTTTTGTGATAAAATAGTTTTAAGAGGTAAGTAAGGTCTGATGCAAATAATAATAAAAGCAGAAGATATAACATTGTACAGATTTGGTTAACTACTTTTCCTTGAAGCAAGGTTTTTGTTTTTTTTTTTTTTAAGATTTTATTTATTTGAGAGAGAGGGTGAGAGAGAGAGAGGGAGTGGTGGGAAGGGCAGAGGGAGAGGAAGAAGCAGACTCCTACTGAGCAGGAAGCGTGACAGGGCTCTGGGGTCAGGCCCTGAGCCAAAGGCAGACATTTAACCAACTGAGCCATCCCGGCGCCTGTCTGAAGCACTTTTAACTTGTCTTCACTGGCATCTCTCCTACAGGACACATTTTTCTTCTGTCCTGGTCATTCCTGATTCCTCTCGAATATTGCCTTCTCTTCCACCCTCTTCTAAAGATTTGTACTGGACCTATTCTCTCACTGAAATGATTTTCTTCAAATAAACTGATCTGCCCCACTCTGGTTTCCTTTACTGTTTCAATGCTGATGATTCTCAAATCTATTTCTCAGCATGATCTCCTTTTCCAAATCCCAGATCAATAAATCTAATTACCTATACAAATTTGTACCTTACACGCAACATGCACAAAACAAAACTATTGTCTTACCTTCAAACAGTTCTTCACTCCTTCAATATTTCTCTTCTTAGGAAATGTCACTGTCAAAAGCCAGCAGGAGACACCATAGTCAAACAAAGCTGGGCTTATTTACTACAGCAAGGAAGACTGCTAACACAAGGAACAGGGGGCATCTCAGGAACAGCGTGTTAGAAGGGGATTGATACAGAAGATGGACTTGTGGTAGGTGATTTTGGAGAAGGTATATGGGAAATGGAATTGGCTCTGGAGTGGGTATGTTCCTCAGGGGCAATTCTATAATTGGTATCTTAACTCTTTTTATCTATCAAGCAGGAGGGCAGGAGGAATGGAGCAGGGCAGATTCTGTGGCTGGTAGAGAAGAAGCAGTCACTCACATTTGCTGGAAGAGGGTAATATTTGGTCATTTTTGTGGTTTGCATTGTCCAGTGACAAAACTAAAACAATTTAGTAATGAATTCAGTGTCCTTCATTTGAAGGAAAATCATCCACGGATTGGGAAAGTACCGTACCTCACAAGCGGGGACCATTCTACCTGATGGATTTTGTACAAGAGCGAGTTTTACAGGGCATTAGAAGAGGCAACACAGAAACAGGGCGTGGTTGGCTAGGAGGTCAGGGCTTTCCTCCCAAGGCTAGCAGGCCCTGTATTATTCTAGGGTAAACGGAGTTAGCCCAAGCTGAGTTGGAAGACTATGAATGGCCATGATAGGATTCCTGGGCAGGGGTTTTGCATAAGTGCAGGCTGACTTAGATTTGTGATATGGCCTGGGCCCCTGAGGTGGTTCCATTCTGCTGGTTCTGATTTATGAATTAAATTTATCAGCATGGTATTTTTATTGTCTTTGTGCACAGTCAGGATTACAAAGGGTCTTTATTTTGCCTTGCACTGTCATGGTCACAGAACGAACTTGTTTGATGTTGGGCCGTTCTTCCTGCTCAGCCGAATACCATGGCCAGCAACTTGGCAGCAGTATTGATGCAAAATTGATCAAACGTTAAAAAAAATGTTAAAGAAAAAAGGAAAAGAGTTTTATCTGAGGCCAAGTCGGTACAACTGCCTAGAATACGCAGTCTTTATCTGGCTGAGACTGCTCCAGGGAAGGACTGTTGGGTGCAGAGTTATGTATGTATTTTACATAAAGAAAAAAAGCTACAAATCATCATGATGGAGGACATTCCAGGAAGTTAGATTTTATCTTAAGTTTTTAGTAGGTGGGGGGGTTGTCTGACTTTAATCTTATGGGAACCGGGGAGGTGGGTTTTTTGTTTTTGTTTTTTGTTTTTTTCTCATTTATGTTTGGAATGCTCCTTTTTTGGTTATTATTATTATTTTTTTAAACAAAGCAGATGTACGAAGTATGCTTAGGGCAGAAATAGAGCCTGTGCTTTGAGGTTTTGTGGAGTCATTCTGATCTTGATAATGTTAAAGTATAGCTTCCTTGGGAGCCCAGGAGCAGGGACCACAAACATTAACTGTTCAAATTTTCCTTTATCAACAGGAACAGGGATGCTAATTTTTTCCCTCACAACCATAGATCTAGTTGCCCAAGCCAGAAACTTTGGCGTCATCCTTGAATACTTTCTCTTTACCTAGCATATCCTGCCAATTAGCAAGCTCTCCTGATTGTCCTAAATAGCTCTAAAATCCATCAACATTCCCTTTCTCCATTCCACCACAATCATGGCTCACATTTTCTTCTGTGTTAGAATTCTAGCTCAATTCAGTGCCTCCATTTTGCTTCTTCCTTGCTGATTTTGTTGATTCCTTTCAGAATGTCCTTCCCTTTAAAACAGGTTATTCCTTTAAAACTACTTCTCAATCTTGGCTGCCAATTAGGATCACCTCCAGAGGCTGGAAGACAATACTGACACTGTTCCTTTTCCAAAGAGGAAAGAATTGCACTAATTCTTAATCACGTCCATTTTACATAGAAATATCTTCTAGGGAGGCAGAAGCCTTATCACCAAGCTAAATTTTGAAGGGAATGGTGAATGGTTGGAAGGGGGCAGGTGGAATGGCAGAGAAAGAGGTCTGAGAGGAAAAGAAAGATGAAGCAGAGAAGGGCTGAGAAGTCCTGCAAGCAGCTTATGGGGAATGTGACATTGTGATTGCTAATAAGAAATAAATATTTGGTCTTCAACCCCTGGCACGGAGCTCCCAATGCCTTGGAATTTCCTAGGTGAAGAAAACATCTTTTGTCAGAATATTTGCTTTCTTGGCTTCAGGTCCTGAAATCACCTCAGAGCCATAAAGATGACATAGGCATCTTGTTATTCTTTGCAAGCTCCTTTCTGCCAGACTGAGTTTATGTTAAGAGGTCACTTTTAGAAATTCCCTAAGGATGGAGCTGATTAGCAGGGAACCCACCATGAAGAGAGAGGGTTGCATCTATCAGTCCCAAGCCGTGGGTGGATTTGACCCACAGCAGTCTACTGACCCTCGTCCTTTACCTTTCCCAGATCCATCATTCCCTTTTCTCTCTCGTAATTATTGTCTTCTTCCAGTGATTCTCCTCAGCTCACGCTCTCTCGGTTGCAACCCTGGTTCCATTGATCTCATACGCTGAAATATCTTGTTGTCTGCTTCTTTTGGCCAATTCCCACTACCACTGTTTTCAGAAACCCTGTCTAGAACAGCTTCTTTAGCTCAAATCCAGTGAATCCTGACTCATCCTTCAAGACTCCATCATAGGGCCACCTCCACCAGGAAGTCTTTCCTTCCTCTGCCAGTCTTGACCTCTCCCACTTCTGTGCTCAGTAACACTGTACCCTACTTGCATTCCTGTCATTATTAAATTTGGGGGCTGCATATGTTTTCTTTCCTAGTTTTTGAACCTTGTTTCATTCATTTTGGTATCTTTCATACAGTGTCTGATTTACAATAGAAGTATAGTAGATGTTGGATACTTAAGTACTCACTGCATTTTTATTTTGTATCTCATGCACATTTTATAAATATAATTTTGTACATACTCAATATCTAATAAAAAACATTTTAAACGTTTATAAATAAAAAAGAAGTACATGTAAATTTTTTTTTAAAACAATGGAAGAATGTAAGAACATCCTTTCCCTCTTTTCATCTTTGTTACTAGCTCATAATATGATGAAAGAAGGGAGGGTGGGAGAATTGTGACAGAAATTAGTGCCAAGTAAATTAATTGCCTCCAGAAACTACTTTAAATTTTGTTTGGAGGCTGACAGCCATGGTCTCTCATTCCAGGTTGATTTCTGCTTCTAACACAAAAGGCAGAAAATGCACTTTTCAGATGGAATATGGCATTATCACCTAAGTGAGGAGAAAGTGAGAGAGAAAGTGAGGAGAAAAATAAGGGGGGAAATAATCTTAATTTTTTTAGAAATGAAGAAAATATACTCTAAATGATGGTAAATATGCTGAGTCCTTTGGTTGCTTATTTAACAAGTACTATTAAGCCCTTATTATGTGCTCAGAACTGCTGGGAGGGTTTAGCGCTGATGAGGACTGGGCAAAATTCTTTCTTTTTCGTAACATACCTGCCTCTCTGAATTTAAAACATCAATCTATTTTTTTGCCTTATAATTTGTGGGAGCCATCAAAGACAAATGAATATGTTTAAAGTATGCTTGAAATATCAAAAAGCTTCCTAAATGGATCTTATTATCTCTCCTGCTAGCACTGTCTTCTTTGAGGCATAAAGGATTTAAAAAGTAGGAACAAAGTTTTATTAATATGTCTTGATGGGTAGAAATGGACAGTGAAAAAAGATTTCAGGTGGAAATTTTACTTAGAGGCTTGTGCCTCTCTCATAGGGAAATTAGCTACGGAGAGGTTCTCCTTTCTCTGCCCTCAGCCCTCTCCCAGATTATGCAGAAAGGATGGTAGAAATAACTGCTAACCTGTCTTTTAAAACAACAACTGGAATACAGCAATGCCTTAGAACTGATTAGGATACAAACAAAATGCATTTCTATATAACTGATTTTGACTATTTGCCTTAATAAGTTTAGTAATTTCCTTCTCTGTCACCTTTTGGATGGGCTTAATACAACCAGGAAACCCAAGACAAGCAAGCTTTAGGACTCTGTATCATCTCCCTGCTAAGAAACTGCTGCAGTCACAGGTGAGGCTCCCTGGGAAGCCAACTGGGCAACAATGACTGGCTTGTGCCAAGAAAGGAGATGCAGGATGGGAAGATAAGAAAGCAGATTTAGGCTGAGGGAATCATCATGGAAGCACTAGTCAATTCTGCAAGAAGCTCTGAGGGTAAGCAAACTTTTCAAAGTGATCCTGAACTCTAGGCAGAGCTAGAAAGGGCTGGGTCTTCTAGCTCCTTCTAATACCGATAGGCCAATCTGAGGGCTTCCCGGGGAAGGGAGTGTAACTTTGGGCAAGGCAGTTGTCTTTAGCTGAGGAGCTGGGACTTGAC
The DNA here is from genome assembly GCF_010015895.1 of Lontra canadensis. Lineage (NCBI taxonomy): Eukaryota > Metazoa > Chordata > Mammalia > Carnivora > Mustelidae > Lontra > Lontra canadensis. Next base: position 129,883,284 of record NW_022630995.1, on the reverse strand, counting down.
AGCTCAACCCTCCTAGAAACTGGGGGAAAAAGTGCTTTTGTCTTGCAAGTCAGACCCGTGAGTGGTGCAACTCCATACACGTTGCATAGGCTGAAGAGGAGAAGACTGGGGCCCCTGAGGGACCTTGGGTTTGTGTAGCTAACCTACAGGCACTGAGGTTGGAAGAGGAAGGACATAAATATTCGTGTCACTAGGCAATTTAATAAAGAAGCTGGTGAGCTATTATCTTTGTGGTTGTGTACAGTTGTCCTGTGACATCCCTCAGTCTCTCCCCAGCTGGCTGCCTTCATTCATTCATTCACTCTTCAAGCTATTCTGTGATGATCTCTGAGAACAAATTTAGGGGAATTCTTGCTGAGAGAGCTTTCAAGTTTTAAAGTTTGAGACTTTTAAAAGGTTTTCAAAGATATTTATACCTTACATAATATCAGATTATGTGTAGTTCATTTATCACTAAAAGTTGATGGAAAGACATGTGTTTATTGAATAAACTGATAGAACTACAGGTTTGGAATTTTAAAGTCACCGAATCCTTCAGGATAAAGTGGAAAGTTGATAACTGAGAATTAGTGAAAATGAAATAAGAGGAAATTCTGTCCTCTGAACATAAAAGAGGACATTCTTTCATTCTTCTGGAAGAAAGGAAGATTGAAGTCTGTAGGGAATCCTTCAGCTGTGGACTGTGAAGTTGGGCATCAGAAGACTAACCCCGATCCACCACACCCTGGGTAGGAACTGACATTGCTGCCCTCTGAACTGAGTTTGCCTAAACTGACCTACTGTCAAGACAAATAGACTGGTTCAATGGGACAAAAAAATCCTATGAGCACAATTTTAATGTGTGAAACTTCAGAGAAGTTTAAACTTAAATTTTACCTGAGTACCTCATATCTACCTGGCAGAGGAAACATTTGTCTACCAAACATTTAATTGTTTCCATTGTCCTGTGATTTTCTTTCCTTCCTTTTGAAGTCCCAACCCCCTACCTTCTTCTCTTAATTCGGGACGGCATTTGTACCCCATTGTGCCTGACTACCATGTCTGTGTGCATTCCCCACACATATGTTATTAAATTTGATTTTGTCCTGTATTTATTTATTTATAAATTTTACTTTTTTTTTTCAGTGTTCCAAAATTCATTGTTTATGTACCACACTCAGTGCTCTATGCAATGTGTGCCCTGCATAATACCCACCACCAGGCTCACCGTATTTATTTATTTTAATCAGAAAGAAAGAGAGAGTGAGCACTAGCAGGGGGAACAGTCAGGAGAGGGAGAAGCAGGCTCCCCACTGAGCAAGGACACCCCCCCCCACCTCTGGTGTGGAGCTCCAACCCAGGACCCTGGGATCCTGACCTGAGCCGAAGGTAGACGCTTAACTGACTGAGCCACCCAGGTGCCCCAATTTTGTTTTGTTAAAAAAGAAAAAAAAAACTGACGAAGGCAAAAACAGGATTTTTTTTTTTTAAAGATTTTGTTTATTTATTTGACAGAGATCAAAAGCAGGCAGAGAGGCGGAAGCAGGCTCCCTGCTGAGCAGAGAGCAGGATGTGGAGCTCGATCCCAGGACCCTGGGATCTTGACGACCTGAGGACCTGAGGTGAGGGCAGAGGCTTTAACCCACTGAGCCATCCAGGCGCCCCCCGAAACAGGATCTTAACTTTAGGCTTTTCTGAAGCTCCGGAAGCACACGTATACCTGTGCGCGCACACACACACACACACACTCACTCGCTCACTCATGCATGTACCAGGCTTTTGAGTTGCAAATTAACATTAATGAAATCTCTGAAAAATTAGGATTGGGATGAGTGGACATCTGTGAACAAGTAATGAGAGTGCCAATTTTACCTGAGTGCTTTTCTTGGTGTATTTTTCAAGAACGAGCTGCTTTATTATGTCATTGGTAAATAATCATAGGCCTGATGTCTCACTCTATTCATAGATTCCACCCACACTTAAAAGGAAGGGGCCGTACAAGGGAAAAGGTCATTGGAGGTCACTTCAGAATTCTGCCTATTGCAATGTATAAAATTTCAAGTGTTAATTACTGCTAGTTCCCCCAATTCTTGTTTTTAAATTCCAATGCTTTTAATTCCATTTTTTTTTTCTGTAGGTGAATATACATAAGTGTGTATTTGCTTTATCTTTGAATTTTCTCCAGTGGTGTGAAAAAAAAAATAAGAAGGACAACCTAGATTTTTTTTTTTTTTAAGTTTCAGAAATGTAACTAGTAGGAGCATCATGGGGACAGAACGGTACTCTTAAAATGAAGGTCTGTGCTCTTTCCATTGTCTCTTCTTGCTGTGTATCTGGTAAAAAAGTGCTCAAATTTCTTCTCTTTAATTTTTCTTTCATGGGATAGTGACAATTTTACTTCTTTTTCAAGAAGTGACAATCTTACATCTTACTTTCCTATCCTTATATTTTATTATCTATCTATCTATCTACCTATCATTTATCTATTATATACCAATCATCATTGCCTTGTTTAGGACCTTCAATGCCATGTAGAATAGATGTCATGATAAGAGGTAATCAGTCTGTTGGGACTACCATAACAAAATACCACAGACTAGGTGGCTTAAACAGTAAACATTTATTTTCTCACAATTCTGAAGGCTAGAAGTCTGAGAAGAAGATGTTGGCAGGATTGGATGCGGATGACCACCTTCTTCTAGTATCTTTGCATGGTTTCCGCTCTGTGTGTATCCATGTCCTAATCTCCTCCCCTTATAAAGACAACAGTCATAGTAGATTAAGGTGCATCCAATAATCTCATTCTAAGTTAATTATCTCTTTAAAGACCTTATCTTCAAATATAGTCACCTTCTGGGGTACTAGGGGTTAGGACTTCAACATATGAATTTTGTGGGGACACAAAACAGTCTATAACAAGTATCCTTGTCTTATTCTTAATTTTAAAAACCATTGTTTTACTGCTTTAAATTTACACATAATATGTCAATTTCAGTGACATAAGTTGAAAGGAAGTTGGCTCTGGACCCTTCTTATCCCCACAAATACACTTATTCAGTAATAATTGCTTGACTGTGTACAGATAAATCAGATACTAATGGAAGGGCTGCAGCATTCTAGGAGAAAGTGCTCTCCATAGTTAGCAGGAGATCCCAGACATCGTCTTGTCAGAGACCTTGCACCCAACTTAGTGCCATGTGATCAAGAAGAGACCACTTAGCTTCCAGTTCACCCCGGGAAGAGGAGTTGGTTTGCATGCCCAGTGCCCCCAACTTTTTGGAGGAACTCCTTAGAGGACTGGCTTATGTCTTGCTAGACTTCGAGCTCTGATGAGTCTGGTACAGTCTAGCTGCCTGGGCAAGAACAGAGGTTGTGTCTTGGGCTGGTAGATGCTACTGATCCTCTCCTAACTCAATATAAAGCAAGCGGATGAAGAATGCCCAAGGCTCAGCTTCCTTCTGGGGAGAGAAAGTGTTGATCTGTACAACTAGTATCTCAACTTCTCCAAGGCTACCAAAGAATGAGCATCTGTCTTAAAAGTCTTGAAGCTCTGATGAATCCAGAACAATCAAGCCACTGACAGGGAAAAAGGAAGCAGCCTCTTGAGTTGGTAGATGCCATAGCCTCCCACTGTGTCTCAGTACAAAGTGAGCAGACAAAAATCACATCTGCCTGCTTCTCCCTGGAGAGGGAAAGTGTTGGTAGAGGCCCCCAGAACTTTCTGGCTGGGATGATTGAGGAGGGTCTTCTCCTTTACAGAGCTAGTTCATGAAGACTGAAATAGGTGCTTGCTCTGTCTAATGTACAGACACCAGCACAGAGAGTCAAGGAAAATGAAGAATCAGGCAAAGGGTTTTCAAACAAAGGAATGAGGTAAATTTCTAGAAACCAATTCCAATGAAATGGAATTATGTGATTTATCTAACAGAATTAAAAAGAACTCTTACCAAAATGGCTAACATGATAAACAGGACAATGCATAAACAGAGAATTTCAACAAAGAAATAGATAATACTAAAAATATGCAAAACAGAAACCATGGAGCTTAAGAACACAACAATGGAACTGAAAAACTCACTGGAGTAAAGAATACAATGACTGTCAGCACAGTTTAATGCCATTGCTGTGATTCATGGTAAGATGTCAACACTTCTACTCATAATTTCTATCATCAGTGTAAATGTCAACAAAGTGAAAAATGTAAATAATGCATTAGTTGATGACACATTGTATAAGGTTTATGTGGAATAGGCATCTGTGAATTATACTTTGAAAACTATTGCTCTATAGTATACCAGGAAAGCTCTAGCATTTTAACTTCATCTCATGTAGTCACCACTGGGTCCAGGTTTCAGTCAATCAACCCAATAAAACGTTAGAGCCACTTCCACTTCTCATTGACACATTCAATCTGGAATCTCTACTTTGTGAGCCCATACTGATCATCTGAGCTTGGACCAATGCTACATTTTTTTCCCCAGCATCATCATCCTTAGGATCCCTTCTCCTATGTGTTCCCCCAGATTTCTTTTGACATAAAATGGCAAAATCCTAAAATTCCTGATACATTTTATAGCTCCTCAGTGGCCACTCTTTTACTTTACCCTCTGGTGCCTTCCAAGATTTGTCTGGTTATATGATGTAAGATAGACTATAGGTCAAGAGTAATTCTTTGTAAGGTAGCTGCCTCAGGGGAGCCTGCAACAGTGTCTTCAGGCAACAGAAAACTGATCTTCTCAGACAGGAAAGGAAACCTCTTCTTTGGGCATAGGCAGAAGGATTTAGGATTTCAAGTTCCTCACTTCATAACATTCTAAGAACCTACCCTGATATTTGGGGTCCAAGTCCTTCCCAAGCAGTGCCTTAATTGTAACATCAGAGACCTTGCATCCTTGGGGATTCAATTTGTGCTGTAATTCGACCATGTGCAGGTTTAGATTTTATTAGGACTTGTTTTTCAGAAATCTCAGTGCTTCAGCAACAGGAAATAAGAGGGGTTTGTTTGTTTGAGGGTAATCACAGAAAGTACTGGTCAGTCAGACCTTCAGCTTGGAATTTAAAGACTCAAGTTTTAAGATCCATGACATCCCTCCCCTTCCTTTTCCAGTACCCTTTCAAGCAACCAACCAACTTCAGTGAACTCCTTACTCTTTCTAAACTGTGCAATGATAGCGAATATCAGTCACCCTAAGACTTGCCATCTTTAGATACTAATAATAGAGGTTTCTGAAGGTGTTAATTTAAGTAATTCTTTTCCACTGCGTGCCATGGACTGGTTTTAATTCTCTTATCCCTGGCAAAAGGATCATTAAGGCCTTTAACAACCTTTGATCAGACCAGAGAACCAATTCCAGAAACCCCAGGACCACTTCAGAAAACCTATCTTAAAGGCTCTGTTTCCCTTCTGTTATTGTTTTCATATCTGTTAAGATTCATTTGGAGAAGCAGAACGACTGCGAGTGACACTGAATAAAGGATTTGTTGTAGGCATTAGACCTTATGTAATTGTGAGATCCAATGAGGAGGTCCACTGGGGGGCTGGAAGTTACTGTGAATCAGCAGGGCTAACGATCAGGAAGACAACCCAGCTATGAAGAGGGAGAGAGCAAGGAGACATTGGAATTCAGGAGGACAAGCTGGAGACCAACCACGTCTGCCTCTTACCATTTCCAATCTCAAAGTCAAAGCAGAAGGAGCCGCAGGAGGAGCTGGCAGTTTTTGGCACCAGAGCGGCACACGCACCTGGTTCAGGACTTGGAGAAGCTGAAAGATAAACTCCTGTGGAGACTGCAAGAGCCACAGACTCGGCAGCAAACCCATCATCAAAAGCAAGCTAGGGGGCACCTGGGTGGCTCAGAGGGTTGAACCTCTGCCTTCGGCTTAGGTCATGGTCCCAGGGTCCTGGGATCAAGGCCCACATTAGGCTCTCTCTGCTCAGAGGGGAGCCTGCTTCCCCCTCATTTTCTGCCTGCCTCTGCCTACTTGTGATCTCTCTCTCTGTCAAATAAATAAATAAAATCTTTAAAAAAAAAAAAAAGGAAATGAATCACGCCACTTTAAAAAAGAAAAAAAATAAATAAATAAAGCAAGCCAGGAGAGCCTTGAGGACAGATGACCTGCAGCTGTGCTGGGAGCCCGAGGTCAGGCTCCCGAGCGTAGTAGCTGCTGCTTCATTTCCGCCTTACCAGTCTCCTGGAAACTGTTCTATTGTCCAGTCTCTGCCTAGAACTACACAGGGAAGGGCATCTGGTTCCAGATAGCTAAATGACACTGTACAGAGCTACCACAGATTTTCTCATCCCTTCTGAATTTTAAATTTTATCATTAAAAATGATTTATTAGCTTATTTTTATATTTGACACAATTTTTTATTATATTATTTTTATCGATCCATATCTAGTCTTGGCAACATTTCCTATTTCACATTCCCCTCATCTTATTGTTGATTTCTTATCATTCCACAATTAGAAAATATTTGGCTTCATATATTTATTCTTTTGATACTCTACAATTTTTTGCAGTCTGCTTTTAGTTCCTCAAGTAGTTACCTTGATTGCTATTAATTTATTTAATGATTTTAATTCTTATTTCAACAGTAAATGATTTACTGACTACTATGAATGATAACATAATTAACATAATTTGATACCCTCATAACTCCACTGTCTGATTTTTATTTTTATTTCACTGGTTTTATATTATTAGTATTATTTCTTTTTGTAATTAATCTTCATACCGTTGAGTATAACTCTATCACTTGATTAAGCAGCTCTATCTTTTGATCTCAAGTTATGTGTTCTCTGTACTTTGCCATCCCAAATTTTACTAGCTACATTACTATTTCTACTAGGCCACAGTTTATAACGTTAAAATTCTCTGCAAATATAGCTCTGTAATGGGTTTTAACCTATGTCTTCTATTCAAATGAACTCAATGCTCAATGTCAGAGTTTTTTTTTTTTTACCAGATTGTCTTATTCATTTCTTTTTCATTTTAAGTTCATTTTCCAATACAATTTTAAAAAATAGATCATGTGAATCACATTTTCTGAGAATATATATATATATATATATATATATATATATATATATATGGCTGTGGTTTTTAAACTTGTAAGATAGCTTGGCCAGGTAAGTTTTTCTTGTGGAATGATTTTTTTCTCGTGAGGAGGTTGTATGCATTGTTCTACTCTTTCCCAGAAATGACTACTACTGTGAGAAAGGAGAGGACACTCTAATTTTTGGAAGGGAAGCAGTGTCTTTTTTTCTGGACTTTCAAAAGTTCTTTCTTTTCTTGGAAAATCAGTAATTTTTCCAGGACATGTATTATAGTTGAAAATTTTGTTTCTATATTTTCTGACCCACGGTATGCCCTTTTTATCTATAATTTTTTTTATAATGTATAGTTTTAACTGCACCTTTTTATTTCAAGAAAGGATTTTCTAATTTAAATTATGTGGCCTTCATTTCTGTCATGATATATTTTCTTTTCTTTTCTTCTTTTATTTTTAGAGTGAGAGAGAGAGAGACAGCAAGCAAGCCCTGGGTAGGAGCAGAGGGAGAAGGAAATAGACAATCTCAAAATATCAAGCGAGCTCCACACCCAGTGGGGAGCCCATGGAGGGGGGTCAGTCTCAGGATCCTGAGATCATGACCTGAGCTAAAAACAAGAGTTGGTCACTTAACCAACTGAGTCACCCAGACACCCCTATATTTTATTTTCTCTTCTACTTCCTTCATAGACTTTTCTTATCATTTTTCCTTTGCTTTGGTTGTTTCTCAATCCTTAATCAAATTCTGTATGTTTCTAGATCTCTTGATTTTTAAGTAAAATAGTTTTACTACTGTTTTTGAGTTATTAAAAATGTTTTTGTTCAATATTTTCATTTTTAAGAACATCACTTTCCTGTTTATTTCCCCCCCTCAATTTTTTTCCTTTTGCTTTTTTCATACGTATTTTATAAATCTTATACAATTACAAAGACTATGTTCAAACAGGTGATTTCTTCCCAGACCAGTAATTTATTAGAGGGTGGTTGGTAAAGAGCCAGGGCTGTTGTCTGGGCTCATAGAAACCTTCCCTGGCTCACTGTGAAGCCCTCCAGCTGCTTAGCTGAGGGAAGTAAGAAACTTCCGAGTTTCTGATCATTCACACATCTCTGCATTCAGCACATTTGCAGATATGATGTTTTCTTATATTTCCAAATTTAGCTGTTGCTTCTGCCACATCGTGATGAGAGAAGGAATACGTGAAGGGATCTAGGATGGCATCTGTAGACAGTCCATATATCCCATTCTTGTAGATCTAAGTAATGGGTCACTAACTGTGTCCTTCTGGGTGTACCTTGACTCTGGAAAACCCTGTCTCTGTCTGGTATTTTAGCTGCTAGAATCTTCTCCACATATTCTCTCAGTGCGGTCAGTGCTCCCCGTAACCCAGTTGATACAGGTTTTGGCTACGGGTCTATCTTCGTTCCATCAAAGATGGAGTATCTTTGCTATTTCGTGTTCTCCGTATTATCTTGCAATGCAGTCTCAAAAGGGAAGGAGGAGACATCTTTCATACTTCACTATCTAGCTTAACCTTTTATAAAAAAGAAATCTATAGAAAATTTCAATGCTTCCTGAAACATTTTCACAATATGAATATTAAAATAAATTCTACAGAAAATATAAGAAAAGACAGCCTCACACAGAGCTGGCTCATCCACTTTTGAGCTCAATAGAAAGAAAATTTTTACTTTTTCTTATATATTTTGTGAATGTTAAAGAGGAAGAAGCAATACAACGGTTTCCATCAGGAGAGTAGGCAAATGGCACCAGATAAGGATTTCCCCTAGATTCTACTCTGTCTTTGATGAAGTTCTATATTATTCATAGTAATTTCTTTTTCTGAACAAGTTCTTATGAAAAGAAAATGTATCTAAGGTTTCTGGGATTCTGATCCCTTATTGAACTCTCAGCATGCAAAGGATATACAGAATACTTAGAGCATCTGGGGAAAGAAAAAGAAAGGATGTCTCCTTTTCCTTTTTCTCTCCATTTAAAATGCTGTGTTGAGGAGGGTGGATAGATATCAGAGGGCCCCAGGGTCCTTGGACTGGCAAGATGCTTGGGAGTTTTAGTGAATTTTCTTGGAAAAAGGTTTGAGCTGTGATCAGAATCCCAGGGATAGAGCAAGGCACTGGAGAGAGGGTTGCCTGTGGGAGAGTGATTCGATCACCTTGCACAGTTTCTTTTGCACTGGAATAGCTTGAAAAATAATTTGGTTCTGAGGCCCTTAGTAAGGCAGAAGTAATATAGAAATCCCTGACTTAACAGTCCTTGTGGATCAGACATGAAGATGAAGGTCTTGGCACATGCCTACTTGCACAGAGGACACTGAAATATGAATGTATACACTTTGATTCCCTGGTACTTTGTAAGCCCTCAGAACTTAGATAAAATCCTGAAGAAGACTACAAATGGAATGAAATTGTTTCCAATCATTCTAGAAGAATGAGGTATTGGGGCACCTGGGTGGCTCAGTGGGGTAAAGCCTCTGCCTTGGGCTGAGGTCATGATCCCAGGGTCCTGGGATCGAGCCTCACATTGGGCTCTCTGCTCTGCCAGGAGCCTGCTTCCTCCTCTCTCTCTCTGCCTGCCTCTCTGCCTGCTTGTGATCTCTGTCAAATAAATAAACAAAATCTTAAAAAAAAAAAAAAACAATGAGGTATTAAGAGAAAGTAACTTGACTAATACAATAAAATGAATAATGCTTCATTTTTATCATGCCTGGGGTTGTAGACAGATAAAAAATTTTGCTCCAGATATAGCCTGATGCTTTGGCTGGGCAAGTACTTGCAGATAGAATTGTTGATGGGTGGCATTGTCATCCTTTAGTTGATATATCCATTTTCATTTCAATCTTTCTTGTTCCCAAGAGAAATATTTTGGATTTCCCCCCACCATATGTATTAATTAGAAGATACAATTTTTACATAAGAATAAAAAAGAGTTTGGAAACTGAATTCCTCCTGCCATAAAATTAAAAGACTTAACAACATATCTTTCAAGCTGAAATAATCCCAATCAATGGTATGCTATAGGAAAGACAGTGTGGGCTTCTAAGTGGGAATTTATTGAATTAAAAAATTGAGTCTAGACATTTGACTTGCACTTACGGCGAATGCAGGTATTATAGGAGGGAAGCATATATCTTGTGCGATCATGTTCTGAAGTTGCTTCATACCTTCATAGCATTCATATAATGCTATGGTTTGCATTCAGGAAAATGCTTGTGGTTATGGTATGAAAATTAAATTTTATTTCTTCTGCAGCCACCAAAGAGAATTTGAATGTCACTGTTGATAGTCACCTCTCTTTCTTCTTCTTCTAATAGAGAAATAAGCCCTTCTTGCTGGGAGAGAAACTGAGTCAATCTACATTAGGAAACACAGACAAAGTTTGGTGAAGAGAAAGAAAACAAACTGTGTAACTCAGTGGTTGAGTATAGAATTTTTTTTATTAAAGATTTTATTTATTTGACAGAGAGAGATCACAAGTAGGCAGAGAGGCAGGCAGAGAGAGCTGCTCCCTGCTGAGCAGAGAGCCCCAATGCAGGGCTCGATCCCAGGATCCTGAGATCATGACCTGAGCCAAAGACAGAGGCTTAACCCACTGAGCCACCCAGGTTCCCCGAGTAAAGAATTTTTAAACAGAGTTTAAGGAAGGACATACTGGAATAGCTGTAGAGAGTGAGGGAAGTGTTTACAAGTAAAAAGGGTATTTTTGTAAATGACAACATGGATGCTTTATTTGCATGTCATTAATATTCTGTGATTTAATCTACATTCTGGGGTGCCTGGGTGGCTCAGTCGGTTAAGCGTCCAACTCTGTCTCTAGGTATTGATCTCAGGGTTGTGAGTTCAAGCTCCATGTTGGGCTCCATGCTGGGCATGGAGCCTACTTAAAACAAAACAAAACAAAATAAACCACCACCACAACAACAAAAAAACCCCTACATTCTAGTGTTTGAGCTAATCCAATGCAGCTAAGACAAAAATGTGTGCATCTAAGATATATAACAATTATAGCAGCATGTGTGTGAATTCAAAGAGTGATAACATTTTAGACTAAGGAATTTGGCCCCAAGAACCCCCAGTTGAGTATTACATGAATTTGCCACACTGTCTTCCTTGGTAGACTGGCAGCACCAGCTGCGGTGACAGGAGTGTCTCACTACCAAACACCTGGTGATGAGGGTAAAAGCCATCAAGTCCACCAGGGAGGCTGAAGTCTTGGGGTCTCAAATAGTGGTGAGAGAGACTTTGTCCCCCCATTACCTTGGTAGGTGTTATCAATTGATTCATGAACTTGTGTAAGCCCCTTGGGAAATCCTTATAAGTGTTTGGAAGGAAACCTGGAAAATTTATTATTATGCCAGTAATTTGAGAAGGACTTTTAAAGTTATTGTATACTAGGTATAGATACAAATGGGACCTAACCTGTGGATAAAAGCTAGTTCCATGATCTGTTAGTAATATCTTCTATGGGTCAAAATATTTTCAGGTATATTTCATTCAAGTTATGGTATGTACCAAGATTATTTAGAAGACCTAGAGCAGGAAATGCTCTATTTTGTGAGGTTTAAGCTAATAAAATGATGGAGGTGGGCTGCTGGAAAAATGATTTAAGATTTGGAATAGTTTACCTATAGCCATTTCTTATGCTGGTAATTAATTATATAGCACAGCTAAGCAAATGGCAATCCTATTTTATGACAATAAAATCATGTTTAGCTTTCTGTTCACTCCAGAAAAAGGAAGTAGGGCATCAATCCAACTCATAACGAAAAGGATATCAAAATATAAAGTTAAAAAAGAATGAAGTAAAGATGTAGCCCTACTTCATTTTTCTGGAAGCCACTACAGACCTTAGCAAATCCTGAACTTCTCTGGAGAGCCTACTAAATTGTGAGGGACACTTCATGGAGTTAGAAAACTCTCCTAGTTAAAGGTTCTGGGAGTAAGCTGGAGTACCGAGGCAAAAAAAACTGAAGGGACCTCTGGTATGAGGTCTTGTAGATCCAAGGGGAATAACGACTGCCTTAACTTATCTTTCTGAGACTGAAAAAGCACGCAAATGTGATAATGGCAGCCTGCCTGCATAGCTTCGGAAGCTTGACTCATCATCATCAGTTGGGATAAAATTATGTACGGCTTCCTCCAAAAGAAGGCATATTAAATCAGAATTCCAGCTGTGTCTTTCCCAACCTTTGGCTTATGTATCCAAACCAAGTATCCAAGAAATCTTGTAATTACATGGTAACTTGAGTGTCAGTGGTGAGACTTCTTTCTATCCTAATCCTGTCTTATTTCCACACTCCACAGACCCATACTCATGACATGGAAACTATTACCCTCACTGTGGAAAGTAATGTAGGGTGATACTTATGACTCTGAATCATGAGGAAGATTATTTAGGGACGAATTGTACTTAGAATATAATATCCCCTCTTCTAAATCTAGGACTTCCAAGTAAAGCAGTGAGTGAGTGGTTCACAATGCTTTTAAAAGATTACAGACTTTTAAAGGGAGATAATAAAAGCACTTGATCTGTCCCCAGTCTAGCCCAGAAGAAAATACTTTTTTTGCATTACATTTTGGGGAGTTCATGGATTCCCTGAAATATATTTAAATATCCCAGGTTAACAAGAATCTAAGGTTTAGGGGTTAGCGAGAGAAGATCAGTCCTGATGATTGCAGAAAATAGAGAAAAAAAGCTTCCAAACGAACTTTATTATATTAATACCTACTATGTATATATGTTGAGAGTATATTTTATTTTAACTCATAAACTTAACTCTTGTAAAGAGTGAAGATAATATAATTTAATATATACTTTCTGATAATCTGTTTAGATAAACTTACAGAATCTGAAAGAATGCATAATTGAGAGACTGCTTAGATTTTCTCTTTCAGTTATCCAATGTCCCAAGCCAGCCTTTGACAAGTTAGATGGCAATCAATTCATATCCATGTAATGATCAAGGAGTGATTCATATACGTTAGATAAAGCACAGTGGATTGATGTGTGAGAGAGAGAAGCCAGAAATTGCTTGTTTCCCCCACCTCCTGCTTTTTTGTCCTTGATCCCTTTAACTGTGAAGATTAGTTCATATTAGACAGAGAGTCAGTGTTCATCCCACTCTTATTTCCTTTGCTCTATTATATACTAAATGAGACATACATCACGTGTGGTAATTTAGAGCCTATATGGTGGGATGTTTAGGACCTGGTCAATAATAAACCAATAGGAATGTCTACGTTTCAGTTGATAATCAATTACATAAGTGGTTCCCATTCTGATATCAGGGCACTCTTTTTGTTTCAGTTCTTTGTCTTTTCCTCTTAATACTTTAAGGATGATTTTCTAATCAACTACCTCATGTTGCAATATTTAAAAAATAGATTTTTCTTATAATTTGAGAGTGGAAAGACAATGTATTTTCTTCTGTCTTGCCTTGCTAATGTTTTCTGCTTAGGAGGAAGTCCATAAATATTTGTTAAATAGTGTGGAATTTTATGTAAGAAGAGATAGGAACCAGAGAGATCATGTGAGTTCCTCAAGGTAATTTATCTACTGTCATGGATTAAGGATTATAAATTTGTCTATTGATTTAAAAGTAATCCTTTTCCATTAGAGGTGACATTTTAAGGTGTTTCACATGATCTCCTGAAACCTACAGTATAATTAAGACCCTAGGAGGCCTTCTTGTAGGAAATTCAAGGTCCCTGATTTTGCTGTAGTTCTGTTAGCAACTTGAACCATTATGATAGAAGTAAGCAGCAATAAAAAAATCTTACTCATATTCGTGGTCACTCCCGCGACCAAGCTCAAGTACTGGTCTCCCAAAATATACCATTATCCATTTTAGCTGTCATCAGCATCCAGGGATTCATCAAGCTGTAAAACCAGAAGCTGGTATTATATGGATTTGGGGGAAAATTAGCTCTTTCTCCCATTAAAAAAAAAAACTAGTTATTTTGTTATTTTGTATGTTGAAAGAAAATTGCTTCTTAGCTTCTTCCTGGTCATATTTTCCTTATCAATTTCATACAATATATACACCAGGCACAGATTCTTCATGAATAAATCGAGTACACTATTACACCGTGTCACCATATTTGGCATGAAATAAGAGTGCATGAAGAACTTGTGTGCAAATTAATATGTTACTAGTTTGACTATTATTTTTTATTGTTTTCACCAGAGAAAAAATAGAACTCATTTATTTTTCTATTCTATAAAACTTTCTTATATAAAAAAAGTAAAATTTTTTCCACATTTTATGAAATGTTTTATTGCCTACTGCCAAAAATTCATTAGTTAGTATTAATAATATTGGGCATTATATGTATGGCAAGTTTCATCTTCTTTGTTTTCCTCTTTAAAAATCTTACTGCTATAAACGTTGAGGAAATTTGCTAGTAATGAAACATATAATGGAAACAGATGACTCCACTTATCTTTTCTGTTCAGCTATCGGAAGAAATATCACTCCTTATTGTGAAAACAATATGTAACTCTGTTTATTGAAAGGACCCTCGTGAATGCCTTAGGAAGCTAAGTAATGCAAGTCACTCTCTGAGCTGTCACTTCATCAGAGGATGCTTTGGTTGCGGAATGGAGCAGATGTTCTGCTACATTTGTGTACTTTAAACACCCTGAAAGCATAAAGCCAGACTAAGAGCACTTGTTGGTGAATGGAAGATGCAAGTAAAGATGAAAAGGCTAGAGCCACAGGAAGAATGACAGCCGCCAGCAGGTTGTGGAGACCATTTGGCTGGAATACATTTAAAGGACCCAAATGGTAATGGTAACAATGTCTTGCACAATAGCCAGTCCTGGGAAAGTAAGGGACTTTAGAATATGTGAGGTAGTTTCAACCACAATAACAAAAAGTTCTTATGGAACTATCGAAGTCCTTAGAATAACAGAAACAAAAGCAAAATTTACTGTGATTTTAATTCCCCGTTGTTCCGAGGCATGATTTACCTTCCTTACAATAAAACATTTCTAGAAAAAAATCCTCGGTGAAGCTTTGTTATCATTACTTATAAATCTGTTTTTTCTTTCATGGATATATGACAAACTGGTTTTCAGCTTATGCTATAGTATGATCTCTTATTCCCAGAGGACAACGCACCTCCTTTTGTTTGCTATATGGCTGGAATATCCTGAAAGAAAGCACTTTGGTGTAGACCAGGGCTTCTCTCTCTCAGCACCATGGTATTAGTCTGAGTCATTCCTTGCTGTGGGGGCTGTTCTGTGTAGGATATTCAGCAGTGTCTCAGCTTCTACTCAGGAAAGACCCAGCTGTAAAAATCCCAGACGTTGCCCAATGTGCTCTGGGAACAAAACTACCCCCCGGTGATAATCCCTGCTCTGGATTCTGGTCTTCTGACATTCTTCTTTAGGATGATGTGATATGATATCTTAGGAGCCCTAAAGAATGCCGTTGAATGGTGAAATACGCATTTTAATCAACCTAATTGCTCCGACCCTTGAACAATTTAGAAAAGAAAGTTTAAAAAATGTATTAAAATTCACAACTTTATTGGCACTCAAGAAAGGGAAAAAATTCTTCCGTATGAATTACTTAATCCTGAGGCACTTTGGTACTCAATGTGAATAATAGCTATAATCATAAAATCCATTAGCATGCTGCCTTAAGTGCTTGGTGTTCGTCTCTTATTCATTGGATAATTACTGATTGCTTGGCGTGTTTTACCTGGTGCCTCTAACTGGGAATGTGCTACAAAAGGCTTTCATAGCTATTATATTGTACCATGTCAGTTTCTACTTTATTTCTCACACAAAGAAGGGCCCACATGAATTCCAAGATGTAAGAATGATTATCCTTTTCACATAGTAAATGCACCAACACCCCCTGTTGGTACAGATAAGCCTGGTGCTTATGAAACATAATTTGGCATCCTGTTAAGGCTATCATTTCTAGGACAGGAACAAATCCTAAATTTAAGAGACACCAAATTTGGGAGGGCTTCTTTCTTAATGAGGAAGTGGCACAGATGTTTCCCTTGAGGCAGGTGCTCTTCCACATTCATTCTTCTAAGGTTTATTGAGACCAGGCTGAGAGGCATATAGCATCCAAGTACTACTTGCTGTAAAATTCTTTACACAGAAGACAAGGAGAAAAGACTTAATTTTGTGAAAAACTAAATTAAAAAGCAGAACAGTAATATGAGAGCTGATGGGAGGTTATAGGGAAAGAATTTCTAATAGGGTGTTCTACATAGCAAGTGATAAAATCCAGAGTAGAGAGAGTACACTGTGTGCTCTTAAATTGCCGTGTGAATTTTGGTCTAGATCATCTTGAAGGGTGAATAAGAGAAAGAAGGACTTTTCAAAAGGGTACAATGGTAGGAGCAAAACATGAAAGAGACAATTCAAATTGGGTGCTTAGGAGTGTGTGGGGGGACATATATAGACTGGTTTGGTTTGAGTGGATGTTTTGTATATAGAGTTGATAGGTTAGCTGGAATTCAGTTAGGTAAGGTTTGAAGACTGTGGTTTGTTTTTCTGTTTTGAGTATTTTTATTTTAAAGATTTTATTTACTTATTTTAGAGAGAGGGAGCATGAGTGGAGGTGGGAGGGACAAAGGGAGAGGGAGAAACAGACTGCTTGCTGAGCAGGGAGCCCAGGAGAGCCAAGATCACAGGACACCAGGGTCATGACCTGACCCGAAGGCAGACACTTTACTGATTGAGCCACCCAGACATCCTGATTGGGTTTTATAATTTAGGAGAAAGGGAGACCTTCTTGATGGAGGAGGATAACTTTCTTTTTTTTTTTTTTAAGATTTTATTTATTTATTTGACTGACAGAGATCACAAGTAGGCAGAGAGGCAGGCAGAGAGAGAGGAGGAAGCAGGCTCCCTGACGAGCAGAAAGCCTGATGCGGGGCTCGATCCCAGGACCCTGGGATCATGACCTGAGCAGAAGGCAGAGACTTTAACCCACTGAACCACCCAGGTGCCATTGAAGGAGGAGAACTTAAATATAATAGTGAGTAACATGAATCTGGTATTAGTGCATAGTTGGGAAAATAAAATGATGAAGCCATGGCAAAGATGGCGGAAGAGAAAAGCAAAAGCAAATAGAAGAGAAATATGCAGGTATTAAATTTAATTATTTGGAGTGCCTGGGTGGCTCAGACAGTTAAGTATGTGCCTTTGGCTCAGGTCATGATACCAGGGTCCTGGGATCAACCCCCACATCAGGCTCCCTGCCCCATAGAGAACCTGCTTCTCCCTCTGCCTGCTGCTCCCTCGGCTTGTGCTCGCTCTCTCTGTCAAATAAATAAATAAAATCTTTAAAAAAATTATTTAATGTTTTATCCCAAATCATCTTCAGTGACAAGAAACAGCAGGACTTGGTCCGTAGTTCCGTTCCCTACATTCTATACTTTGTGCTGGCTGAAGTGGATGCTGCAATGTACAGCCCAGATTCCCCTTTAAGGCTGAAGGAACTTCCCCTCAACTCCAGAGCATACTGCCAAATGCCAGCCACTTCCATCTGCCAGTGTTTGCTGGGAATTACACTCTGTTGAAGAAAACCACTGTGACCAGGTTCCCAAAAACTTCCAGAAGGAAGTTGGTGTGTGGTATAAATACTCTGCCTATTCCCCATAGCACGCATTTTTCTGAGAAGTCATCCTGGCTCCAGCCTTTCCTACAAAGGTGGCTAACGTCTGGTTGTGAGCCTGCTACTCTCCCACTCCTGCCACTGCCACATCCTATGCCATATCCCTTCACCAAAGCTGTTAGTCCCAAGAGGACTCCCTGGTATACTTCCTGCCCAGGAATCCCCGAGTCCCTGTATCAGGGTCTGCTCACCGGTCTGTGACAGCTGGTGCCGGAGTGGTCTGAGAAGGTGGATGCCGTGATAAGATTGGGAAGCTGGGACACTCCTTGTCTCACTGTCAGTGAGGACCCTGTCACATTAATGAGTACAGGATGTGTGGACAATGCAGAGGTCTTGGTACTAGGTGGTGGTGGGATTGTTGAAACTGTCACTGGTGGCAGGCTGAGATGACATATCAGTGGAAGGAAGTGAATTAGTGAGAGCAATGTATGAGACACATTAGAAATATGGAAGATAAAGCAGATATAAGGAAAATGAAACTAGATATTTGCTAGGGGCAACTGATGCTCTGGAAAGAGTAAAAAGCTGAGGACAGTTTTTCACTGTAATTAAATTAACTATCAATTAAAAGTTGACAATGGAAGTCAAAAGGCCTTCCTGGCAGCATAGAAAGAAGAGTCAGAGGACAAAGAAAGTTGAACACTAGTCACAGAAGTTAATAAAATATATCATATCTATATAGAAAATTAAATTCCTGAATGAGGCAGGATCTTGGTTCAGAAAGAATGGGATTCTGGGGTGTGGGATGAGGCTATCTGAGTGATGAAACATAAAAATCTTCAATCCCTACTTCTTCTGAAACTTTGAGCCTATGAAAACATAGCCCCCTCCTCCCTATGAAGGACAACTTCTTCCTCCACATTCCTTAAAGATGAAACCGTTGGCAGTGCCCCAAAGTTATTTTGTGTCATTCTCCAGATCTTACTCATGTCTTCTCCTGACCACCATGGCAATAACTAAAGTTGAGTCACAGTGTCACCTGACTGGCAAAATGCTGGGTTTGGTTAGAGAGGAAAGGGACTACAGAGGAGATGCAGGACATATGATCATATATTAGCAGGAAATGGGAGAGAACATCTGGACTGGACTCTGGAGTCTTGGATCAAGGCGAGTAGAATATAAAGTTATAAAAAGAGAAATTTATGAATATGGGAACATTTTTTCTGGGATATAGGACTGGGTAAGAGATGATGCTAACATGCTTGTAGAATGAATCTTAGTTGCTTAAAGAAAGTGTTAGTCCATGCTAAATAGAGTAAAAATGTGAGACTGGCCATGGACGACAGTAGAAAGAAGGTCAAAAGGCTTAGAATCATGCACACGCCAAAATGGTTATATTCTACAAGGCTGGAGACACTCTGCGAGTTTCTAGGGGAGGACCCAGAGGACATTCTGCTTACTATATCAAAAGGAATGGGATGATGGGGAGGTATTGGTATCATCAAGAAGCTCAGCTGTAGCCATCATCTATAAGCCAGGGCTGAGGGTGAGAGATGCTATCACTGAAGTAAGTTCATTGATAGCAAAGGCAATGATAGGATTCTGACATAATAGAGACAGATAGAAGCCAGGCAGATGCAATTATCATAATGAGTGCTGAGGTGTTGGTGGGAGCCAGGGAGGCCTGACCCCCAGAGAGTTCTGAAGGAACATGGTATCTCCAGGGACTATGTAGATTGTCTGTCAGCCAACAAGGGTATTTCTTAATCTATTTAACCAGAAAAAGTCAATGAGAGGTGATTATGAGATTGAGTATAAGCATACCAGTTAAGAAATCATGATTCATTACTTAAATTTTGTACCCAAGTTGGTATTCATACCAGATCCTTAGCAAGTTCTTGAAAGGAAGGGCCCACACACCATAGTAAATATATAAGTAATAATTTTTCTTATCTTTCCCAAAGGGATGATAACTGTTTACTCTTAAAGTTTTATATACTGGGGGAAAAAAAAAAGAAAGCCTTTAAATTTTTAGGGTTATTGGTCTGAAGTCTGAATTGCCACTGATACCCAGACACCTGAGTCATTTTAGGCTCCCTCATATCATGAAGTCCTATGATCTACTGTCATTGGATCCATGCATCCATCCACTTGTCCTTTCTTTAGTCTCAACATGTGTAATTGGAATGGGTACTTTTCGTAGGTAACATAATGTCCCTACCATTGATTCCTTGATTGGTAATATAATATTACATTGAAATTAAAAAAAAATACTGCTTCCTTCCCTCCCTCACACACACACACACACACAGACACACACACACACACACACACACACACACACACACACACACACACGGCCAAGTTAGTATATTGAGAATGATATCACAAATATCACATTTATAGGGCAATGGCAGAGGTAAGTGCCATAAAAACCCAAAAGATGTAGGGCTGGTAGCCCCATCATATCTTCAATTAGTTCACCTTTCTGGCCCTGAAAAAACGGGAGGGATCCTGGAAGATGACACTAAACTTAAACTTCTGCAAGTCAGTGGTAGCCCCAATTTCGGCTGCTATGCCTGTTGTGGTGGAAGGATAAACAGTGTTGGAATGCTGTGGTACCCCACCCAATTCCCATTTCAGAACTGAAGAGAATACCCCCCAGCTTCTAGGAATGACACCCACTAGCATCCTCAGGTTTCTGCCCTCTCCTGACAGCTTGCCAGGAGCAAGCTTGGGGCAGCAAGCCTCCAACCTGGGGTTGATGTGGAGGTGGGAAATGGGAGTAGGTTAGAAAAACTCCATGTCTTCATTTCAGTTGAGGAAACCTCTGAAGGCTATCCCCGCTTTCAGCTTCAGGGCATCCCTAATTATGACCATACCTCAGCAACACTTCTCCCTCTGCAATACTACTTTCTTTTCATCCCAAGAGCTGATCCTGAGATTGCATTATAAATGGTAATACACTTCTTGGACACCACGGCATCTCAAAGGTTGCTTCTCAGAAACCCATCTGTGGCAACTGTATATTATTTCTCCATCACTCTGTTTGCCTTTACATGTTGTAATTGGCATAACATTGCACACCATCTATTTTGATTTCTTTCCCCACCCCCATTCAGGCTTTAAAAGAGACCAAATATCCAATAAAGTCATACTGCTATCATGTGATGTTCTTCCAAAGATAGCTTTAGCACAGTCTCCTAGAAAACTGGTGAAGTTCACTTTTGCACATTAAACTGTGAAATCAGGTGATGATTTGCATCTTCCCCTTTTAGAAGCTTGGAAATTGCTTAGATAGTAACTTTTCATTCAAGTTTTGTAACAAGTTGTTATTATTGACCAATAAAATAAAAATTAGATCCTCATCTAATATTCATCATGTGATTGACCACTTGTTGATCCAGACCCACACTCTCTGCCACAACACAAATCGATCCCCTACAAACTGATAGGCTTAAATATGTTTTTCTAATAATTTATATATATTTCTTCTGTTGAGTTTCAGAGTAGCTATGTTTGAAAACAGATAAGATATTAAAAAGTATTATATTTAGTATGTGTTATATGTGAACTCACTGTAGAATACTCAATGAGAAAAGCAAAGAGATAGTTTCTTCCCATTAAAGGTAATAATAAGTTATTTTACCATTTTTTGTCTCATACTTTCACAGCTATAAAAATTACATTTTTGTAGATGTTAGCATATTAAGCAAGGAAACATGTTTTCTTTGCTGCCAACTTTCAAAGCCCATTTTTTTGAAATGAGAATGAAAAACATACAATCATGAAAGAGCATTAAGACATCTTCAACTTAGTTTTCTATTCTCAATTTATCTGAAGGCATCTTTCCACATTATCCGTGTCAGTTTCTTTTTTTAAGCACACTTAGAAACAAGCTGAAGCTAGTCTTCAGCTAACAAAGTAAGGAGTCAATACAAAAATGTCTATGGCTAATAGAACAAGAAATGTAAAATTGAATTGATTTTTAAAATTTTTAGTAGTAATCAATTAAGAACTGCATATTGCAATATTCTCACATTCAGAGGGGAATGAGGATGGAGGTGGGTATCCTTATAAGGGAACAAAACTCATTTATCATATCAGGATGCTAATATATAAAGTTGAAAGTTTATGAATGAAGAAACAAGGGAGAAGCTTAGAATGTTAGAGATGATCACTAGAAAAATAGAAATAGAAGTGGATAAGAGCACATGGGTGCAGAATGGGAGTGGAGAGGTGGGAAAAGGTGAGAAAGGTGACTCTCCCTTTGTTCTATTCTTACATTGCTTTGATTTTAAAAACTGAATTAATGGGGCATCTGGGTGGTTCAGTTTGTTAAGCATCTGACTCTTGATTTTGGCTCAGGTCATGATCTTAGGATTACGAGATGCAACCCCTTCATCAGGCTTCCCGCTCAGTGAGGAGTCTGCTTGAAATTCTTTCCCTCTGTCCTACCCCTACTCTCTCTCTCTTTCTCTTCAAATAAATAAATTTTAACAATGAATTAAATTTTATATGCAAAACTTTAAAAATCACTTGATATCTGTAGATCAGAAAGCAGTTTAACTACTTCTGTTAAGAACTATTTGTAGAAATGTGAAAAAGCCGAAGGGTGGTCTGTATGTTTGAGAACTCTTACCCTGTTTCTTATGCAAATAATCTCCATTGTCTCTCACTACCTGTCTTCTTTAAATTTGATTTAAGACATAGAAGATTTTTTCCTCCATCTTGGTTTTAGATTTAGGTACAGTCAACAGATTACAGACCATCTCTTGTTCTTGGCCTATTCAGTGTTTCAATGCCTATGTTACAGTCCTCCACACAGAGAGATGAGAACTTAAGAGTTTGCAGCTCAGAGGATAATTCTGAGCTTCAATCATAAAATTGACAACTGAGAAGATTACTTTATTTCTTTTGTCACCTGAAGATATGTTCCTTTCTAAACATATTATTTCCGTATTTACTCTTTATGGAATGACTATTATATTCACAGGGCTACACAAAACATCTTTAGAGATGCTGAGTAGAATACCAACAGTTCTTGCCCCAAACTGGTGTGATATCCACCACAGGAGCTACGTATGATGGCTAAAAGAAGCAAACTATTGATAACATCATTAAAATAATTAATAATGTAGAGGGGATTCCAGGAAGCAGAGTATTCACAGAAAGACACCATGGGGAATTAACTCAAGAGAAAGAGATTGCTCCTGATGAAGTAGTGAGTGGCATAACCATAGAAAAGGCAGGGAGACTGGATTCACTGTGATGCATTCTCATAAGACTAATACCGTGGAGTAGATTGGGTGGGAAATGGAAATAAAACAGTTTATAATCACTGAAACACTGGAAGGTACTGGTAGTAGAAGTTAAGATTATGTAGGATTTTACATATTAGAATAAAGAATATGGATTTTGTCCTGTAGGAAGTAGGGAATTAAGAAAGGAATTCCTTTTAAGAAGAGGAACTATGTATTAAAATGAAAGGCTTTAGAAACCCTGAAGTAGTTCACAAATGGATGAATTAGAACTCATAGGAGAGGAGAGGGTAGGATAACTTACTAACTTTTTCATATTCTTTAGGTAGTTATTTTGTTCTTACAGATATTTTAACATTTTATCTTATGTTAATTCTTTTATATATAATACCCTATTACTATGCTTAAAAACAACTATCTGCATTTCTGGACACTCTTCTCTGCCCATATTCCATCTAAGTAAACATGTGACTCTATATTATCTTCTACAGTTTAAATTTTAGTAACTTTTACAATATTGGCAAAGAATAACTTTATAGGTAGCAAACACCTCACTATAATATAAATAAAATTTTATTAGCAGTGACATTTATTTATTTAATTATTTAATATTTTATTTGTTTATTTGACACAGAGAGAGATCACAAGTAGGCAGAGGCAGGTAGAGAGGGGAGGGAGAAGCATGATCCCTGCTGAGCAGAGAGTCCGATGCTGGGCTCGATCCTAGGATCCTCGGATCATGACCTGACTTGAAGGCAGAAGCTTAACCCACTAAGCCACCCAGGTGCCCAGCAGTGACATTTAAAAATATTTTTACTTCTTTTATCTTATATTTTTTAAATATTCTTATTTATGGATATTTAATTATTTGCTTTGTAAGGTACTTAAATATTTTAAATATTTTAGAATTTTAAGAATTTTAGAGTTTCCTAATATTTTGAGAGAATGTAGTAGTAGTTTGGCCCAACATTTGGCCAAACAATTTGTAGGAAATACTTATAATACTTTTTCATTATAATAAGTAACTAATATTTATTTTCGGATAAGTGTTAAGCTAAATTAAGCCATCCTTTAATGATTCTGGTTTACATCATAATTATTAGCTAAACAAAATACTATCTAAACAAAATATCGCTAACATATATTATTTAGTCTGTGATTTGTCAGTTTACTCCAGTATAGAACATGTGAAAAATCACTGAAGATAAAGAATAGAGAGCTGACACCTGGTTCCAAAGTTTATATTATGTAGCTTTTAGGTCTCTAATTCAAGACATTATCTTCTGAGCTTTAGCTTGTTTATTTTTTTCCCCTACAAAATGAGGTGATTGGCCTAAATGGTTTGTAAAGTCTGATTTGATTTAAAAAGAGCTTCCAGTGATATGTTACAATTCATGGAATCAAATATCTATATTTTTAATACTATCATTTTGTCTTGATTTCATGCTTCTGTAGATTTTTCACTAGGCTCCCAATCTAAACATGAAAAGAAGTGACGTTAGGAGTGAGCATAGTTACATCAGCCTTGCTCCTTGTAGCCAAGTCAATTTTACTCTTTCTCCCTATGATCAGATGTCTCCTACTAACATTTAAGAGAAAATGTTCCTATGATCTACTTTACACTGAAGGAGGAATTCCTGTTGGTGAGTTTGTTCTTTCTATTCCTTTTAGACAGCAATGAAATCTAGTGATTGATTGTTCAGAAAGTAATGCAAGCTACTTATCTCTCTTTCCTGGGTCATTGGGTGCAAACTCACACATCAATCAAACTGTCAGACATTTCTCTTTTCTTTGGTTTATTATTCAGTGTCAATTCTATCTGAGTCATGTTTTTATATCTGGACTATCAGAAATAAAACTTAAGCACTTTCTAGTGAAAGTAGCAAAACTTTTAGCAACCAATCAATCATTTTTGTCTTGTGATTTCTAGAATTGACTTTCCCTATAAGCTCCTGGTTAAATGAATTACATCTTCATATAAGGTCTGTTCAATACAAGCCCCTAGGATTTCATTTGCATATACTGAAAAGGTAAAAGTGGGTTGTTCCCTTTTTTTTTTTAAGTTTGAAGAAACAATGCAAAATATCTGTGCCATCTCTCGGCTTGGGAGTTAGCAGTATGCTATTCTTTTTTTTTTTTTTTTAAGATTTTATTTATTTGAGAGAGAGAGAGAGAGAGCATGAAAGAGGCGAGGGGCAGAGGGAGAAGTCGGCTCCCTGATGAGCAGAGGGCCCGATGTGGGACTCGATTCCGGAACTGCAGGATCATGACCTGAGCCGAAGGCAGTTGCTTAACCAACTGAGCCACCCAGGTGCCCCAGTATGCTATTCTTTATGGCTAAAAACATCTAGTAAGTAGATATGGGGTTTTATTCCAAATAAAATGTCTTTTCTTAGCAAAATAGATGACTCCTTGCTTACAACAAGAGAAAAGAAATACAATGATGATTATGTCTGTCAGTTCAAAGAGCAAAACCAAAAAGAGGAATTATGCAGTGAATTATAGGGAATCGAAAAAGCCCCCAAACAACTCTCAGGGTAAAAACCAAGGAGGTGCATATTGCTTTGGATCAAATACACCAGAATAAGAGTTAATTTTCCATTAAGCTTATGGATGCAGTATTGAATAGAATGGAATAGAAATAAAGTGGATGGAGAGTAAATGATGGATAGTAATCACAAAACCCTTCAGAAACAGAGGCAAGTATCAGGTCTGATCTCCCTGGAATGGCGAGAAAGTGAGGGAGTGAAGTCAGCATTGGGGACTTTGCAGAATGTGGAGCTTGGGAACAAGTATATATAGCATCATATGGATTGCTAGTTCAGAACCAAGGCCAACATTCCTGATCTAACAAACATTCATGATCTAAATGAGGCAGTATTTTAAACAGGAGCCAAATGTGAGGCCACAGAGCTTGGGAACTAAAGGAGAAAGTGTTTGTTAAAGACATAGAAGGAAGGCAAATCTAGAGAAAGCCTCCCCCCCAAAAGATCCCAGAAGATGTTTTTCATGTGCTGCCTTTGGCATCTAGAATTATCCTGGGCATGGATAAAGGTTCATTTCTGAGTGGGCGCTTCTGAGCTTGGCATCATTTCTTAAAAATTTCACATGTGTGGGGCGCCTGGGTGGCTCAGTGGGTTAAAGCCTCTGCCTTCGGCTCTGGTCATGATCCCGGGGTCCTGGGATCAAGCCCCACATCGGGCTCTCTGCTCAGCCAGAGGCCTGCTTCCCTTCCTCTCTCTCTGCCTGCCTCTCTGCCTGCTTGTGATCTCTGTCTGTCAAGTAGATGGATGAATCTTAAAGAAAAAAAATTCACATGTGTGTTTACAGTAATCTATTTACAAGATTAAAAAATGTATATTCTGGAATTAGATATTGCTGATGGTTACACAGCCATATGAATATGCCAAAAACATTGAATTCTACTCTTTTTTTTTTTTTTTTTTTTTTTTGCTCTGTTGGCCTTTTTGTAGGGGGATAAGTTAAGTGGGGCTTTTGTTTTTCCAGTTTCATTGAGATGTAATTGACAAAAATTATATATATTTAAGGTATACAACATCACGTTTTGATATGTGTACTCATTGTGAAATGATTACTACAATTATGTTAATTAACATATCCATTACTTTACATACGTTTTTTGGTGTGCGTGAGAACAACTAATACTTACTCTCAGCAAATTTCAAATACATAAGACAGTATTATTAGCTATAGTCACCATGCTGTCCATGAGATCTCTAGAATTTATTCATCCTGCACAACTGAAACTTTGTAACTTTTAACTAACATCTCTCTGTTTCTCCAACTCCCTAGGCCCTGGTAACATTTTGCTTTCTGCTTCTATCTGTTTGACAAATGAATGAGATCATCCAATATTTATCTTTTTGTGTTGGTTTATACCACCTAATGTAATGTCTTCCAGCTTTATCCATGTTGTCTCAAATGACAAGATTTTCTTCTTTTTAAAGGTTGAGTAATATTCCATTGAATATATATACCACATTTTCTTTATTTGTCCATCAATGAACATTTTGGTTGTTCCCACACCTTGGTTATTGTGAATAATGCTGCAATGAACATGGGGGTGCAGATATTTCTTCAAGATAGTGACTTTATTTCCTTTGGTTAGATATTCAGATATGGGATTATTGAATCATATGGTAGTTGTATTTTTAATTTTGAATAACCTCCATACTGCCTTTTATGATGGCTATACCAATTTATATTCCCTCCAACAGTGTACACAGGTTCCCTTTACTCCTTTCCAATATTTGTCCTCTTTGACTGAAGTATTAAGGTAGTAAAAATGCAGATGGCCTCACTACAGTCTAGAGCCACTAAATCAAAGTCTCTTCGGAGTGCAGCTCAGGTGTGTGGGCATTTTTTTCCCCCACAACTTCTGCATGTGGCACCTATTTGCCCTAAAGTTATAGAATCAATCACTGAAATTATTTGTTTTACTGTTATACTCTTAAGATTATCCTCTGAATTTGAGCCTTCAAATTTAAACATGACACATATATCAGCACTTTTTCAGAGTTGAACAAATAAGCAATAAATTGTCTCAGAGAACTCCCAGCTTTGAATTTTAATTTTGTGGAAAATCAGATCAGTGAATTTGACCTACACAGGCCACAAACTAAGGTACATGAAAAATATAATGCTCTCTATTTTTCTACACTTAATTTAACTTTACTTTTGGGTTCCTATTTTACCTGAAGTCAGCTTCCAGGAAACAGTATCCTTTCAAGTTTGAACATGTTTAATTCAAGGTGTGTCATTTAGGCTTTTCTTTGGAACACAACTTGAGTTCTGGTAACAGGTGATTTAAATGGTATGCTAGCATTTAGGTGAAGTGATTGGTCTTCGATGAGTAACTGTCCATTCTGACCTCTGCTAAAACAGACAATACCCTCAGGGTCTGAGACAAAATTACTCTGTACTGTCAATTTCTAAGGCATCCTTATTTGTAGCTGTATCTGGCTGTGTGATCCATGCCAATTTCTGCTTCTCAAGTCCCTCCTTGTGGAGAAAACATATTAGTTTTGTGTTTAACTTCTCACTAAACTCTGGAAGCTCCAGGAACACAGGAAGTTTCACCTGTTTTTCCACTAGACCATGCTAATGTGGAGAGCTCCTGTGGGGCTTCTCATTACCAGTGTTCCAGACAAAAAATTGGGAATAGATCAACTCCACCTTAGGAAATCCAAGAATCAAATAAGAGGTTCTTTATCTCTCCTCTTTGGAGCTTAAGTTTCTACGATGGGGAGCAGAGAGAACATAGAGTATTTCCTAGAGTTCTTCACTAGTGTGTAGAATTTTCTTTCCCTCTAAATTTCTCTTTCTTTTCCCCTAACGCATGAGATTTCTGTGCTTTTTGAGCAAGCAGGGAAAAACGCTGATTTGCTTTTCTCTTACGCCTATTGATTAAGAAAGGATTTAGCTCTTGTCACTCATGACACACTGGCTTCTGTATAAGTGCATACAAATATTGTGTACTTTAACCAATTTCTTACTTTTTGGGCATTCGAAATAAATTTTTATTTTCCAAAAATCCTGTTTTTTTAATTTTTTATTGCTATGGCTATATTATTTTTATAAAATATATCCTCAATGAAATAAAAACAACATTTTTACAGGGAAATGTATAAACAAAATAAAAAATAAAAATAACAAAATAAAACTATAATTTTAAATAGTATCACTAGCTGAGGTGTTAGATGTATGAAAAAGGACATTTCAGACTTCCTACCTCCCATATAGCTGCAGCCAAATAGCAGAAAATCCCTTCAGATAGGCTCAGGCCACCTACACAATGATGAAGAATATGGCTATTGTTTTATATTGTAAGTCTGGGGGGACCTGTTATGTAACAACAGATAACTGACAAAGAAGTAAAAGTAGTTTAAAAATTTTTATATGAATCATGCTCTTAATGGAATCACATTGGATTAACTAACAATTTTGCAAGCTAAAAAAATGTATAGGGAAGAATGAAGCATTGTTTAGGGCACAGAAGAATCCTAAAACCAATGAACTTGAATATTTAGCAACTTGAAAAAATCAATTAAAATATGGAAAGAGAAGTTAATTGAATTATTCAGTATGATTTTCTTGTGTACTTTTAATAGTCGTAACCAAACCAGCCCATGTTGGTCTAAAGTAGTGATCTCCAGATCTTAAATTTTTTTTTTTCTTAAAACAACCCAACTGCGAAGTACAAGTCTAAGGTGACCCACAAAGATCCCTGCCTCCTACTGAGGACCTCTGCCCCTCCTTGTAATACACTCTCCCTGAGTGTGGATGGGGTGTGTGACTTTGTTCTAAGCAGTAAGGTACTGCAAAAAAGATTGCAGCACCCTTCTTGCTAGAGACTCTTTCTCCCTAACTGGCTTTGAAGAAGTTCGTGTCCACATTGGGTGGCCCATGTGGCAAGAAGATGAACGTAGCGTTTAGAACAGCCTGCAGTCAATAGCTGACAGAAAGATGGGGCCTCATTTATCTATGATTTTTATTTTTTATTGCTATGGCTGTATCTTTTTCCTTGGGAAAGCAAATTTGCAGGTAAACCTGCAAATACATTATTTTCCAGTTGAGCCTCAGATAAGAACAGAACCTAACAGACATCTTGACTGTGGCGCTATGAAGTCCTGAGCAGAGGACCCCAGATAAGCCATGTCCAAAACCCTGATCCTCAGAAACTGTGAGATAATAAGAGTGTGCTACATTAAGCCACTGAGGTTTTGGTAATTTGTTATACAGTAATACATAACTAAGATACCAAACATTGAATTTTTTCAGTGTGAGTTCTAAATATTTATATATTGATTGTAATTTATAAACTACATGCATACTTTATCAATAAACTGTATACATGAAAACACAAAAAATTAAAATTATGAGAGAAAAACAATTTTTAAATGTTTTTGTTTTCATAAAAATAAAACACTTTATAATAAAATCTTTATTAGTAATACTTTTTAATGAAAACTTGTGATTAAATATTTTTTAAATTACAATGTAGAAAATATATCCAGTGATGTATCACTTCCATTTATTAATAAGTGAATAGTTCGAGATACATATACATTTTTAGCTATGAAAACCATTAAAACCCAGTATCTAAGTAAAGTAAACTTAGAAACTGACTTGCACATCCCTGTATCACAAAATATTAAACAATATTAAAAAGCTAAGAAAGACTATTTATCCACATTGGCATCATTGAGCCTAGTAATAATAAAATGAATCTCAGTACAAAATGCTTTGTAAAACTAATAATTAAAATTGAAAAGCATAATTACTTTTATTGAAATCTTCTAAAATTTACATTTGGGATGCCTGGGTGGCTCAGTTGGTTAAGCATCTGCCTTCGGCTCAGGTCATGATCCCAGGGTCCTGGGATCAAGCCCCACATGGGCTCCCTGCTCTCACACCTGTGCTCTCTCTCTCTCTCAAATAAATACAATCTTTAAAAAAATAAAATAAAATGTACATTTAATATAAGATTTCTAATGGGTGTACAATTGCAAATAATATATAATGTATGTCATTTACCCATAAATAAATAACAGGATTACATGCTATAATTTTTCTTAAATTCATACAGGGTATATTATACCTTTCAATCTAGAAAAGATAAGACAGGATGCAGTTAGAAACGGATGTTTTCTTTAGCTTTTTACACATATAAACACAGTCTCTTGGGGCTCTTGTCTACCTTTGGTTTTAAGGCTAGGAATTTGGGACATCCTTCTTTTAGCTCATGATTTTCCATTGAGGCATATCAGGATCCTGGCAGGTTAAATTCTGTGGTTAGTCCAGAGATGGGTATTATGAGGTTATTCTTGAATCTTGGTAGTGCTTAGTACTACCAACTACCAGTGACAGCACTGGAGCAGAATTGCTCTCAGAACTGAATTCTATCATTTATTTGGAAAGTACTGCTAATGCACCAAATGCTGCCCATATAATTACATAACACTGCTTACACACTCAGGTTTTTCTTATATAACTTTATGGGAAGAAAAAAAGACAGTAAAGGGTGCTATGTCTATCTAAATAACAGAATGTATTATACAGTGCATTTATGTTATGGAGAATGGATAAAAATCCTAAAATTTCTTGTCCACTTGGGATGTCTGCTTACAATGACTAAGTCAGTTATTCATGATAGCTTAGCAAAACGCAGATGACTTTTAAAAGAACGTATTTTAGATCATCTAAGACGAAACTACATTTTAAAACATCAAGAAATAATATGAAGACCCATACACTAAGATGTTTTGTTGTAAAAGCAACATTTTTGTTAATGTTCCATCTCCAATGACATTTTTCTATTTGAGTCACAGTGCTTTTTGGTTTCTCTCCAAGATTTCCCTTGGGGTCGTTCACAACCCTTGAGGACAAGATCCATGATCAATTAGTGAGCTGCATATTTTACTGCTGGTTCCTAGTGTCTGGGAGCTCCTTTTTAAAATTTTAGCTTTGTTTCCATTGATTTCTCTTGATTTCATGTTCATTGATGATCCAGTAAAGCAATGCTGATTTCCATTCTTAATTATGTGATAGAGTATAGTGAATGCTATATGATACATTCTGACTTCCAGCTCATTCCAATATCTTGGAAAGGCAACAAATTTTTTTAATGATTTTATTTATTTATTTGAGAGAGAGAGAGAGAGAGTGCTCACAAACGGGGGGAGAGGCAGAGGGACAAGCAGACTGCTGATCAGGGAGCCATCTTAGGGCTTGATCCCAGGACCCTGAAATCATGACCTGAGCCAAAGTCAGGTGCTTAACTGACTGATTCTACCAACAAATTGGTGTTAATGTATAATTCTAGATATAACATTAACAGTTCTGATTTTATAAGAAAATAGCAAAAGTGTAACCAATTCTCAGTCCCTATTGTTTTGTCTTTCAAAATATAGTCTATTTCCATGGTGAAAAATTCATTGCATAATATCATGTCTACTCTTTTTCATCCCAAGGATGATAAAAAGCTTTTCTTTTCTTCATTTTTAGTATCATAAATTATATCTTTTTTATATGAACAATCACACCAAGCCAGGAAAAAAAAATCAATTAAATACAGAGCAAAGTAAAAATTGTCACAGAACAAATGCCTTTAAATCCATTTGCTTTTTAAGGATAACTCTGGTCAGTTGAAAAGAACTATATCTTTTGTTCATGGTGAGTGTAGAGAAATGATTTATTAATTTGAGTGAAATTTAATAACACAGTTTCATGAAGCCCCTGAGTCCATTGTTGACTATATCTAATTATTTCAGGTACTGACAGTATGACATGGTTACTAAAACCATGGTTTCAGGATCAGACTGTGTATGTGTGGGTTTCAGATATGATGTGAGGCAATTTATTTAATTTCTTGTGTCAGTTTCCTCTCCTCTCCAGTGGGTCACAAAGGGCTGTTTTGTGGACTCAATGAAATAATATATAGAATGTAACTGGCATATAGAACCACACAGTAAATGACAGATCTTATTATTTTTGATGTTGGTGTTGTGAGAAAGCTTTTTTTTTTTTTTTAAAGATTTTATTTATTTATTTGACACAGAGAAAGAGAGATCACAAGTAGGTAGAGAAGCAGACAGAGAGGGAGGGGGAAGGAGGCTCCCTGCTAAGCAGAGAGCCTGATGTGGGGCTTGATCCCAGGACCCTGAGACCATGACCTAAGCCAAAGGCAGAGGCTTAACTCACTGAGCTACCCAGGCACCCCAAGAAAGCTCTTTTTTATAGCAAGTTGAAAACAATTCACCTGTGTTTTCCCAACGTTGTTTCTTGTTCAGCATTCTGTAAGAACCTGGGTAATGGGATTTCAAGGGCATTCTAAAGAATGATCTCTCCACTCTTCATGAATTCAAATCTGTCTCCCTGTTGGTCCCACAGTAGTATTTTTAACAATTAGAGCGTATTATCTAAGATATGGTATTGTCTTCTGTTAAAGGCTTATGCTCCTCTGAGAACTTAACACAGTGAGCGATTGTAAGTCCTGAATATCCAGTGGTACTTCCTCTGATGACTCAACAAATAATAGCCCCCAGGAAAAGTTTGGAACTTTAGTTCTAAAGCGCCACCCTTATTTAACTGAATGGAGTTCACCAGTGTTTAGTGTTCAGCCCAACCCACAGATTTCTAACCTATTGTACTCCTGATCTTGGCAGGATTTGAGATGGGAGGACTAGACTGTTGATATTATGCTCTTAATTCTTTTTTACCTCTGACAGAGCCCTCAAATCCAGTCATTGTAAGAATGTGCATTATTCCACTGCCAGCCCTTCCTCCACTGTTGTTTTCAGACCAAAATAGGGAGTTGGAGTTTATAATTGTTAGGCCAATTAGGTTTCTCATTTGGGGGTCTTTAACATTTTAGTCTGCTTCTCCAAACTGCTCTATCTTCTTTTTTGTTCCATTAAAATCTCCACCTATGGCTTCCCTGTTCCTCCATTTGTATTCCAGCTGCCCCAACATACAGAGGTACTGTGGCTCTCTGCTCATCTATAAAAGACTCCATTCTTTTAACAATTCCATTCTCTAAGTGTTTCCTGTGCCCACTATTTTCACGAGATACATAGAAAAGTATGATTTTTATTTTTTCCAGATTCCTCTTGTTCTTGTCTTTATTCATCCAACTGGAAGCAGAAGTGGTTTTCTATCTTTTAATGTATTTCCTGTTGATGAGAAAGAAATAGTGAATCACAGTTGAAACCTCACTGCAAGAATATTGAGGTTCAATCAAATCTTGCTTTTCCTTACTTGAACTAAGTTGCAAAAAATGACTTGTAAACCCATTGCTATTTTCCAAAACATTAAAGAATCATTAGGAATTGACCATAGTCTAAAATTTGTCCCATGGTTTCTAATACAGGCCTGTGAGTCTTCATCAATGCTTTTAAGGAGGTGATAGTTAGGTGAATGTTTTCACATTATGAATTAGCATAGCAAAATCTGTGACTCCTTTTTGAATCCTTATAGTACCCTCATTGCCACTTGGTTATTTAACAGAACAAATTTTACCAAGACAATTTCTTGTAACTAAACTTTTAGTTCACACTTTGGAAGAAAAGTCTTATGTATATTGGTCCTGACTTTTGAGGAAGTTAACTAATATTTGAATTATCTAGGGGTGCCTAGGTAGCTCAGTCATTGAGCATCTATCTTTGGCTTAGGTCATGGTCCTGGGGTCCTGGGATGGAGTTCAACATTGGCAGGAAACCTGCTTCTCCCTTTCCCACTCCCCCTGTGTGTGTTCCCTCTTTTGCTGTGTCTCTCTCTGTCAAATAAGTAAATAAAATTTATTAAAAAAAAAAACATTTGAATAATCTAAAGTCCTCTAATAGAAATATTCTAGAAGTGCTTTGGTAACCTTTGGGCACCATGTCTGTTAATTAGCACAGCAAATATTTACAGTTATTTTCACTGATGAAATGAAAAGTGCTCAGTCTAAGTGGAAATGGTTAGAATTATAGTACAGCCACTCTCATACTTTCATGAATAGGGAATAAGAATCTATAGTCAAGAAGCCTACACTTCATTGAACAGCCAAAGAAAATTATGGATTGTATATAGTTTTTATGGAGGTTCCTGTCACTTGGTTCCATTGAGAAGGTGAGTTAAATTCTGACACTAGAATATTATTGCATCTGCCTGGTTTTGTTCATTGTTGATGGATTTACAAATAATAACCTTAAGTATTCATACCAAGGAGTACTTGCACCTAGTGTTTGTTCCTAGTGATAGGGAAGTGGCAGGGAAGGAGAGGAAGATAAAGTGTGGTAGTTGACATGGCAAAAGAACATGTGGGATAAATGAAATAAAAAGAGTGGCCATTTCTAAATGACTGCCAAAAGTGATGAAGGGCTTCATAGGGAAGCTGCTGCTTGAATTAAACTTTAAGAATGATTAAGTGTTCATTGAGTGGACAACAATGCAGGGGTTGGCCATGGTGGAGAACTGCGGAGTGAGGGTTCGGGATGTTACATTCGCAGAACTGGAAGTAATATGATGTGACTGAGGAGTAGATTGTCTTCACACAAAGTGCCTTGAATAGCTCGCTCAGTTGGGCCTTTATTGCCTGTCATTGTAGAGTTGTGGGAAGATTTAAAGCAGAAGAATAAAATGATCAAATTTGTGCTTTGGAAAGATTATTCTGACCATGGTGGCCATTCCCGTTGGCAAAGAGATCAGTCAGAAGATTGTAGCAAAGACTGGCTAGGTGTTCAAAAGCCCATTTTCTTTTCTTTCTGAAAACAAAACTAGATTGAGTGAATATTCCAGCCTCTCTTAAAAGTGGATAGACCATATGGCAAGTTCTGACTGAAGTAAAGTGGATAGAAGTGATGTGTGTCACTAGGAGGCCTGGAACCCAAGACCCTTCAACACATAATCGTGCATATTGCTTACTCTTAGGAGGTGATGTAGGAAGAAGGTGGTGACACTAGGGACAAGTTGTCTGAGTGTCTGGGTCACTATTTGAAGAAGTGCTGCCCTTGAAATTAAAATACCTATTTTGGATTTTTTTGGGGGGAGTAAGGGCAGAGGGCAAGGAAGAGAGAATCCCAAGTAGGCCCCATGCCCAGTGCACAGCCCAATGTGAAGCTGTAACCCTAAGATCATGACCTGAGCCCAAATCAAGAGTTGGATGCTTAATCAACCGAGCTGCTCAGTCACCACACCTATTTTGTGAGTAAGAAATAAATTTTTTTGGTTAAGCTACTGAGGTTTTTGAGGTTAACCAGTTACAGCAGTTTCTTTCAATGAACAGAGATTATCACTATAGTTTGGTAAGGAATGACAAGATCATGAAATAGTAAAGTGGGGATAGAAATAAATGGACCTTTACAGTAGAAATGTAGACAGGGGTACCTGGGTGGCTCAGTGGGTTAAAGCCTCTGCCTTCAGCTCAGGTCATGATCCCAGGGTCCTGGGATCGAGCCCTGCATCGGGCTCTCTGCTCAGCAGGGAGCCTGCTTCCTCCTCTCTCTGCCTGCCTCTCTGCCTACTTGTGATTTCTGTCTGTCAAATAAATAAATAAAATCTTAAAAAAAAAAAGAAATGTAGACAGAAGTAGCAAGCGATATGACTAAGTGTGAAGTAAATGGAGGAAGAGAGAATTTCAGCTTCTCAGCTTGGGAAACTGGGAAGATAATAAAAGTAAAAGCAGTAATGGTAATATAGGATTCATAGGATGGTAAGATATTTTGAAGAGATAATTACTATCAATTTAAACCTACTGCTTTTAGGTCTAATTGTCTGGAAGATTAGTTTGTGTATGATTTTCTTTTTTAAAGATTTTATTTTTAAGTAATTTTAAGTAAAGATTTTAATTTTAAGTAAGCCCCAATGTGGGGCTTGAATTTACATCCCCCAGATCAAGAGTCCCATGAGATACCAACTGAGCCAGGCAGGCACCCCTCTTTGAAAATTTTTATTCTTTTCTATCCTTTGCCATGCCTTAATTGGGGTTTAGTATACTTCCCTGTCCCATTAACTTGGGACTTGGCCATATGATTTTCTCAAACCAATATAATGAGAGTAGGAGCTTCATTTGCCAGGTCCAAGCAGAAGCCTGAAGAGACATTTCATATTTTCACTCCCCGCAACTCTTCCTGCTCTCCTGCTCTGTACCACCATAACCTAGGATTCATTTCTTCAGCCATCCCTTAATGGTTCATGCCTCAGCACTATCTGGAGCAGAGCCACCATAACTGACTCATAGATCCCATAAACAAGAAGTAAATGTTTGTGCTTGTTAAGTGACATGAATTATGCAGTGTTATCACAGAAAAAAATGGGCCAATTTTGTGAAATACTTGAAGTATATAATAGGAAGTTGGGAATAGTATTCTGGAGAAGAACAAACCAGACATTTAGACATTGGAATTGCAGTGATTGAGGTCATTAGAATGGATAACATCACCTGGTAAACCAAAGAAGAGAAGTCTAAGGATGGAAGGAACCCTAAGAGTCCAGTTTAAAGTGTGGGAAGAGGATACACAGTGGAAAATGAAAATGAGTAGTCAGAAGTCTATGAAAAGAACAAAGAAAAGGTAATATAATAAAAATAAAGGGGGGCACCTGGCTGGCTCAATCAGTGTCTGACTCTTGATTTCTGCTCCATTCATGATCTCAGCATCGTGAGGTTGAGACCCACATCAGGCTCTGCACTCAGCAAGGAGTCTGTTTGGTACTCTCTCTCACCCACTTGCCTCTGCCCTGCCCCGTGTTCTCTCTCTCTCTAAAGTAAATAAATAAAATAAATCTTTAAAAAAACAAAAATAAATAAAAACAAGAGGATGGCAGTACTTCAGGGAGGTTGTTATGAGCAATATCAAACATTACAAAATGCTCAAGTTAAGCCCTGTCAAAAGTAATCCTTTGAATACAGCAATTAGAAGACATTGCTAAGAGTCATCCTTTATTAATAAGATTTCCAGAGATTTAATGTAGTTTGTACACTCCATTAATTTTTTTTCAGTTAAGCTTGTTGATGAATGCTTTTATTCTACTTCTCTTACACACAGGTTGGGGTATCAAACAAAAACAATTCTGGAATTTATTCTGCATTTTATACTGTTAAGTTTCCATATTATTTTACTCTAAAATACTATTGTTGCCTTAAAAATCACTGTTTTATTTTTAATAGTATAAAACAATGATTTATTAAAATGACATGGTAGAAATTGAACTCAATAAATTTTTAGGAAAATTTAATGCTTAAAGGAGAAAAAATTTTTTTGGCTCTTACTTCAGTTTAAAAATGGCTCTACATTGGTAGATTTCACCCATGTAGGCAAATATTTAAGAAGGCATTTAAAAACACCAACAAATCTGATTGACAGAGTTAAAATGATATATGTATTCTTTTCAATTTATTGTATTTAAAAACAATGACACATAAGCTCATTTGGAACACTAAGGAAGAGCTGGGATACTGTTTGTGTAATGTACTTGACTGATTGCCTTTTCAGAGATAGAGATCCACAAGCTTTTATGACCCATATCATAGAAGAAATGTATTTTCATTAGGAAACTTTCGAATGGCTGCCAGTTTCCTTAGGGAACTCCCTGGATAATAAAATTCTCAATATTTTGTTTAACAATTTGCTACCTAAAAGCTTCTGCAATGTGGAATTTTTGCTAATGTAGAAAAGCTTTCAGGATGCATAGTAGAAAAGATTGTGTGTATTTAATGTACTGAACTAGAAAACACAAGAATAGCTTTTATGTTCCTGAAAGATATTATCAACAATATCTCTACAAATACTTTAAATTATATTACTATTCTGGTATTCCAAAATATACTAAATATCTTTAAATATAGGTGACAGTAGTGTTATCTTTTATGAACTCAATAATATAATAATTATGAAATAAAAAGTTTTTTGAGAAACATAAGAGATAGCTACAAAAGCTCCCCAAACATATTCCCGAGGCACCTAGGAGGTTATGATGGTAGGCTGAAGGTTTCAGCCTAAATTGTGAGAACTGTTTCCCTTTCAGGGAAATCAGAGCTAATTTACCTGACTCTAACTCCTTCAACTCAGGAAGGATGAAGTAGTTCTGAATTGACATGGAGAGAAGACTACTGAGTTTCCCTATTGAAATAATTGCTTTGTAGATACCTTTCACTGGACATCATAAATTGAATCCTTCATTGGGACTAATGTCTTCCTTTCCCTTTGTATAGTACTAACTGATTCCCATAGATATCAAATGTTTGTCACTAGGATGAAACTTCTGAGCATACCAGTGCACTTTTATCAGCCTTGCCACGAATCGACTGTCTTAGCAATGCCAGTTAAATTGCTGTTGTAACTATGTAACTTTTGTATTACATAATACAATATGAGCTGGAAAAAGTTGTGGTAACCATTAAGTTTAATCTTTGCAAAACCTAATGAATGCATACAAATGAGGTGTCCCAAACAACTCTATGGTAGCAAGAGGAAGATCATGAAAAATCCAAATTCCAAGAGGTTCTGCACTCATTTTGCCTATAAAGGTCTTAATGTTCTTGTTTTACTCTTAGGAACCACTAACAAGAAATCCTTCATAATGTATTACAATTATGGTCTGTGCAGGACTCCTGGATGGCTCAATGGGTTAAGCATCTGCCTTTGGCTCAGGTTATGATCCCAGGGTCCTGGGATCAAACCCTATGTCAGTCTCATTGCTCAGTGGGAGCCTGCTTCTCCCTCTCCCTTTGCCGTCCCCTCAGCTTCTGTGCTCTTTCTCTCTCTCAGTCAAATAAAGAAAGTTAAAAAAAGAAACTTAAAGAAAACAATTATGGTTTGTGCAAAAAAGACAGTTTAAGTGTCTGATCACAGATGTTTACCCCCTCCCAAAAAGTCTTTGACCTGCCAATCTAAAGATTGCTGATAAAGACAAATATATAGATATTAAGTTAAAACAATTGGCTTTTATATCTCTTTTTTGAGACTACCTGTTTTAAGTAAGTTTTGATTAACCAGTCCACTTCACGTTTCTATCTCATTGGGATAGAAGGCTTTTATGATGTTGCCCAGATCTGCTGAAGACTTTTGGTAGCCTGACAAAGTTCTTACCTTAGATTCCTGACTTAGTCATCCTTTGTCCCTTTGCAACTCAATTCTTCATCTGCACCAGTTTCCCTAGTGATAATTTGTGCTAAAATTACCATGCCCATGTGTATCCCCACCTCAGGTCAGCTAAAACAGACTTAAGCCCTGATGAGGGTTGTGTCTCTGAAGATAAAGCAGATGGAAATGGAGGAACATGTGAAGCTATGACTTGACATAAAGTAGTGCTTAATAAATGTTGGTTGAGATAAATGTCTTTGCACATCCCAGTGGGCAGTGATTCCACTCATAATTTATTTTCCTTTGGAAATATGACTGTTTCTGTAACTTTTTTTCTAAGTCTTACATTGTTT
The DNA here is from genome assembly GCF_010015895.1 of Lontra canadensis. Classification (NCBI taxonomy): domain Eukaryota; kingdom Metazoa; phylum Chordata; class Mammalia; order Carnivora; family Mustelidae; genus Lontra; species Lontra canadensis. The sequence goes on along the minus strand of NW_022630995.1, from coordinate 129,843,456 downwards.
TATGAATGAGGTTTTTCTCTTTTTTTGCATCCTGTTATAAATTAAACAAATGTTGGCAAAGTCCAAACATTACCTGTACATATGAATTGTCATAATGATTTATATATCATTTATAAGTAAGTCTCATATTGATTTTATCATCCTAATCATAAATCCAGGAACTGAATGGATATTCTACTTAAGAAGAACACTAGACAAAATTAAAAGAACATATTCAAGTCACAAGTAACCAGCCTGACTTTAGGGAATTCATTTAATCTAAGGAGTGTCAGTAACCTTGTATTATAGATAATGCATTTTGTAAGTTCCAACACACTAGAGTGGCATAGAATTATGGTGGATATTACACAGTTGCTTTAGGTAGGATAACTGTTTTGATTTTTTTAAAAACTTTATGTATCCTCCTGAAACTAATGTTTAAATAACTCCATAATAACCTTCTACAGAAAAAATGCTTATCTTTACTTTTTTTAATTATAGTTTAACTTGGAAGAGAATGCAGTTCTTGTTCAACCATAGACTAGCAGAGGGGCAATTGTTCTTTTTCAACTGTATAGTCACAAATAAGAGGGCTTTTTCCCTCGAACTATTTTTAATCATTCATAATTTCATTGTGAGCTAGAATACTGGATCAAGAATCATGGGACTTTGTTTCTATTTCTGACACGGTAACTAATTTGGTATTCTTTCAGGACAGGCAGTTAGCCTCTTTTTTAGTGTAGTATTGCCAGCTGTAAATTGATATAAAAATGGCTTCTAGGATAGACTGTCTTCCAAGTTACTTTTATTAAGGAAAATATGATTTTTTAAAAAAATATGAGTAAGAAAAAGAAGGTACCCTCTACTTTAAGTAAATGACAAGATGCATGAATCTCATGCACTATGATTGTAGCAAAAAGGTCTGTCAGGTATAGCTAGAACTATATTAATTATTAATTGCCATTTCCCTTCAGAGAAAACACTTAGAATAAACCTTTTAATTCCTTTTAAGGATATTTAAAAAAAACAAAATGTAAAAAGGTATTATTACTTCTCTCCTTTTTTACTTGAACAACATTTGCAAAGACCAGACTCCTTGAGGGATAGTGTGAGAATCACATGCTTGACCACATACTGTTCCAGCAAAGCTTGGCTGATGGTGTCTAGCCTTTGTTGAAATTGGTCAGTTATAATTAAGGGTGGAGGTCATCTAAGTCAATTTCCAACCTGAGGTTCCCTCAAAGTTTGAAAATGTAATATGCCTTCACTATTCTTGCTTCTGATGTCTTTTCCTTGCCTAGATGTAGCATTAAAATTACCCGCAGATTGGGACTCTTCTGTGGAATGAAAACAAAATTAGACCTCTCTGGAAAGGAAGATTTAATAAATTAGATGTGCTGGTAATTTCCATCAATATTACTCACATTTTGATTCTTGTAATTGCTAATTCTTTTTAAAAGGAGACAGTATTTACAGTCCGCACAACAAAAATTGCTAACGTAAGCCTAAATAATTTATCTAACATATCTATTATTTCCAATTTCTAACCACTCAGAAAGTACTGCTCTTGTCAACCCTCAGCCTGCTAGAAGTAACCCCATGAGAGTTCCAGAAGCGTCCTTGCAGAGTAGAGCAGAGCAGAGCAGAGCAAAGGCAGAATGTTTCCTTTCTTTCCCTAGCCATTTGTAGTTATCGGACTCTGGGAAACTGAAGTCACCAAGTTGTATGTTAGAGTTGAAAAGATTCTTAAATTAGTTCTGGGTCTCTAGAGGGCACCTCAAGGACTTAATGTTATCAGTATATGTTTATTATCAGGCGGTCATCTCAAGTTTAGTACTGTATATTTTAAAGAACAATAAGAAGGAATCATTTTCTTCTGAGATGAGAAAATGCTAACATTAACCCACTGTCTACAAAAAGGAGAAGGGAAGGAGGGAAAAAGGAAATTGCTAGAAGAGAAGAATGGAGGACAGTTTGTTGACTAAAATAAAATACAAGTTAAGAGTTCTGGAGAAATAAAGGGGATTTATTCCTCTTCAACTTTCTTCAGACTGCACTGCCTACTTGATATGTTCATCCATCCGTGTACAGTCTAAGAGTATTGACAATAATTTACTTCTGATGGAATCCCTGATGTTTGCATTCAATATGTATCAAAATCCATAAAGATCCCCTCTCTAACAATAGCAAGAATGGTGCTCTTCAGAGTTTCTGGTGAACCCAGAAAAGACATCAGGAACATTTTTTTTCCCAAGTTGGTAAAAAAGAATCATAAATTTTTCTTTCCTAGGGTGAACTACAGGTATTTTGATTCAAATGTCATCCAAATGGACTTTCAAGTACGGGTATATATTTCCCTGCAAGTAGGCTAGAATGGATGATAGAAGCCATGCTATTTACTTCCTTATTTAACTTGAGAGAAACAATGGTAATAGACTATTCCAGAAAACCTTGGCTAGAATATTATAGTATTTTTGACATGTCAAATTAACTTTACATCTGTTATAAGATGGGTTGGAACTCTCTCTGGTAAATCTAGGACATTAATTCATATTTAACTCATACACTCACACACACGGACACTCATTCACATACACATACTATACACACATTTCCAAAATGCAATTCTTCTCTTCTAAAAAAAAATAGTGGCAAATGATCAAAACAGTTAGGATGAAACAGAAGACTTGGTGGTTCAGATCTGTTGTTATAAGCAATTATTTCCAGGAAAAGGGGACTTGGGGAAAAAATGGGAGAGGTAAAAAAATAAAATATTCTTAAGTAAATGTGGAGAAGTCTGCATTCCAAACCTCAGAAATATGTGACAAATGTGTAGTGAGTTCTAATTCTCCCAAAGACCTAGTCAGAACTCCATTATCAGAAAAAATACAAAAGATAGAATGAAGAAGGTTTTGATTGCCTCTACAAATCTAACTCATTTACCCCATTTCAAACTGAAAGTAAAAAGTATGAGTAATAGAGTCCAATTTTCCTATATGGTAGCTAAGTTATTATTTAGTTGTAAATTAACTTATTTTTAATTTAACTTTTTTTGGTTACTTAGAATTCTAGCAGTAAATTCTTCATTGAGCAGTGGTGCAAGTAGTTAATAGTGGTCTAACATCATTTAACGGAGTTTTGTCTCATTTTGTAGCCATACTCACTAGATAGTTTAGTGTATGTCCTGACTCTGTGTCTCACTAAGATCTGTCCTATAATTTTTTCTCAGACTAAAATAATGAGTCCTTGAAAAAAAAATGTTTGTGTGTGTGTGTGTGTGTGTGTGTGTGTGTGTGTGTTGCAGAGCGGTTGTGTCCTTATTTATCCTACCTGTGTATCATTTCCCATACTTGTGTAATGGGAGTAATAGTACAAGCTACCTTATATGGCGGCTTGGAGACTTAAGCAAGATAATGATTGTAAACTGCCTCAACTATAATGAGTATACAATGAATTTAGGTAGCTCAGTTAATGTTACAATTAGAAGTGTTCATTAATATTCAAATATTTGAGTGCCTATTTGGTAGTAGACACTGGTACTGGAAAACTTACTTTGTGTATTCTCAGTAGTTCATTCTCATAAATTATAATTTGTATATAATGGGTGATTTGCATGCCAAATAATTCTGTACACTAGAATGTCAAATGCAGGCAAACCTTTCTCAGGTTTTCTAAGAAATTAGAAGTTTCTAAGAAATTCTAGAAACCTTTCTAAGAATTCCTAAGAAATTTGAGAAGTACTATAGAAATAAAGTTAATGATATTTATCTCAGCTACAAGTAAGAGAGTTCTTAGCTTGAGTAAAGATTTCTCTTAAGAAAACACTATTATGGATAAGGAAAATGTCATACACACAAACACATTGGAATATTATTCAGTCTTAAAAAAGAAGGAAATCTCATCATTTAAGACAAAAATGGGTAATTTTGGAAGACATTATACTAAGTGAAATAAGCCAGACAGAGAAAGAGAAATACTGCCTAGTATAACTTACATATGGAATTGAAAAAAAAAAAAGAAAATTTTAAAAGTCAAACTCAAAGAAACAGAGTAGAAAAGTCGTTACTAAGAGATATGGGATAGTGAAAATAGAAAAAGTTGGTAAAAGGGTACAAACTTTCGGTTGTAAGATAAATAAGTTCTGAGAATCTAACATATAACATGGTGACTACAGTTGATAACACCGTGTTGTATAACTGAAATTTGCTAAGAGAGTAAAACTAAAATGTTCTCACCAAAAATAAATAAATAAATAAGAGGTACCTATGTAAGGCAATGGTTGTGTTAATTAACTCAATGGTTGGGGGAGGGGGTGTCTTTTCACAATGTGTACATATATCAAATTATCATATTGTACACATTAAATATCTTACAATTTTATTTGTCAATTATACCTCTAAAGCTGAAAGAAAGAAAAAAAATTAGTGTTCAAGATAAGCACTTTGTTCTGTAGTCACTTCTTGCGTCATATGTTAAAAAACGAGCTGTACACCATTTTGTCAGTAAAATGATTGTTTTTTTTTAAACAGTTATCTTTTATATCCTTTTGATAAAAGCACAAGACCTTGGATTTTTGTCCAAAACTAAAATTAAAACATCAAACAATTGCCTTTATTTACATGAGATCTCATAATTCTTTTTGGTTGCAAATAAGCATTCTTAATTTTTTGTTAGCATCTAACAAACAGATGGAAAAATGAAAATAAACTTCCAGTACTACTTAAGAGACCCTGTGCCTGTTTTCTTTTTCATAGAGTTGGAGCCATAGTTCATACCTTGTTTAAAGCAAGTTTCAGATAAAAAGCCCTCCAAAATGGAAGAGCCCCAGGCAGGAAGTTGATGTCTCAGTAAACACCTGTTTTATTACAGTTAGACGCATCTAAAGATTTCATAATTGTGGTCAAGGTAAATGAGAATACTTTTCTTTCTGTATTTCCTTCATTCTTTCCTGCCCTCACACTATTCCCTTTCAGTTCTCCCTTATTTTTTTTCTTTTTCTTTTTAAAATCTTTTCTTCCCTCTCTACCTTTCTTCAGATAATGGCTATTATGGCTCAAAGACTGTATCACATTGGACCCACCTCTGAAAGTGGGGAAGTACTGAACAATTATAGTATTGGTTTGAGATTTTATGATTTTCTTATATACTAGAGATGTTAATTACTGAAATAAATTATATAACTCAGAATGATTATGTAGCAATTGGGTTAAAACTTAATGTGCCCAAGGGTGCTTGGGGGGTGCAGTCAGTTAAGGGTCCAACTGTTGGTTTCAGCTCTGTTATGAACTCATGAGGAGGCCCACAAGGGCCTCTCTGCTTATTGTTTATTGCAGAGTCTGCTTGTCTCTCTTACCTCCTCCACCTGTCCCTCCACACTGACCCCACCCCTTCGTGGCACATGTGACTTGCATGCTCTCTCTCCAAAACAAATAAATAAATCTTAACAACAACAACAAAAAAATACAAAACTAGGGCAACTGGGTGGCTCAGTGGGTTATACCTCTGCCTTTGGCTCAGGTCCTGATCTCAGGGTCTTGGGATCGAGCCCTGCCTCAGGCTCTCTGCTCAGTAGGGAGCAGGCTTCCCCCTCTCTCTCTCTGCCTGCCTCTCTGCCTCCTTGTGATCTCTCTCTCTCTGTCAAATAAATAATAAATAAAATCTTTAAAACAAACAAACTAACTAACTTACATTACCATAACTATAATCCTTGGAACCAAAGGGTGGGGTGAACTGAGAAGTATCTCAGGTTGCATGACAGTTTCTTATACATCAGACTGTATGAAAATATAATAAATTTTTACTAGATTGTAAAGAAATATATTTGCAAATTAAATGACCCTGACCACAAGATGGCCTCATACATTGACCAAATTACTAACAAATAGAATCATTCAGTGTTAGTAAAAGAGCAACCATTCAAGGTATTTTCAATGGGAAGGAATTTAATGGAAGGAATTGGAGATTCATAGAATCTTCGGAAAGAAAGGAGGAGTGGAGGTCAAGGAAAACTACCACCAGTACTCAAGGGTCCAAGAAACTAAATAATTCACAGGAAACCACTGCCTATGATATCACATGCCTGAAATGCTGAAGATTGATGATCCTTTCATATTAGGTGCAGTTTTCCCAAGTTGAATGCAAGAGAAAAAAAAAAATCACAGGAAAATGGAGCTAAGTTTTTGCCACATTTATTCCCTTGAGTTCAGGTTATAACTGATTATCACAGAAAAGATTGAATACAATTTGCTTTATATTCTAATGAGGTTTTCATTCATTAAAGAGATTGGGATTAAATGTCATCAACATAAGCATGATGGATATAGAATGCCCAAGTTTAAGATACATCTAATGGTGGTTTCTAGGGCAAATTTAGAAAATCATCTTCATCAGGACACTGCAAGAAGGTTGTGCTGTAGGCTTCAGTAGCCGTCAGAGAGATCAGCCCCATTAAGCTGGAAACAAAGCAGTCTCTAGAATGGGGTTAAATGTTTGGAGTTGAAGGGATTTGAATGGAGGTCCCTATTTAGCCTGCTGCAAGATGCAGACGAACATGCTAGCAGAGAAATAGTCAGAGGAAAGCTAAAACTTCCAACTGCTACTAAAAAATCGGAGACTCTTATGTCCAAAATTTTCACTGATCCCCTTCAGTTAAGTAATTAATGAATTTCCCTATTCAACAAATATTTACAATGTCTACTATTTGTCAGAATGTCATGGGTATAGCAGCAAGGAAGACAGAATAAAATCTCAGTGGAGATTATATTCTAGAAAATCATTTTAAAAAATCAGTTTGACATTGCCCCTTCTCTTGTTTCTCTGATCTGAACATCTGGGCAAAGTGAGGAAAGCTGAGGAAAACCATAGCAATAGATTTAAAGACAGGACACATTTTCATTCTGAGGGACGTAAAGTGTCATATTGAGGCAATTAGGAGTCACAGTTATAAACAGGAAATTCTACCCAATAGAAAAGACATTCTAAATATTGTTCCCATCTCTCTTTTTTTTTCATTTTTATGGCATTTACTTCACTATATGGCCTTTTATGACTTTTTTATGACACCAAAACTACAGAAGCTTTTTCATCACATTACAATATTAAAAAAACAGCCCTCGTAGATTATCACATTTTCAGAGTTGGTTATAACTTAGCGTGTATTCAGTTAAACCCTCAAATTATCTCTTTTCACTAGAAAGAAAAGCTGTTACTTCTATAAATTGTCTTGTCTGTGATGTCTTAAACTGTAAAAATCGATAGTAAAGGGAGCCTTTATACGTCTGGTTTATTCATGGGCACTATAGTTATATAACTTGGGAAAATGTTTTTCTCAGACACTATTTCTGTTTTTTTCTTCTTTTTTATCTTAGCTTTATAAGTGGCTGGGGGCTCTAATATTATGAATCAGTCGAACAGTTTTAATGGGACACTTCATGTTTAGAAGATGGAGCAGCACCTGGGAGACTGTGGGATCTTCTTCCCAGGAGAGGCAGTTACACTATTTGGTAGAGCTAGTATCCTGAATGAGTCAGAACTCAGAAAATCAGAGACCAGCCCAAGGGACCTGAATTTTGAGGAATGTAACCATTCTGTTGCATTCATTTTAAATTCAGCTGCTATCTTGGAACAAAGTGAAAATTTGGGCAGGAGTAACATTTTACAGGGAGTTTTGATATTGTTCAAAGTGACTTTGTATCAAACTGAGTTGTTTCATTTACTAGCCATGTAGCAGGATGCGCTCCTGTGGTAGTCCAAGTGTCAGGGTCCAGAGTTGTGCACACACAGAGCGTGTAGAGGCACAAAGAGAAGGCTGCTTCCCAGGTGTTAACACTCATAGTCTCAATATACGCATGCACCCACGCACGCTTGCACTTTTGTGCTTAAGGGTGGTAGGGAAGCATCACAGTTTCCCACTCTCCAGAGCCATGGAGTTTTCCCAGTGTAGACTTATGAATCCCCATGATATTCCCTTTGTAAGTCATCAGAAAAAGCATACCTCAATAAAGATGGAACACCAATTTCTTACCAATTTAGCAGTAAAGGGAATTGAACTCATTAAAATTGATTTACAAAACAGTTTTTTAAATGTGATGTGTCCCGTTTCTGAGCATGGTGGTGGTTGTCAATTCATAGCTAATATGTATTAATTGTAATAAAATTGTTGAATTGATGAAAGGAATATCTAGATAAGTAGCATTTTAGCAGGATTAAAGAATTTTCCTGTTATTTTACATGCTGCAGGAGAGGATTAAACAGGCAACTTATATTTTTCCTTTAAATTTAATCTTGAAATCATGGTTGCAGAAACAAAGATGTACTGAAAAAGAGAAGTGACCAGTTTTCTTCTGCTTATTTTCATATCCAGATGCTGACATTTCACTTAAAAATAGCCTTCTATAAAATAACAAATAATTAAGTAGAAATTATGGTTTGCATATTCTTTTAAAATAATAATGCTGATATTAACTCTTTTTTAAATTTTAATTATTTTTTAAAGTTTATTTTCAGTGTTCCAGAATTCATCATTTATAGATCACACCCAGTGCTCCACGAATACACTTCCTCTTTAATAACAACCACCAGGCTCACCCAACCTCCCATCCCCCTGCCCTCCAAAACCCTCAGTTTGTTTCTCAGAGCCCACAGTCTCTCATGGTTCATCTCCCCCTCCAATTTCCCCCAATTCCCTTCTCCTCTCCATCTCCCCATGTCCTCCGTGTTATTCCTTATGCTCCACAAATAAGTGAAACCATATGATAATTGACTCTCTCTGCTTGACTTATTTCACTCAGCATAATCTCATCCAGTCCCATCCATGTTGATACAAAAGTTGGGTATTCATCCTTTCTGATGGAGGCATAATACTCCAATGTATTATATGGACCATATCTTCTTTATCCATTCGTCTGTTGAAGGGCATCTTTGTTCTATCCACAGCCTGGCGACTGTGGTCATTGCTGCTATGAACATTGGGGTACAGATGGCCCTTCTTTTCGCTATATCTGTATCTTTGGGGTAAATACCCAGTAGTGCAATTGCAGGGTAATAGGGAAGCTCTATTTTTAATTTCTTAAGGAATCTCCACACTGTTTTCCAAAGGGGCTGCACCAACTTGCATTCCCACCAACAGTGTAAGAGGGTTCCCCTTTCTCCACATCCTCTCCAGCACATGTTGTTTCCTGTCTTGCTAATTTTGGCCATTCTAACTGGTATAAGGTGGTATCTCAATGTGGTTTTGATTTGAATTTCCCTGATGGCTAATGATGATGAACATTTTTTTCATGTGTCTGTTTGCCATTTGTATGTCTTCTGATATTAACTCTTAAATAACTGAATGCCATGTGATCCTTCAAAGAGAAGAGATATAAAATTGAAAAAGAATAACAGTAAGAGTGAAGGGAAACAAGAAATAGTAAATACAAAAAATAAAAAAGATGGAAAGATAGAAATATATATTATGATAAATTTAGGTAATTCTTAAAAAGCAATTCTTCCACCAGAGTTTGAACTTTCGTCCTACATTTACCCAAATGAAATTAAGTAGGAAATCTTTAGTGACCTGTAGCACTTAGCATATATTTGGTGTTCTCAACCCATCATCTTTGCCTGTCCTCTCTACCATGTTTGTGTGTATACACATGTGTGCATACCTATGTGTGTGCATGTGTGTTTTTGTGTCTGTTGGTAGAGAACGCTTCAATATCAATATCCATTTTTTTGCCCATGTTAAGCTTTGCCCATTCCCCAGTTATACCTCTCACCTAATCACACTAATAAAGACAACTGAGTATCATTTGTAGGCTTAGCTCCCTCCCAATATCTAAGATCAGTTCTGGATTTAGACAAAAGGAGAATCTCTTGTTCAACCTCCTGAGTCTCATAGTCAAATTACTCTGGTCACTATTTATATGATGATTATAAGGTAATTATAATGGTGAGTTTATTTGATTTTCTATATCTTGTGCCCATCTCTGGCTTCTCCCCTAATATCCTGTGGCTTAATCTTGGTTTAGTAGCCCTCAAGTACATTTAGAGATACCTCTGAGCACGGTTCACATGCCCATGAAAGCAGCCCGGGAAGCATTCTTGATTTAAGCAACCTCTACCTGCTTCTCCTCCAGTCCTTCACTTCACCAAATGGCAAACTTACCCATCCAGCAGTTTAAGCTAAAGACTTTTGTGTCATTCTTTTTTTTTTTTTTTTTTTAAGATTTTTATTTATTTATTTGACACAGAGAGAGATCACAAGGAGGCAGAGAGGCAGGCAGAGAGAGAGGGGGAAGCCGGCTCCCTGCTGAGCAGAGAGCCCGATGCAGGGCTTGTTCCCAGGACCCTGAGATCATGACCTGAACCGAAGGCAGAGGCTTAACCCACTGAGCCACCCAGGTGCCCCTTTTTGTGTCATTCTTGAAATCTTTTCCTCATACTTAGGGGGCCCATAATCTATGGATAGTCCCAGTTTACATTTGTGTCTCCAACAAAAATTATAGGAGTCTTCATTTTCAAGGTGTTCTGACTTGGGAAAAAATTATATGTTCACTCAATTCCAGTTCTATGGGATATTCCATATGATACATCAGAAGTCCTATTGGCACTACCTTCAAAATGTATCCAATACCTGTTCACTTCTCCCCATTTCCAACACTCCATCATAGTCCGTGTATTATTCTCTGTTAGTTGTATCCTGGAAACAGCCTTCAATCTGGTCTTCCTGCTTTTATAATTGCTCCATTATAGTCTATTCTCCATACAGAACCAAACTTACATCACTTCCTTGCTACAACATTCCAGTAGCATCCTATCTGAGAATAAATCTTACCATCTTGTCATGCCCTAAAAGAAAAGGCCAGAAGTGACCTTGCTTCTGCTTTTCTTTTCATATTATGTGTTAACCCTCCTCTTATCCAGCTTTTTCCCCCAGCTTTAGTAGACCTCTTGCTCTCTTGCAAACACATTGAATTCAACTCCCACATTTGCAGTTTTAATCCTCTCTGACTAGAGCTCTCTCCCCAGCCCTTTGCTGAAATACAGCCTTGTTTTCATTCAGATACTTCTCCACTCAAAATTCAACTCTTTGAGAGAATTTCCTGGCCACTATTTTTCATTTTTTTAAAAAAGATTTTATTTATTTATTTGTCAGAGAGAGAGAGAGAGACAGTGAGAGAGGTAACACAAGCAGGGGGAGTGGGAGAGGGAGAAGCAGGCTTCCCGCTGAGCAGGGAGCCTTATGACGGGCTCAATTCCAGGACCCCGGGATCATGACCTGAGCCAAAGGCAGATCCCCAATGACTGAGCCAACTAGGTGCCCCCTGGCCACTATTTTTTTAAGTAACTGTCCTGATTCAGTTCAGCAAACAGAAATAACTGTAGGTATTTCAGGCAGAAAGGAGTTTAACCTGAAAATTAAGAGCTAAATCATTAAAAGGAAAGAAAATGAAGACTCCTCACTGGATCCCTGGCTTTGGGTCATGCCTCTGCAGGTTCAGGAAATGGCTGACGCCAACATTACTTTCACAGCTGCTGCCACATCCACCTCACACCTAAGCAGATATTAGGGGGTGGACTCTGATGGCCAGTAGTGCACACATTCACATCTGCTGAAGTCTGCAATCGGTTGCCACCAGTGTAGGAAAATGGTCTCTCCATCCTTGAACCTTCCATATCTTATGCAAGGGCACCCGTCTGGTAAAACTTAAACCGCACTTAGCTAGCTTAAAGGGAGTCTGGGAAATGCATTCCTTATTCTTCAAATGTAGGATAACTAGAGGACGTAGAACGGACAGGACTAGAGGCAGAGTACCAAGAGACTCTATTTGGCACATGCTCCCCTGGGCCCTGTCACACTCTCTTCTTGCCTTGCTTTATTTTTCTCCAGAGCACTTATCACTACCTGAAATATTTATTTGTTTGCATGTTATTCTCTGTCTTTTCTAATAGACTCTAAAGTCCAAGATGGAGATTAGAAAGATGTCTGTTGACTCAGAGAACAGACAGTGCTTGAGAAATATGTGCTGTACGTACAAAGGAATAAAGAAATCAATCAATACATATCTGCTTTGGATTGGTAGTCATATTCAAAATGTGAAAATAAATAGCATGTTCCATGTTGTATAGGAACTATTATCAGAGGATGATTCCATTGGATAGGGAAAGGGGAAGCCATTAAAAGTTAAATTAGTAAATTGAGGAGAAACTCAATTTTAAGTTGGCAATGTTTTTGTGGGGAATGAAAACAATCAATTAATAATACTTTTGTAACTGGAACTGGAAATCATGTTTACTTCTTTCAGAGAAGAGAAAGGAATGGTTCTCTGACATTGGAAATATTCATAACTTTCCATTACTTTTTCTGCCTCTCACTGCTCTCCAGGGGGGCTTGATCTAGTTTATGGGACTGTGAAAATCCTGTGTACACTGACCTAGCCTTTTTTCTTTCACTCACAGGATCTGACCACTGTCAGGCCAAATGTTAGAAGTCAGCAGGGCCAAGCTCTGACCCTGCAGGGAGGAGCCTGCAACTGTCTGACTGTTGTGACCATTCCCGAGAAGTTCAGTTCAAGTCATGTGCAAAGAAACAGAAAATTATTTTGACTTCAGGGATGGAACTATGTTCTTCAATAACAAAGCAGGCTTTTTACACTTAGTTGTCCATCGTGTCTATTGCAGCAGTCTCCAAACTTATATACACATAGGAATAACCTAAGAACTTTCAAATATACTGAGGTCTGGGTCACCTCTGGAGATGCAGATGTAATTGCTTCGCAGGCTAGAGAATTGGGATGTTTAAGAGCTCCCAGGTGATTGTAATAATCAACCAATGTTGCATGGCATTGCTTTATGGAAAGGAGTGTCTTCAAAACCCAACTGAACAGATTGAAATTGATAGGAAATTATTGTCTATCTTATGTTATGGGTTGAATTGTGTCCTCCACAAAGATATGTTGAAGTCCCAACTCCTGGTACCTATGAAGGTGACCTTATTTGGAACTAGAGTCTTTGCACATGTAACCAAGTTAGGATGAGACCACTAGGGTGGGTAATCCAGCATGATTCGTGTCTGTAAGAGAAGAGGCGCAGAAAGGTGATTGCCATGTGAAGGCAGAAGCAGGTACTGGAGTTATACTGTCACAAGCCAGGCAGTGCCTGGGGCTATAGAAAACTGAGTGAGGCAAGGAAGGATCTTCTCTTAGTGCCTTTGGAGGGAGGTCTCTGGGTGGACGTCTAGCCTCCAGAACTGTGAAAAAAACAGTTGTTTTCTATTGTTTTAAGCTACCCAATTTGGGCACTTTGTTATGAAAGCCCTAAGAAACTAATACAAGTTATTTGAAAGCACTTTACCAAAACACTTTTGAAGACTAGCACACACTTAGAGATCTCATAATTCCAAGTACAGCCTTGAAGAAGGCTGCTGGATGTTGCTAAGCTCTTCATTAACCAGAACCCTATTGTCATCTACACTCTGCTGTAGTTATTCCTCTGAGACTGAACTTGCAGAATCCCCCAGGGTCTCACTAAAGAAGTTATCATACTGCATCCCTTGCAAGAAAAATGGACACTTAGAAAAGGATTCAATTAATAATCTGTACTCAAATATTTACTAATTGCCTTTTCCCAAATCCATCAAAACTATGAAATTCCTAATAACAGTGACCCCTATAAATCTAAGGAGTTATTTTGTATTGATATATAAACTCAGATATCACTTCTATGAAATAAATCTGTCCCCCTTAGAATTTATACTATCTAGGCACATGGTTATATATGTGTCTTCCTCCTACCTACCAGGTGAATTGGACCCAAGCATCCATATGATCTAATGATAACTTGCTTAGATTACCCTATGAAATATTTTGCATGATGAGACATAGAAAGAGAATCTGAATGTATTAAATTGCCTTGAGATAATCTGAACTAAAGAAATAAGGACAGGAGAGAGACCATAAAAAAACCTCCATTTCTGAATTTGGCTTCCTTGATTCTAGTTCTAGACTATCTGTAACTTTTGATAGACTCTTTTAAGATAGTATAAGCCTCCATTTGAAACCAAAGACCCAAATTAGAATATTGTATGTGTGGCAAGTCATTTACTTAAGTGTAATCTACTACTCAAGTTTATGCATATGCAAGGTCAGTGCCCTTGAAGATTTCAAAAAGGATATTAACTAGCTGTGGTATACCTGAGAAAATTTCTTCGTATTTCCAAAGTATATTACAGTAGTCTCATGACCAAATCAAAAGTGGAATGTTGGGCCATGGGTACAATTCCAGCCACAGTGATATCTTATTGGTTTATTCTTTATTTTAAATTGGACATTTGTACATAAAAATTCTGGATTTCTGTCTTCTATTAAAAAATTAGGCCTGAGGACAATATGCTAACATTCTTATGGGAGAACAGTTTCCTGGATTAGAATAGAGGCTACCTGTTTTGCATGGTGCTTGTATTTCTCAGTTTTCTATAGTTTGTCTGAGTGTCAGTTTCCTCTTGCAATTGGTTTTGCACTATTTGTCTTATAATAGAGGCCTGAGCTCATGTGTATATTAGGAGCGTGGCTATGAATGTTCCAGAAACAAAAAGAAGACAGACATTTTTTGTTGTTTTTAGAGTTAAGAATATTTTTGTATACTTAATATGAAAATGAAGTGTGCTTTATTTTTACTGTACTCTTACTTTTTAATTACATTAAAATGTAATTTACAAAAGAATTAGGAAATCTTGAGAAGGATTGGTGTTAATACTTGTTTATTTTTTATTTTTTAAAAGATTTTATTTATTTATTTGTTAGAGAAAGTGAGAGAGAGATAGCACATAAGTGGGGGTAGTGACAGGCAAAGGGAAAAGCAGGCTCGCTGCTGAGCAAGAAGCTCCCAAACAGGACTCAATTCCAGGACCCTGGGATCATGACTTGAGCTGCACGCAGACACTTAACTGACTGAGCCACACAGGCATCCCGAATACTTCTTTAAATGTATGGTTGAATTTACTAGTGAAATTATCTTGTCCTGGACTTTTCTTTGTTGGGAGATTTTTGTTTACTGATTCAGTCTCCTTATTTGTTTTTGGTCTGTTCAGATTTTCTAATTTTTTCATGGTTCAGTCTTGGTAAATTGTGCATTTTTAGAAATGTATCTCTTGTCTGCAGGCAATTGTCTAAAACAGTGTTTTTCAGGGGCTGTAGTCAGTTCACAGGCCACTGCAGGGTACCTAGCTGGAACTGAGATCTATTGGCCTAAAACCCTATGCACATGTCTTCCTGGACCCCCTGGCATGTGGTACTGCATCTCATCCCTCCCACAAAGTGACTTTTGTCCATGGATGGATGCCAAATATTTGTTGCTGAGGGAAGAAAAAAACAAGGAATGTCTCATACTCCCATGATGCTGAAATCACCTCCTGGAGCTGTACTGAAATCATCCATTCTTTTATATTTTTTTTTAAGATTTTATTTATTTGTTTGACAGAGAGAGAGAGCACAAGCAGGAAGAGTGGCAGGCAGAGGGAGAAGCAGGCTCTCCACTGAGCAGGGAGCCTGATGCAGAACTCAATCCCAGGACCCTGAGATCAAGACTTGAGCCAAAGCAGACACTTAACTGACTGAACCACTCAGGCGCCCCTGAAATCATCCATTCCTTAAAGTTTAGCTTAAGCTTGACTATTAACTCACCTGGTCATTGTGACCATTACAATGGATACTTGATACTAGATGAATTCTAGTTTCCCATTTATTTTTTGTATTAATTCTTATCATTTATAGTTTATTAGGAAATCAACCATTTCCTCTAGATTTAAAAATTTTTGCTAGAGTTACATTCCTAAACTTGTATTATTTCATTCTGTCTCAACTTTTGTGTAATAAACTTATCATATTAATGAGATTTTACCATTTTGTTTTTTACCTATTTATTTTCCTATTTAATTAAATTTAGTTTGATAGACATTCATAAACACCTACCTCTCTGATTTGGGTTCAATTTTTTTTTCTAAATTATTATTTAAGATACATAAATATATTTTTTTCTCTCTTGATCTCATTATCAAAGACATCACAGGTTGCACATTTTTACTAGGCATAGATTGTTCTGTCTCAATAGTTGTATTTTCCTTTTCATTTCTCCTTACATAATTTGTAAACTATACTTTGACTTCTTTCCTGGTCTAAGGATAATCTTAGCAACATATTTATGAAGTTCTTAGTAGTTATGCCAGTAATTTAAAAAGTATTTGTTTCTAATCCTTCAGGATCCTGAATTAATAATATGTCTATCTATCATCTATCTATCTATCCATCTATCATCTATCATCTCTCTATGTATCTATGAGTTCAGGTACTTAATAAAATTGTGTACATATTGAATAAACTTATTTGTATGTCTACTTAATCAAGTCAATTCATGGGATTATCTATTTCTATTTGTCTATCCTCAGTTTTTTTTTTTTTTACACTAAAGCAAGTCTCCTTCTGTTGTGCTTTCATAAGTCTCTCCTTGTATTCATAATCATTTTGCCTTATGTATTTAGCAGGCAAGTTTTAGTGTGTGTAAGTTTCTGACTACTGTGATTTCATAAATTGTGTCTTTTGTGGCTAATTCTGCTTTTTTTTCTTTTAGTATTTTTCTTTTATAGCTTAAATTGTACTCGACCTCAGATTGACACCCCTTAGTTCCTTTTTGCGTGTTTATTTGTCTTATTCTTTTGGCCCGTCACTTTATTTTTAACCTCTCTCTAACACTTTGTCTTTAGAGTTTCTTGAACACAGCATGTTGCTGGGATTTATTTTTAGTCATCCCTGTAAACAGCATATTTTTGTTCAGACTCATTATGTTTACCATCATGGTAAATACACTTGTTTTTCTTCCAACTTACTTGTGGTTAGTTTTAATTTTATATATATTTTTTCTTTTTTCCCTTTTCTTGTTTTCCAAATGTGAGCAAGTTTCTATTTATTTCATTTTCTTTCTTTGTTAATTTGGAAACTTAATTGTATGGTTCCATTCTATAAATGCTTATAATTCTTTTTCCTATTATCATAATCAAAAATATATTTTAAATACTATTATTTGGCAACAAGATAACATGATTTTCATCCAAGAAGATGCACCACTAATCCATTACTTATCCTGTCTTTTTGTTTTAGATTATTAATTCCCTTTAAAGAATGTCTCTTCTCTTTTAGAAGGAGCTATATGTATTTATTGTCACATTCTTCAAACATCTTTATCCACTTATACTTAATTTCATAAATATTATCACTGGAAACATTGTTTGTCCTAAATATATTTCTTTTGCCTTAGTGAGTAAATGTGTCTCAAGTTAATACATATCTTTTAAAAATTAACATATAATGTATTATTTGTTTCAGGAATACAGGTCTGTGATTCATTAGTCTTACACAATTCATAGCACTCACCATAGCACATCCCTTCCCCAATGTCCATAACCCAAATACATCTCTTGATCCTAATCTTCGTTCAGAAATTGGTAGACATGGGGGACCCAGTTGGCTCAGTGGGTAGAATATGCAACTCTTGTTCTCAGGGTTGTGAGTTTGAAACGCATGTACCATGTGGAGCCTATTTAAAAAAAAAAAAGAAAGAAAGAAATTGGTAGATCTTATTTTTACTACCTTCTAGTGTCCAATGCTAGAGATGGGAAAGTAGGAATTTTTTTTTTTATTTATAGTAATTTCATTTTTTTTGGCCTGCAACTTTGCAATTGTTTCTAAATATTAATGCTCAGGCATTTAATCATATATGCAGAAATATGCATCTTTTCCTACCAGTTCTGAATGAAATTGAGTGAGAACTACAATCTGTTTTCTTTCTTCATTTCAAGGGAAAAAATGTTTAGTTACTTTTTTCACCTCTGTTGATTCCTTTTCATTTTCCTGGGACTTTTTATGTTATGCTTTCTGGATCTTACATCCTAATCACTTGCCTTTTCCATCATGATTTTTATCTCTTTATATTTTTCCACAATGCTTTGAAGGAAGACTTGAATTTTGTCTTCTGAATTATTTATTCTGGTCTCAAGAGTGACCAGAATCTTCAAATTGTCTACTAAATTGTTTGGTTGGAAAATTGTGCTATATTTTATATTTCCAAAATGTCTCTTTTGGGCTGAATCTCCATAAGTGCTCTTACTATTTTTGTCAAGTTATTATCTCTTTCTAGCAGCTCTAGTTTCTTGGCTCGGATTCTTTTTCTTTTGTTTGATAATGCTCTCTTTGGCTTCTGGATTCATTTAAACAGGCTATTATGTTTTTCTGTTGGCTCATTGTTGTCAAATCTGATGGAGAACCCTGAGTGACAGCAGTTTTACATAATGACATAGTATCTTATCTTTGGCCTGAAAATGTAGAAGGTTTGCATCTTGAGGAAGCCTGATTCCATCCTTGTCTCCCTCACTCAGGGGTAGGGAGGGCTTGAGCAATTTATTTGGCTCTTTTTTGTTTTTTTTGTATCAAAAATATCTGTGGTGCCTGGGTGGCTCAGTGAATTAAGCATGTGCTTTTGGCTCAGGTCATGATACCAGGCTCCTGGAATGGAACTCCACATTTGCCTCCCTGTTTAGCAGGGAGACTGCTTCTCTCTCTCTCTCTGCCTCCCCCTCTCCCTGCCTGTGTGCTCTCTCTCTCTCATGCTGTCTCTCTCAAATAAATAAATAAAATCTTAAAAAAAAAAAATCAGTCATTCTGATGCTCCAAGGGATCCATTGGATTTCTATAGGCAAAACTTTTCTCAGGATCTGTCACTTCCTGCTTTCTATTTCTTACTCAGGAGACCCTGATCCTGGTCTAGAATCTGGTCTATGCCAGGAGTGAAAAACCTCTGCCCACTTGTCTCTGTCACAAAATCCGAACCTGCTTTCACACCTAGCTTCCCGTAGTCACTAGCATCTAACCTAGAAGAAGCAAGCAGGTTAGAGCTGAGATGGAGAGAAAAGAGCCCTATTCATGTCACTGTGCTCAGAAATCTTCTCCCCTGACACTCAGCCATGTCTGAAGCAACACAGTGAGCAGCTAACTATTCTATCATCTATCTATCTATAAATATAATATATAAATATAAATATCTATTTATATAAATATAAAATATAAATATCTATTTATATTTGAAACACAGGAATAGGTTGAGAGAAAACCATTTCTTTTTCTCAGCTTAGAAGGAATAAAAACAATACTAATCCTCATATAGCAATTAATATTTTTCAGACATTATTCTAAGAGCTTTGCCCATCTTTGATGTATTCTTAATAAAAACCCTGCAAAGCAGCCTCCATCAACATCCTCAGATTAATAATGAAGAAATAGAGGTTAACTTTCTAGCCCAAGGTCACGTATGTGAGGGGGACATGGGGGACAAAGTAGGATTCAAATGTTGGAAATCTGACTTCAGAACCCACACCACTCTTAGCCACTACTCTATTATACTGCTGTCAATGAGTATGTCCTTTCATGAGGAAAGGGAACTGATCCCAAGCATCTTTTGTAAAGTGATAAGTCTTTTTTGCTAAACTGAGTTGTGATTGAAGAAAAAAGAAAAATCAAGTAAGATTTAATATTCCACGTAGAGTGTTATGGCAGAACCAGCCCTTGGCAACATTAGGAAACCTTAGGATTTGTTTATGTTCAGTATTTTCCCAATTTCCTGAGATCCTACTTCATCATTCTGGAATATGGATGACAGGAATCCACCCATTTTGGACCTCTAGGCCAGCAGTTGATAAACTATGGTCTATTGGCCATTTCATTCCACTTTCTGTTTTTGTAAATGAAATTTTATAGGAACACAGACATACCCATTCACTTATTGTTTGTCTCTGGCTGTTTCTGCATTACACAGTCAGAAATGAGTAAGTTGCAGTAGAGACCAAACAGCCTGCAAAGTCTAAAATATTTACTATCTGATATTTACAGAGAAAGTTTGCTGAAACACTCTGGGTTAATATATTCTTTTTAAAAATTATTCTGGGGATTTTATCTTCCTAGCATTGCAGTTCACTTAATGTGAGTCTTATTTTCCTGGACTTTTGTTCTCTGTCTTGCAATGACAGAGCTAGCTATCTAAAACTATATATATATCTAAAACTATAAACTAAAACACACACACACACACACACACACACACACACATACATATATATGCTGGTTTTTATGAATACAGTCTTGGAAAATTGTGTATTTCTAGAAATGTATCATTCATACATATATATATGTGTATATATATATATGAATGAATATATATGAATATTGAATATTCATATGAATATATGAATATTCATACATATATGAATATTGATGTTGGCTTTTATTGGTTCCTTTTGAAATTCTTTTATGAATCCAGTCTTGGAAGATTGTGTATTTCTAGAAATGTATCCTTTCCTTCTATGTTGTTCAGTTTCTTGGTATATAATTATTTATAGTATTGCCTTACGATCCTTTGTATTTTTGTGTTGTCAGTTGTAACTTTTATTTCTGATTTTATTTCTATGAGGTTTCTCTCTTTTTCTTCATGAGCCTTTAGGTTTGTCAATTTTGTTTATCCGTTCAAGAACGAGCTTTTAGCTTCATTAATCTTTTCTATTGTTTTTAGTCTCTATTTTATTTATTTTCACTCTGGTTTTAATTATTGCCTTTCTTCTATTAACTTGGGGAGACATTTGTTCTCCTTTTTCCAGTTTCTTTTGGTATAAAGTTAGATTATTTATTTGAGATTTTTCTTGTTTCTTGAAGTAGGCCTGTATTTGTACAAACCTACCAATTAGAGCTATTTTGCTGCATCCCGAAGATTTTGGATTACTGTATTTCCATTTTCATTTGTTTCAAGGTATTTTTTAAAATTTCCCCTTTGATTTCTTTGTTGGCCCAAAGGTTTTTCAGTCTTATGTTGTTTAATCTACACACATTTGTGATTTTCCCAGTTCTCTTTGGAAATAATTTCTGTTTCCATATTACTGTGGTCAGAAAAGATGTTTGATATGATTTCAATCTTCTTTAAATTGTCTTGTATTGAGGCCTAACATGTGATCTATACTAGAGAATATTTCATGTACACCTAAGAAGAATGTGTATTTTGCTGTTGTTGTTTTGGATGGAATATTTTGGAGATTTTATATATATATATATATATATATATATATATATATATATATATTCATCAGGTCTAATGCATCACAGAAAACTGATAAACTGATGTTTCCTTGTTGATTTTCTGTCTGGATGATCTGTCCATTGATGGAGGTGAAGTATTAAAGGTCTGCACTATTATTGTACTGCTGTATTATTTTATTGCTGTCAGTTTCTCCCTTTCTGTCTGTGAATATTTGCTTTATGATTTAGGTGATCCCATTTTGGGTGCATGGATGTTTATAAATGTTATATTATCTCATTAGATTGACCCCTTTATTATTATGTAATGCCTTTCTTTTTCTTATTATAGTCTGTCTTTTAAAATCATATTTTATCTGGTAGCCGTATCAACTTTCTTTTCATTTCCATTTGCATAGAGTATCTTTATCTATACTTTAACTCTCTGTCTGTTCATATTCTTATATCTGAAATGAATCTCCTGAGGCAACATATAGATAAATCTTGTGTTTTTATCTATTCAGCTACTCTACGGCTTTTGATTGGAGAATTTAATCCATTTTAATTTACATTTAAAGTAATTATTGATAGGTATGTGTGTATTGTCTTTTCATCCATTGTTTCCTACCTGTTATTGCAATTCTCTTTTTTTTTCTCTTCTTTTGCTCTATTCCCTTGTGATTTGATGACTTTCTATACTGTTATGTTTATATTCCATTCTCCTTATCTTTTGTGTAGCTACTACAGGATTTTGTTTTGTGGTTACCATGAGGTTCATATATAATAACCTCTCTATATAACAATCTATTTTAAATTGATAGCAACTTAAATTTGAATGCATTCTAAAACCTCTAAATTTTTACTTTTGCTCCACCACATTTTATATTTCTGATATTGTATTTTACATAATTTTTATTTTGCATATCCCTTAAATAATTATTGTAGTTATAATTAATTTCCTACTTTTGTCTTTAAAACTTCACACTAGATTTATAAGTAGTTAATCCACTACCTTTATTATATATTTGCCTTTGGCAGTGAGATTTTTACTTTCATATGTTTTCTTATTACTAATAACTCTCTTTTTTTTTTCTTTTCTGCTTAAAGAAGTCCCTCTAATATTTCTTATAAGGTTGAGTTAGTGGTGATGAACTCTTTCAGTTTTTGCTTATCCACAACCTTTATCTGTTTTTCGATTCTGAATGATAGCCTTGCTGGGTACTTCATTCTTGAAAGTTTCTTTCCTTTCAGCACTTCAAGCATATCATGCCATTCCCTTCTGGCCTATGACATTTTTGCTGAAAGGTTGACTGATACTCTTATGTAGGTTCCCTTATGAGGATACATTAAAAAGTCATTTTTGTCTTGCTGCTTTTAAGAATCTCTTTTTCTTTAACTTTGACATTTTAATTACAGTGTATTTTGATGTGGATCTCATTTGGTTCATCTTACTTGGACACTCTATGGGATTCCTGGACCTGGTTTTATGTTTGTTTCCACAGGTTAGGGAAGTTTTCAGTCATTTTTTCTTCAGATAAGTTTTCTGCCTCTTTCTCTTCTCCTTTTGGTAGCCCTATAATATGAATGTTATTCTTCTTGATAACATTGTCCTATAGGTCTCTTTAGCTATCTGCTTGTTTTATTTATTTATTTTTTTCCCGTTTGCTCCTCTGTTTGGATAGATTTCACTGTCCTATCTTCCATGTCACTGATCCATCCTTCTGCTTTATCTAGTCTACTGTTGAACACTCCTAGTTTATTTTTCAGTTCAGTTATTGTATTCTTCAGTTTTGTCTGGTATACACACACACACACACACATATATAGTTTGGTGTATGTTGAAGTCCTCAGTATATTTATCCATCCTTCTCCCAAGTTTGGTGGGCATTTTCATAACCATTACTTTGAACTCTTTAGCAGATAGATTATTTATTTCTATTTCATTGAGGTCTTTTTCTGAAGTTTTGTTTTGTTCTTTCTTTTGGAACATAGTCTTCTGTTTCCTCATTTTGCTTGACTCTCTGTGTTTATTTCTGAGTATTATGTGAAACAGCTCCCTCTACCAGTCTTGAAGGAGTAGGCTTGTGTAGGTGAAGCAACCTATTTTTCAACCTTGCCCTAGCTCTTGATTGCCTTTGTGACCGTCCAAGTAGACTTCTTTATTCTTGACAATTCCCAATTGTTGAGGTAGTACCGAGGCCTGACAGTGTTTCTAAGGGAGTGATGTTAACACCTAGTTTCAGGGTGATTGGAAACCAGATACTCAAGCAGCAGTTTTTATATACATAAATATATATAGTCCTGTGGGACTGAAGCAAACTCCACACTGAGCTCAGAGCTGGACATAGGGTTCCATCCTCCAACTGTGAGATTGTGATCTTAGCCAAAACCAAGAGTCTGATATTTAACCAACTGAGCCACCAAAGGTGCCCCAATCCATGACTTTCTAAAACATTATTTTAGCAAGTGACAAACTTTGTAAGATGGAGACTCTGTATCATATTAATTCAGCAATACACCAGAAAAAAATTTTTTTTATGACTTTCTGTGTAAGGAGCTTGTATGTGAAAAACTGTAGCCTCCAGTGCTGTTAGAATATTAACTTGGGTAAAATAAATCAGTATATTGTTTTGTAGAATGGTCTTTGTAATGCCAGGAATACAGAAGTAATAGAAATAGGAATATAAATTTATCACCTTCTGCTATACTAGGAGAGAGTTAACACCCTATTTTCCTTCCTGCAATTGGTGGACACCCATATTTATCTTCTGAAACATTCAGACAGTCTATAGCTAAAATATATCTGCTGTCCTCTTCTAGGGCTTTTGAAGCAATTTACAAAAAGAGGTTGTTGCTCTTGGTATTTGAGGTGGCTCACTAAATAAATAACAGTCCCTTTTCCCTAGCACCTGAATTTGGAAGCAAATGACATAGGAGTCAAAAATACCAGAATACCAGCTTCATTACTGAGAAGTTGTGTGGACAATATAGCCCATATTTACAGACAAGTGTTTTGCTACTGTTGCTCCAACACATTAAATATATCCCCTCAAACTATAGGACTGAGATTACCACATGGCTGAGAGCAAGTAACAAACTAACTTCTCTGAAGACAATTAGGCTCCTTAAAGAAAACCAGATTCAGGGCCACCAAATAGAATATAGTATAAATGGTATTTCCACAGAGTTGCGAAAACAGAACTCCTGTCCTAAGTAAAACATTCTCTTAACCACCTTTGGGAAAGCGTGAGATTTCAGGTGAAGAATGAGGACTAGAACAAAGAGGCTGGAGTGTTACTATAGTGAAGTTCCTTCCATATGGAAACATCAGTACAGGGAGGATTAGAGTTGCTTCTTAAAGGTTTCATTTATTCTAGCAACATTTTCTCACATTACCATTAGTGGGGAGATATAAAATGACTTATTACTTACTCCTGAAATTAATCTGATCTTAGGTTTGTTTTTTTTTTTAATTTTTTAAAATTTATTTGTCAGAGAGAGAGAGAGAGAGAGAGAACAGGCAGACAGAGTGGCAGGCAGAGACAAGGGGAGAAGCAGGCTCCCTGTGGAGCAAGGAGCCCGATGTAAGACTTGAAACCA
Organism: Lontra canadensis; assembly: GCF_010015895.1. Lineage (NCBI taxonomy): Eukaryota > Metazoa > Chordata > Mammalia > Carnivora > Mustelidae > Lontra > Lontra canadensis. Next base: position 129,818,794 of record NW_022630995.1, on the reverse strand, counting down.
GGATGCTGGGATCATGACCTGAGCCGAAGGCAGCCACTTCACCAGCTGAGCCACCCAGGTGTCCCTGATCTTAGTTTTAACATCATTCAGTCAATTCAAGAAGAAAGAAGATGAGCAAAGATATTTAAAAAAGAAAAAAGGATATATTAATATTACCCAGCAAATGTTAAGCGAGTGTCAAAAAATGTGCCCACCATTGTAGTGTACTAGCTTCCAAGGATACTATAGAATCAGACATTACCTTTATTTTCAAAAAAGTTATAATTCAGTAGTTTAGATAATAGTAATAAACATGAAACAATAGTAAGTAATGCAACACAGAATATTAGCTATCATTGAGTATGACAAACTAAATGCACCATAGAGATTGAGGACAGCAGGACATATAATAGAAAGCCATGTACTGGGAAGCAAAGAGAGCAGGATCCCTGTTTTAATAAAATCTGAGAAATTCTCAGCAAAGTCTTATTTAATCTCTTTAGGTTTCAACTTCCTATTCTATAAGATGAGGTGTTTGGCTAGAACATGGTCTATATTAAAAGTTCATGTCTTTCCAAATATAATAGTACCAAAATAACTTTTGAAAATTTAAAGTTTCAATGAATTAAGTCCTACATATTTTGTTTTCCCTATCAGATACTTAAGAGAAAAAAGGAAAAGAAAATGTAAATTGGTGGAAAGGTAATAAAGAAATAGACAAATAAAGATGACTCATCTAAGAAACTAAGGAGGAAATCCAATCGTAAATATATCAAAGGCCCAAATAACATTTGTTAAAAGAACAGTGACAAAGAGTTGTGTTATTTGGTGTCTGCAATTCAACTTACAAAAGGAAATGCATCAATTACTCTGTAGAACTGTGTGCAAGACCCTTTCCTGGAGTATAACTTCATATAAACTAGGCTGCAAGGTAGAATCTGATACACAGATATTTTTGCCCCGACCCTGGAATGCTAATCCTTCAACAGAATGAAGTGTTGTCTTTACTGTGTACCCCTTAATAAGAAGTGTTAGAAAAGACAGAAAAAGACTCTTTCTTCTTATGTCCTCCAATTTCTCTAGCACTGCTTTATATCTTATGGAATGAGGAAATAAAAATTTGGGGTTTTTTCCTATTGGCAAAGAAAAATAGGCATTTTCTTGAAAAAAATTTTAAAAGGTTATGTTTTAGGTGATGTTGAGACTCACTGAGAAAGGGTTGCTGTACCTGAGCTTGCTAATACAAGCTTGAGGGACCCTACCATACCCTGACTGATTTGAGGAGAAATTAATCCCATATTGGTTTTGCATACCACCTTGCCAGCCTCTCTGAGACAAAGCCTCAAAATAGAGAAAGTGTATGTGAGATGTGAGCATTTGAGGGAACCGGGAGGAAAGTTGGCAGAAGTCGTGTCTCTAAACAAACCCAACGTCCTCTTTGTGTTTTTGTTGTAAATCTACTCCAAAATATTTTGTAATATTTTTGCAATAATTTTGCAATATTTTGGAGTGTTTGTGAGCTCCTGTTTGAAATCAAGAGGGTTAATATTTCTAATTTAATTTTGTGTAAGATAGTAAGAAGTATTCAGCCAACCAACCATGATTCAGATTTTCTCAGGAAATGTGAGGAGAATCAGTTTCTCAAAATTCCTTTATGCTTTCACAGACTATCAGTGGGACAGTTTGTTGTCAATGGATTTCATTTTATATGAAAGAAAAACTTCAGTTTCAGTTTTCTGTTGGTGTATATGTTTTAAGTTGAAGATCACAGATAATATCTTTTGTTTAGTGAAACATTTTAGTGATCCTTTTGGTATGAAATACAAGGAGGTCAGGAAAACTAACATCCTCTGCTTAATTGCTTAATAAAATAGCAGATATATGAGTTTTGAGTTTCAAGATGTTGCTGGACAAGGTGAAGGAGACATGATGAGTGCAAGTTGTGGAAGAAAAAACACAAAAATTAAAAAATAAGCAAACAAACAGCCTTAGTATAAGGTAACTGGTGGGAAGATTTTTATTGTGGTTATGGTTCAGTACCATTAAGGCACTGATATATAGTGATAAATTAAAAATTGTTTTCTTTTATGTACTTTCATGTACTCTGCTAGTGTCCCCTTATTCTGCCAAAGCCCTGAGTTAAAGTTGGTTACACCAATAAGAATTCCAATGGAGGTTCAAAAGAAGAAACAAAGGATGAGATACACTTACAGAGCTATGGGATAGGAAGAAAAGAAGGAAGCTATAAGAATTGAGATGGCCAGCAGGGATCAAACCATTCAGGAATAACTGGAATTTAAGTCTGGACATAGAGATGACAAAGATAAATATAGCACTTCCTTCCAAGAACTTCAGCAGTTATTGGGACAGTGGTCACTGCCCAGAGTATTTGGGATGAGGGAGAATTGAACTATTCTAAGAAAGGAAAGAACCCAAATTTGGAGGGCTTGGGGCCACTGGGTAACACTTTCCCTTTATGGCATACAGAATCAGGCTGTGGTGCCCAGATCTCACTTTTGATATAGAGTTATTTGTTAAGCATAGATGAGCAAACACAATGCAAATTATTGTCAGGAGAATATACTTAAATAAATACAATATATTCAAAATGATATCATCTTTATTTTGGGTAATGATTTTGGTCTTCTTGGAGTTACACAAACCTTATCTTACATCTAGTGAGTCACCAAACATTATTACTAACAGTTCAGAAATTGGGATTTGAATTTTATAGGTTGAAATAATTGTGTTTGTTGTTCCTGTACGTGTGCAGCTAAGTGCACAGGCGTCTATACCAGTGTGGATACGTGCACTTCACCAAAGAAGTCGTTGAATTAGCCCACAGAACTAGAAAATATAGGCTCTTCTCTCTCCCACCTAATGGATGGAATGTCAACCAGAAGCCAGGGATTTTTAATATGGCTAGATGAACCCGTGTGTTGCTTTGCATTATTAATGGTTAATTTTGGGATTTCAGTGCTTGGCACTGCTGTCAGAAGAAAATGAAATACATAGATCAAAATAGGCATTAACTTTTTTTTACATTGATACAGTTGATCTTTTTTCAATTTTTTAAAAATTGTATTACTGATCTATGTCTCTAAAATGAGCTTTCCTTAAAAGTAATATTCTTTGGGGACACTATTCCCTTTATGGACATATTTCATACTGGCATTCACAGACTGTGGTTTATACTTCTACTGCTCAGCCATCTCAAATGGCTTTGTTTTCAGAAATGGCATGTAAATGGGGTATATAAACAATACAAAATCTGTCAGGTTGGGTTTCCTTTAATGTATTCTTGCCTAATATATTTAAACTATATCAGTATTGTAACAAGCTTACATATAATACTTTAATTTTAACTTACCTTTAAAAATCTATTAACATCCCTTTCATTTTCTTATTGTTTTCAGATGTAAATATGCTGCTAGCTTCTCCTAATTTGCATTAATGAAACAACACTGATTATTTCATCCTTAATATATCCCTATATATCATATCTGTATATAATATAGCTATATTTCTATATCATTTCCATGCTAATGGGTTCATTACACAAATGTAGGTTGTATTCAAAGCTGTGGAGTCAGTTGTGGAGAGAAACAAGTCTCAAACAGGGAAGTGGAAGTCATAGAACTAGGCCATTGACATGAATGAATGAGAGAGTTGTCACATGTTTTATATTTTTAAAGAAAATTGGACAGGGGTGCCTAGGTGGCTCTGTCAGTTGGGCATCAGACTCTTGGTTTTGACTCAGGCATGATCTCATGGGTTGTGAAATGGAGCACTGTGTAGGTGGCCCAACACCAGTGGAAGGTCTCTTGAGATTCCCTGTCTCTGCCATTCCCCTGCTCATTCTCTCTCTCTCTCTCTCTCAAGTAAATAAATAAAATATAAAATCTAAAAAATGAAATAAAAGAAAATAAAAGAAAATTGGATATAACTGTCATTTCCTCATTGTCCTGGATTTTAAGGTGGAAGTAAAATGATGTAGTGAAAAGAGCATGAATGTTGAAGTTTTGAGCTTGGGTCAAAACATTAGCTCTCTTTTCTACCACTCACATTATTTTAGATAGTTTGTTCATCTTTTTGAGCCTTAGTTTTCTCATCTGCAATATGTAGCTAACACTACTCAAATTACATACTTGTGGGAATTATCTAAGATGATAAGTAGAAAAGGGTCTAATACAATGGAGGCCCTCAGTAGTGTTATTCTTTCTGTGATTTCTTATCTCCGTGGTCTCTAAAGCTCAGCTCCATCTTTGCCTTGGCTTTAACTTGGTTATTCAACCGTCCTCCTATTGCATATTTTACTGAACATCTGCATATCCCGATTAGATTCTTACCTTGGAGTGCAGGAGATCAGGGTGTTACTCTTTATTTCTGAATATTTGGCACTTAGCACAGTGTCTGATATGCTATATAATTAATAAAAAATAAATATTTACTTATTGAATGAGAATACTCCATAAATTTCTATTTTTTGCCTAAGCTAGTTGAGGTTTTCTTTATTTTTCAAATGAAGGGGCTCTGGAAAATGCAGACATTATATACTTAGAAGTGTGATATTTAAATGCTCCATCATCAGATGCAGAGTTGTCCGATGTAAGGGAAATAGGGAGATGGGGAGTTTCATCATGTCAGTCTGCTAAAAATTGGCAATCCTTGATATTTGATAGTGAAGCTGTTATTTAAACTACTTGGGCTTTCAGGAAACATTCTAAGAGTATGTTAGCATATTGGAATATGTTGGCTATTCTTGCCCCCTGAAGTGTCTTGAGAAAGACACACTTTACTTCAAACTCTAAATATCCATCTTAAAGTGGATTGAGGAACACAGAGCAAAGATATAGGTTTAATGAAGAGAAACTTGTTTCAGGCTATACCTAAGAAATTGGGGGCAACACAGATTCAGATAATCATTTGTCTTTTCTCATTTTATACTTTCTCTGTAGGCAATTTTATCCATATATTTGGTTTTGATTAACTGCTATATGCAAACAAATTCAAATGTTTAGCCCTGATTTGCTCTCTGAGCTCCAGATCTATACCAGCTATAGACTATTAACATTTTTTTTACTTGAACTTTCTGTGGTACTGAACCCTGAACTTGTCCAAAATTGAACTCATGATTCTTGCTTCTCACTTGGAGTTCACTTGCTCATTCTCTAATTTGTTCCAATTTCAAAAAATTATGCCAATTTCCATTTCCATTCACTTGTATGCCACAAATAAGTTTGCAACCTTGCTTTATCTCTCTCCTTCACTCTTGGTATTATTTTTCTATTGCTAACATAACACATTAACAGACATTTTATTACCTCGGAGTTTTATAGGAAAGAAGTCTGGCACAGTGTGGCTAGACTCCCTCCTCAGAGTCTCATTGAGCTAAAAGCAAGGTATCGGCCACTTCTCTGGTCCTCACCTGGTTCTCAGAGTCCCCATATAGGTTTACATACCTTCTGTATGGTCCTCTCCTTCTTCAAGCCAGCAATGGCACACAACAAGCCCTTCTTATGGGTTGATTCTCTCTGACTTCCTCTTCTGCCACATCTTCATTTTTGTCTTGTTCTTCTTTTAAGGGCCCATATAATTACATTGGGTAGCCCTGGATAATCTTAGATATTCTCACTATTTTAAGGTCAACTGATTAAAAATCTTAATTACATCTGCAGAATTGCTTTTGCTATGTAAAATAATGTAACCACTGGAGTAGCACGAAGAGGTAATTTTGCCTACAATATTCTAACTTTCAAATGAGACTTGATAATATCTTATTCTAAATATCTTTCAAATTTGTTTACTTCTGATGAGTTCTACTACCAATATCTTATTTCAAGTTGCCATCATTTCTCACACGGACAAGGCAATTATGTGCTAAATTGTGGGGATGCCCCCCAAACCTGGTCTTTTAATCTTTACATTGGCATATCAGTGAAACTGACAGAGAAGAACCCCCTAAAATTTCTTGTTGCATTAAAGCAATGAGGAAACTGATCAAAATTGTCAGAATTAACCTCAAAATTCTGGAAATTAACCAAAAGCTGGCAGCAATCAAGGAGTGTTTACTAAATAAAAATGGCTGAATCTCAGGGCACTTGGGTGGTTCAGTTGGTTAAGTGTCTGCTTTCAGCCCAGGTCATGATCCCAGTGTCCTGGGATCAAGCCCCACATCAGGCTCCCTGCTCAGTGGAGAGTCTGCTTCTCCCTTTCCTTCTGCCTGCTGCTCCCCTTAGTTGTACCCTCTCTTTCTGTTAAACAAACAAACAAACAAATAAAATGGCTGAATCTCAGTAAGAGTAGCAAGATTTGTGGTATCTTAACTTGCCATATACCCACTCTCTTCTCCCAAGCATTCTGGTAGCTTTGAAAACCAATAACCCATAATCACAATGAAAACCAGGAACCTGGACACAACTGGAAGACGAGAACAGGTTTGCAACTCCTTCAAAATCTTATTCTCAGAGAATTACCATCATTTGATCTGTCAGGTAGTTCTATGAAAAACCCCACTTTCAGAATTGTTTTTATGGGCTCTGACATGGAGTTCAACCAGTGTGAAAATTCTCTTCCAACAGGACATTTGTTAAATTGCTAGAGACAAAAGGCTTAATTTTAGAGTAAGCTGAGGAGATAGATAACAGGGCAAAAAAATAGGTTCACCAGAAGCTTAAAAGCAAAAATTAGAGAAGACGATGTCCATAATAACAGAAAATCTTTGACATATTCCTGAGTACCTAGAAGGCCACACACATGTTGGGTGTGTATAGAGTTGGGTATGTAAGCAGGTCCATGCAGATACTCAGGAAAGACCTGGGAAGGCCACAGGAACTCAACTTTTGCTGGCCTAGAGGCCCCGTGCAAGTAGAAAGCAAAAGCTAACATAGTATTGTCAGCTACTTGGCTTAGTATTTGAGATGTGTCTTAATACAGAGCGCCCTGGCAAAGGTTAGGAATCTTACTGATCTCAGTTATTTGAAGAAATATCTGTCCAGTTATTAGGTGACAACTAACCAGTGGCCAGTGACTACACCCAAAAAAATATACAAGTTTTATGAAATTAGTTCTTAAAAGTCATTAAGCAGGTAACAATAACAATAATAAATGGGTGGGGAGGGAGATGGGCTCTGACTTCCAGAGTTTACATTATGCTATCTAAAGTTTCTCAGTTTTTAACCAAAATGAAAAGACTAGCAAAGAAACAAGAAAGTGTGGCTTATATACAGAAAGAAAACAGTTCATAGCAATCAGTAGAAATCAATCTCTTGTCCCTAAGGAAGCTGAGACATTGGACTTACTAGAAAAAAAAAAAATTAGATCAGCTATTTTAAATATGCTTAAGGAACTAATCTTTGAATAATTTCTTTATTCATGCAATTCACACTCACTTGTTTATTTAAATATATTTTTTCTTTTTATGTCCCTATACCCTGCTTCAGATTCTCTGTGTCCTTGACACAAGGTCATTCATGCTCCTCACTTCCCCCCCTTTCTGCTTAACATTCCTGTGGGTTCTTCCCAGGTAGAGTGCTGAATATCCTGAATATTTGGCTCTATGATAGTGCCACTTGATTCTCTCTTCACCATACGCAACCTATCCTTGAACAATAGTTCTGCGCTTTTCACAGTGCCTAGAAAAGTGTGTCCCATGGTTACTGTACAACACATTCTTTCAAACTGAAGTAATATATTTACTATTTATACTTATATTTATTGTTTACTTTCTGTCAATTTTTGCCTTTCAGGTTTTTTTTCTTTTAATCACGATTTCAAAGTAGAAGCACATGTAGGTGGAAGATTATAGAGGAAATATTATTCAGGGTAATATTTTCTTCTCTCTCTGTATTTCTGATTTTTTCCCCGAATTGTCATTCTCATCCTTTTAGAAATGTTTAGAAATGAACTCCTGCTACTCCTGCTCTTATTTATTGCTTATTTTCTTTCTGTCTTGTTTTTGTTTTTTTCAAATTTTATCATGTATGTCCATTTAGAGACTATATATAAGTTCACTCTTTCTCACCAGCTTTATGGAAAGACTCTTGGGTTATTTTCTCTTCTTAATTTGTGGAACAGGTGCATGCATGGCCCAGACTCATTGATTCCCCTACCTGCAATCACATTTGCTCTTCACTACTTTTGCTTCTACAGTGTGCTAAGTCAATTGGAGCAAGTGTACTTCTACTAGAAATTTCCAGTTGTCCAGCTATGCCATCTAGGAATGTTTGAACAAGTCTATCTTGGGAAAGAGTTAATAAATAGACCTTAGCCCTGTCCCTCTAATCCAGTTTCTTTGATAACAAACTCATACTTTGATCTTTATTCAATCTTACAGAAGAAAGAGACGAGATAAAAGAACACATTCAATCTACAATATTTTTCATTAAAAATAATCAGAAAAAAATTGGAAACAGGTGAACAAAGGAGACAAAAAAAGTTTTTTATAATTGTTGTTCATTGTAAATACAGAAGTATAATGTGTTGCTTAAACACCATTTTTTAACTCTTTTCCCCAATATCAAGCAACAATAAATGTATCTTCATCATCATTAACAGTCACACTGTTAAGTAATAGGTCATATCACAACATTTTTGTGTTAATTAAAGAAAGTTCTTGTATATTTTGTTAGGCAGAATAATCATCTCAGGAAAGATGCTCTAATTCCTAGACCTTATGAATATGTTACTTTACATAACAAAGGGGATTTTGCAGACAAGTTTAAGTCAAGAATATTGAGATGAGGAGACTATCCCAGGTTATCCAGGTGGGCTCAGTGTAGTCACAGGGTCCTATTAGTGAGAAGTTCAGAGTCATAGAAGGAGATGTGGTGATGGAAGCATTGTCAGAGTGGTGCAATACCACAGGCCAAGCAATATGGGCAGCCTCTATAAGCTGGAACACAGAAGGAACACAGCCCTGCTGACATTTTTATTTTAGTCAGTGAAACCCATTTTTTGATTTCTGACCTGTAGAATTATAAGATAATAAATTTTAATTTTTTTTAGAGTCTAAGCTTGTGGTAATATTTTACAGTAGCAACTATGACCTATTAATACACTCCAAATTTTGCATCTGTATGTACTTATGGTCTTACTTTACTAAAAATTCAAAATGACTGAGAAAGTTAGAGAACAGGGTCTACATAAATATGTAAGTCAGTAATAATTCATTGATAATGTATTGTACTACAAACTGAATAGGCTCTGGAGTGGCCCAAATCTACATTTGAAGATAACTTTCTTCACTTACTGGCCATGTGACCTTAGGGAAGTCACTTGAGCCACAGTTTCCTCACCTTGAAGTAGGAAGAGTTCTAATTATATGATGTTGACATTGGAAAGAATGGAAATGCTATCCGTAAAGTGCATAGAAAAGTAATGGACACATAATAGGTGTCCAGTTACCTTTAGCTTTTGTTAGTTTCTTAAATTTTCTTTTCATAAAATTCAGGTCACATTTAAGTATAAAAAGTTAGAGAATTATTAAATATATTAAATGTTGCTTGGTTTATATATTAGTAGTTCACTTATAAAGTCTAAGAAAAACAGCAGAATACAGAAGGCTACTTTATTTCAATAATTTCCCAAGATGATGAGCAGCTGCTGAAACTGGAGGAAGAAAGTATAACATAGAAGACAAAGGAAGAAAAAGTGTTGGGGAAAGAAGGACTGAAACACTGGTAAGACATTCCTGTTAATATAAAACAACTAGAATGGCCTGAATATGAATGGAGTTGGAAATGAGTTGGAAAAATAAATGACCTGCATGGTAAAGACAGGTATTTCAAAGAGCTGGTCAAAAACAGTTGGAACTTTAAATCAATCCATTTTTTCCCTCATGGTTCATCTTCAAGGTTAGGAAATAAAAGAATACATCACCAGAGATTATAGGGATAGAAGCAAGGAAGTAGGGGCAAAACAGTCAGAATAGTAATAGCAGTGTCAAATCATTACATTGTAAGTCTGGAACTGTAGGGAAACAAATTACAAATTTTAATTATGTTGTTGGGCTGGAAAGAGCCTTTAAGTTTGATCCTGAAAATGATGCAGAAGACAAAGTGATGATATCATGAATTTTATGTTCCTTGCAATTGCAAGGACAGATTGAGGAGATTAAGTAGGAATAAACAATATTTGATTGACACCATTAGAATATTCAAGTGTACCTGAAAGACGAAAGGTCTGTAATTTCTTGACACATCCTAAGCAATTGTCTAGGAATCCATATAACAAGGTCTAAGTAAATATTATTCTATTTTTTTCACCATATAGCCACTTTATGTCATTTGCTATGTAGTAGACTCCCATTAGATACCTATCTCATTGTATGCCTACTACCCATTTCTAGAATTTATCTCTTTTCCTCTTCCAGCTGTATGATTGCAACTATATTTGTTGTGCATCTGAACCTTTGGCCATAGTTATTTTGGGGACAGAAATTTGGCCTAAGAGGAGCAAATTGGTTTCTATATTTGTAAATATGGATTGCAAAAAGCAGCCAGAGGGATATCATGTCACATTGATTGCATAAACAAAAGAAGCTGGAACAGAGGGAGAGGGAGAGGCAGAAGAAAAAGAGAGGGAGAGATGATTGGAAGCAAAGAAAAATGGAGCATATCAGGAGAAAGAGGTTGAAATTAAGTATAATAAAGACTTCCTGAGCAGTCCCAGTTCCAGTTCTATGCTAAAGCCCTGTTTCATCCTCTTCCTTAGACTCTGTAAAGTACTTGGAACTTGGAACCCTTCTGGGAAATCCTTGTTTTTCTATTAGTTACTTGCAACAGTGAATACCAACTTTCACTATTTCATTTATTGTTCCACAGATATTTATGGAGTTCTCATGTGTGTTAAGTACTTTGCTGTTGCTGGGGACACAGATACTTGCCTTCATAGGTACAAGCACTATGAAAGGAAAATAAAGACCTCTTGGGAATGATGTATGGAAGACATTAATTTATAGAATTCAGAGAGTATGGTCTATATTTGTGGCTAATCAGAAACTGAAGAAGAAACAATACTCCCATTTTCTTAGGTATCATCCAATTAGTGGATGATTATTCTGATGTTATGGTTTGGCATACAAGAGAAAAGGGCATGTCTAATTTGTACTCCAGAGGCAACAATGAAAAGGACAACTTGGAGTAATCAATCACTAATAACATGTTACTTTTCAAGGGATATTGAGCACCACTGAACAGCAGGTGCTAATTAAAAAAGAGAAAGGGAGGGAGAGTTCCAACAATCTATAGGAGTAATGGTGTGTATAAAAAAATAGTGCAGGACAAGACTAGAATATCAAGAGCTTTCTGTACTCCGTTTTAATAGACATGAATTTCAGTCTTTAAGCAGTGCAAAATTGTAAAAAAATAACCATAGAGTAAAAATGTCTAAGGCCAGTTAGGTCAGGATTTCTTAGGCAATTCAAGCTTTAGCTTTTTGCTTAGAAGTACATTTTTTCCTGGTCCCAGTAATGAGACCAATCACTTGTACTTACTGTTCTGTGTTTCTCAGTCATATTCTCTAGGGACTATTTTCAAAAAAAGGAAGGAGAACAGATAATGACAGGATCCAGCTGCTTAATCAATAGAGGGGAGGCCTTCAAGGCATTGTCTTTGTCAAACTTTGAGGAAGCTACTACGCAATCTCTGAAATAACTCTAATTAGGTACTAAACTTCAAAGGAGCTGTGCTATGTAACTTTATCAAATTTTAGCAACTATTCCTTATTGTTTAAAAATGGGGTAAAGTTGATAAGCTCTTTAAGTAAAACCTAGAAGGGGAGGGATTTACACAACATTGGGGAGGAATGGGAGGACCAGACAAAATTAGATTTGTAAACCAAAAGAAAAATGAAAGAACAGCAATATGAATGAATGAACCCAATAGCCAAAAATAGGTCAAGTGATGTAACTTTCAACAACATTGAAGGATAGAGAAACTTTGGATGATTCTCCAAATGTGTGAATTCTTGGTTTTAACTTAACTTGGTTTTAACTTCTAAAGTATAAATATGACTTGATCATTTTCTGTCTTAAAAAAGATCATGTTGGCTTATTCAAGACTTTCAGAAAGAGTTAAATTGCTAGTTTTAGGTATTTCTTTATTACTTAGTTATCTTTTTTTGAAATTTTGCTTGCAACTCCGTGCACACTTTGTCAGCTGAATGCATCTTCACTTCCTCTTAATTTCAACAAGCTGGCTGTACTTCCTGGGAAAAACATTTTTTATACATTTGAAAATTAGGTCATAGAATTCATTTTTACTGGGTTCATGATGGTAGGAGCTCAGTCAATTAATTCAACCAGGCTTCATCAAGCAGGGTATGTAGCATGCTGCTCTCAAGTGGGAGTTAAGATAGTAAAACCAGGGACCCCTCTCATGATCTTCCATTTATTGTAATCTGTAATATTTCTATAAATTGAACATTAGAATCATTTTGAAAGCAATCTTTTAGTCTTTTGAGGTTATGGGCCACATTGGTTGTCAGGGCATCTGAAAGTTCCTAGCAACAGTGGCAATATCTGTGGTGCGAACAGTGAACTGAGTCACATAGTTTAGGAATTTCTCTTAACATCTGAGATCCAAATGGAGGTGTCAACTTGGAAATTGTGTTTATGAGTCTAGAGCTCTCAGATGACATCTTAGCTGAAAGTACAAATTTTGAAATCAGTAGGCTGTAGATAGCCTCTAAAACCTTGGGAATTGATAAAGTTACTGAAGGAACAATTAGACTGAATTAGACAGAAGAGGTACTAGAACAATTTCTGCACATTCTAATATTTGGAAATTGTGTAGGAGAAGAGTCAATAGGAAGAATTTTATTTCTTTTATTTTTATTTTTTTAAGACTTGTTTATTTATTGGAGAGAGAGAGATAGAAAGTGCACATAGTGGGGCAGAGGGAGAGGGAGAGAAACTGAAGCAGACTCCCTGCTGAGCAGGGAACCTGATATGGGACTTGATCTCATGACCCTGAGATCATGACTTGAGTAAAAGTCAAGAGTTAGACACTCAACAAACTGAGTCACCCCAGCCCCCCAAACTGAAGAATTTGTAAAGAGCTTTCAGTGAGGTTAGATAAATGTGTTGTATTAGTAGATAGCATAGGGAATATTTCAAGAAGGAGGGAATGGTCACATTTATCTAGTGCTGCAGAGGTACAGAAAGTTGAGAAAATATAATATCCATGAAAATAATAAAAGGAGGTCATTGTTGAATCCATGATAAGGAAAAGGACAAGCTCCAGATTGTAGTCTACTGGAAAATGAATATGAAGTGAAGGACCAAAGCCTGTATGGTCAGGGGAGAGGAAAAATATGGGTGTAGACAAAGAGAGATGAGAAATTTGTTTGTTTGTCTTGATTTGTTTTCAGATTGGATAAACATGATTGTGAATTTATGGAAATAATTTAGTAGAAAGAGAGAAAAGGATAGGTAAAGGTGAGGAAAGGAAAATAAATGTTTAGTAGATGGGAAGGGAACAGAGATAAGAGCATAAGATCATGAATTTGAGATACTTCTATTTTAACAGATGCAAATATATATTGACAATGTTAGACTTTATGAGTTCTGTGCTCCTAAAAAACGATGGTTAAACATTCCCCCTACTCTTCTTGTTTCAAAAGATGGGGCTTACTACAGGAAACCACCTTTCTGCATATGACTTAATTACTAATAATGTCTCCCTTGTTTACCTATAATAAGGTCAGACAAAGACACTTTAAATTCTTATTCTTTGCCTCACAAAGGATTAACTGAATTGTTTGTTCAATTTTCTGATCAGCTGAAAAAAAAATTCTTGTCAATTGACATGATCAAATTTGCTTCTCTATCTACTTTCTCCAGGTCCCTGATCTTTGACATACTTTCAACCTAAGCTAGCATACAATTTCTCCTTAATGGCCCCTCCTGAGGATCAGCTGACCAAAAGAAAAGACATTTTCTGATCAACTGTCTCATTACAATTATGTCATCCTCTTGCTCACACTCAGTTCTTTCACACCTTATCTGTAGCCTTTATGAAAGAAATTTCCTTTCTGTCTGACATCTTAGAGACTTGCAGTTTTCATGGTCTGAGTGTTCTTCCTATTACAATAGCTCCCACTGCCTTTATTTCAATAGCCCTTTTGAATAAAGTCTCTCTTTACCTGTCAGATTTGTTTTTTATTTGACAGTGTAAGAGATGAATAACGATACAAAAAGTTTATAGATTTAGTGTATGGACATAATTAAATTTCTGTCTGACAATTTTTATTTTCTTAAGGAAGTGATGATCAATTGAGCTTCAGAAGATATGAGTAGATGAGAAGATATTGGTAGTATGAGAAGAGAGGATGCCATGTGAAACACACATTTTTGAGAATGAAAATTGAGCTCACTAAGGAAATATAGTAGGATTACAGGGTAAATATGATTTGTCATTTATAATTTGTGATCATAAGTTTAAACAAGTCGACTAGCTTATTGGCATGATATTCCCTATTAATGTTTAACTATCTGGGTGCTAATAATAATAAGAATAAAGTAGGATTCAAGATTTTTTTAAAAAAGCATATTAGGGTGGTATTCACATTAATGAGTTTATAGCACTAATCCCATACTACTCTCCTGAAATAAGATGTTCTCTGTACTGGTCTTTGTTCAGACTGTTTTTGTTTGTTTTGTTTTGTTTTAAGATTTTATTTATATATCTGTCAGAGAGAGAGCACAAGCAGGGCGAGCTGGAGAGAGAGAAGCAGACTCCCTGCTGAGCAAGGCACTCAATGTGGGATTCAATCCCAGGACACTGGGATCACGACCTGAGCCAAAGGCAAATGCTTAGCTCACTGAGCCACCCAGGCATCCATGTTCAGACTGTTTTATATAAATACATATTTATAAAAAATATATATGTTTCCAAATAGTTCCTCCTTATCTACTAATGATGTATAAGTTCGATGCATACATTTTTTTCAATCTGTTTACAAGAATCTTAATTAATGAAATGTTTCAAAAAACTTACTGATCCCCAAATTTATTATTTGTCTCCTGTTTCTTTGGCAATTACCAGGAAATAGCTTTATTTTGCCTCAAAGCTTAGTTTAATGAAAGAATGTATTATTTTGGCTTCCTTTTAAAATAAATTCTTTCTTTTACGTTTTGCTAGTCCTTTAGTCATAAATAGCAGTAATTAAAAAAGAAAAAAAATCAAATTTTGTTTTTGAAAAGGGCTGGAAGTTTCATTATCATGGTTGTATCAAGACTTGGGATTATAGTTGACTATTGGAATCTTAATCACTTAAAAGTAATTGTATTCTAAGCATAATGGCTTCCAGACAGTTCTTTAGGATGAGATAGAACTGTTTGGAGATGAAAACTATTCAGGTTTCATTTAGATTTGAATAGGTATAGAAGCCCAAAGGAATATAGATGGTTACCAACTTAAACAAATAGCCAAATCAGAATGGTATAAGATAACATATATATATATATAGACAAACTTAACAATGTAAATGAAAATGTGTTTTAGATGTCTCTATTATTTTTAAATTATGTGTAATTAACATAATGTAAGAACCTAAAGAAATCCAAGGAAAGGTTGCTCACTAAGAAATAAAACATTTAATCTTATTTGATATTTACAAATAAACCCCAGATAGTATGTAATTTATATTAC
The DNA here is from genome assembly GCF_010015895.1 of Lontra canadensis. Lineage (NCBI taxonomy): Eukaryota > Metazoa > Chordata > Mammalia > Carnivora > Mustelidae > Lontra > Lontra canadensis. The sequence goes on along the minus strand of NW_022630995.1, from coordinate 129,803,162 downwards.
TCTTAGCTATTTTTTTAATGATAAAATAAGTAAGGAGGGGAAAAGAACACTATTTTTAGGCAAATTTTGTTTAGTTCTAAATACAACCAGAATAACCTTAATATGTTAGAAATAAAATCTTTTATATAAATTTTAAGGTATTATGAAAGTATCAATATAGATATTTAAAATTGTTTCATATTAAAAACAGTATTTTTAGCTGATAAAAATATTACCACAAAATCAGCTAAAATACAGATGAAACATGTAACACACTATTCCAACATGAATTAAATATCTTTAAAGCATACAATTGCAGATATTGAAAAATTTAGAATAAAAATGAAAAAAGTAAAGATGGCAGAGGAGTAGGAGATTGAAATATCATCAGGTCCCTGGACTTCAGCTAGATAGCTATCAAACAATTCTGAACACCTACAAACTCAACAAGAGATAAAAGAGAAGAAGAGCAGCAATTCTAGGAACAGAAAATTAACCACTTTCCAGAAGGTAGGCCATGCTGGAGACATGAATTCAAAACAATGGAACAATAGACCATGGGGGGAGGGGCTGGCTCCTGGCAAGCGGTAGAGCAGCAGAGCACAAAACTAGAACTTTTAGAATTCTGCCCCACTGAGGGATGTCACTTTAGAGGTTAAGCAGGGGGTGAAGCCCTCATGGGGACAGTGTGGTCTCAGGACCCATGGGGTCACAGAAAGACTGGGGATGTCTGAGTGTGGCAGAGCTGGCAGGTATTGGAGTGGGAAACCTAGCTACAGAGACAGAACTGGAGCTGAGGAGTGAGCTCAAAGCTCAGGCTTACCTTAAACCATGATCTGAGGCACAATCAGACCACTGCTCTTCAAGCAGGGACCCCACAAGTGGCAGATCTGGAGAGACTCACCTTCACCCTCTGGGAGAAACAGTGCGGGGGTACACTGAAGGAATCAGTTGGGTTTGGAGACTCCAAATGGGGCCATGCACTAGAGATAGAAAAGCTCAGTCACAGACTGGGTGAGCACCGAGTGCGGTTGGACACCAGGGAGACAGGACAGATTGACTGCTTTTCTTTGAAGGTGCACTGAAGAGTGGGGCCCCAAGCTCTTGGCTCCTCCAGGCTGGATTTTGGGAGGCTGCCATTTTCATTCCTGTCCTCCAAAGATGTATGGAAAGTGTTCAGGGACCAAAAGATACCAAGAGTGAACCCCAGCAGATCACTTAGCCTGGCCTCTGGCAAGGCTGGTGCAATTCCGTCTCAGGCAAAGACATTTGAGAATCACTGGAAGAGACCTCTCCCCCAGAAGATCAGTGAGACATCCAGCCAAGACCAAGTTCCCTAATCAACGAGAACTGCGGAACTACAGAGCTAGGGGAAAGCAACACATAGAATTCATGGCTTTTCCCTCATGATCCTTTAGTCTTTCAAAATTAAATTTTTTTAAATTTTATTTTTTCTTATTTTCTAATTTTTTAACTTTTCCTCTTTCCTATTTTAATTTTTTTAACTATTTTATCTTATCAATACCTTTTTAAAAAAGTCTTTTAAAATTTTCATTGTTATAGTCATATTTATACCTCCATTGTATTTAACCTTATTTTTTGTATACATGTAGGTTTTTTTTTTTTCCTTTAAAGTTTGAGATACAATTCCTCTAATAGATCAAAATATACACTAAATCTAGTGCATGGCTTTGTTCTAGTCTCCAGCCTGAGCACATTCTCTCCTCTTTTTCTTTTTCTTTTTCCAATGAACTTCTTATTGTACCACTTTATGTAGTAAGGCAAAGAATCTGTACTCAGAACACTATAAAGTACTTATGAATGAAATTGAGGAAGACACAAAGAAATGGAAAAACATTCTATGCTCATGGATTGGAAGAACAAATATTGTGAAAATGTCTATGCTACCTAGAGCAAAAGAAAGCCAAAGTTGGTGGCATCACAATTCCAGACTTCATGCTCTATTACAAAGCTATCAGCAATAAGACAGTATGGTACTGGCAAAAAAAAAAAAAAAAAAATAGACACATAGATCAATGGAACAGAATACAGAACCCAGAAATGGACCCTCAACTCTTGGTTAACTAATCTTTGACAAAGCAGGAAAGAATGTCCAATGGAAAAAAGATAATCTCTTCAACAAATGGTGTTGGGAAAATTGGACAGCCACATGTAGAAGAATGAAACTGGACCATTTCCTTGCACCACATACAAAAATAAAACTCAAAATGAATGAAAGACCTCAATGTGAAACAGGGATCCATCAAAATCCTTGAGGAGAACACAGGCAGCAACCTCTTCGACCTTGGCCACAGTAACTTCTTTCTAGGAACATTGCCAAAGGCAAGAGAAGCAAGGGCAAAAATGAACTACTGGGACTTCATCAAGATCAAAAGCTTTTTGCACAGCAAAGGAAACAGTCCACAAACCCAATAAACAACTGACAGAATTGGGAGAAGATATTCGCAAATGACATAAAGGGCTAGTATCCAAAATCTATAAAGAACTTCTCAAACTCAACTCCCAAAGAACAAATAATCCAATCAAGAAATGGGCAGAAGACATGAACAGACATTTCTGCAAAGAAAACATCCAGATGGCCAACAGACACATGAAAAAGTTCTCCACATCGCTCGGTATCAGGGAAATACAAATCAAAACCACAATGAGATGATACCACCTCACACCAGTCAGAATGGCTAAAATTAACAAGACAGGAAACGACAGATATTGATGAGGATGTGGAGAAAGGGGATCCTTCCTACACTGTTGGTGGGAATGCAAGCTGGTGCAGCCACTCTGGAAAACAGCATGGAGGTTCCTCACAAAGTTGAAAATAGAGCTACCCTATGACCCAGCAATCACACTACTGGGTATTTACCTTAAAGATACAAATGTAGTGATCTGAAGGGGCACGTGCACCTGAATGTTTATAGCAGCAATGTCCACAATAGCCAAACTATGGAAGGAACCTAGATGTCCATCAACAGATGAATGGATAAAGAAGATGTGGTGTATATATATACAATGAAATTCTATGAAGCCATCAAAAGAAATTAAATCTTGTCATTTGCAATGGTGTGGATGAAATTAGAGGGTATTATGCTGTACAAAATAAGTCAATCAGAGAAAGACAATTATTATATTATCTCTCTGATATGAGGAACTTGAGAGGCAGGGTGGGGAGTTGTGGGGGGTAGGGAAGGAAAAAATGAAACAAGATGGGATTGGGAGGCAGAAAAACCACAAGACTCTTAATCTCACGAAATGAACTGAGGGTTGCTGAGGGGTTGGAGGGTAGGGAGAGGGTGGCTAACTTATGGACATTGGGGAGGGTATGTGCTATGGTGAGTGCTATGAAATGTGTAAGTCTGACGATTCACAGACCTGTACCCCTGGGGCACATAATACATTGTATGTTAATAAACAAAAAGATAAGTGGTGGTTGTGACAGCAAAAATATTTGTATAAAACTTACTCACCATTTAAAAATAAAACAAAAAAAGCATAAGAATAAACACAGCTGAAAAAATGAAGAGATTAAATAATTTCAGAAGCAAATACCAAAGTACAAGGTGACAAAAGTAAAATTTATTTGATGTTAAGTACCATAAGAGTCCTTGAAAACAGAATTAAGATAGCTAAGAAAAAAACCAAAATAAAGGAAAAGGTAAAACTACTAATGATAAAGTGATATATGTAAAAGATTTTCAATGAAATGAAAATGTGTCTACAATTGGAGTCCGTTAGGAAGCAAACAAAACTGATGTTGTAAGCTATAACTTGGGAACAGTTTTTAGAAATAAAACAAGACCTAAATCTACATGCTATAAAGGCCTACCATGTACTTGCAAAAACTGACCTGGAAGATCAGGTTTGAGATGTAAACTAGTAAGCCTCTTGAACTTTAAGTATATAAAAAATACATTCTTTAGACATCTAAGAATATGTGTGTGTACAACACTTTGCATACACTTACCTACTTTTTTTTTTTTTTGGTAGTTTCAAGCCTTTATTTAAATTCCAGTTAGTTAACATAGAGTGTAATATTAGTTTCATGAGTAGAATTTAATGATTCATCACTTACATACAACACCCAGTGCTCATCACAATTGCCTTCCTTAATCCCTATTATCTATTTAACCCATCCCTCTTCCACCTCCTCTCCAGCAACCCTCAGTTTGTTCTCTATCATTAAAAGTCTCTTACGGTTTGCCTCTCTTTTATTCCCCTATGTTCATCAGTCTTGTTTCTTAAATTACACAGCTGTATGAAATCATAAGGTATTTGTCTCTCTCTGACTGACTTGTTTTGCTTACCATAATACATTCTAGTTCCATTCATGTTGTTGCAAATGGCAGGATTTCATTCTTTCTGATGGCTAAGTAATATTCCACTGTATATATATGGCACCTCTTCTTTAGCCACTCGTCAGTCAGTGGACATCTGGACTCTTTCCTTAATTTGGTTATTGTGGACATTGCTGTTATAAACACTGGGGTTCATGTGCCCCTTTGATTCAATATTTCTGTATCCTTTGCATAAATACCTAGTATTGCAATTGCTGGATTGTAGGGTAGTTCTAGTTTTGACTTCTTGAGGAAACTCCATACTATTTTCCAGACTAACTGTACCAGTTTGCGTTCCTACCACCAACGTAAAATGTTTCCCCTTTCCTCTGTTCTTTTTTCATGTCTCTGTGATATTGAGCACATTTTCAAGTGTCTGTTGGCCATCTGTGTGTCTTCTTTAGAAAAAAGTCTGTTCATGTCTTCTGCTCATTTCCTAGATTATTTGTTTTTTGGGTGTTGGGTTTGATAAATTCTTTATAGATTTCGGATACTAACTCTTTATCATATATGTCATTTACAAATATATTTTCTCATTCCAAAGATTGCTTTCTAGTTTTGTTGATTGTTTCCTTTGCTGTGCAGAAGATTTTTACCTTGATGAAGTCCCAGTAGTTCATTTTTACCTTTGTTTCCCTTGCCTCCAGAGACATGCCTAGTAAGAAGCTGCTACAACTGAGGTCAAAAAGGATGTTGCCTCTATGATTTTGATTCCTATCTCACATTTAGGTCTTTCATCCATTTTGAATTTGTTTTTGTGTATGTTGAAAGAAAATGGTCCAGTTTCATTTTTCTGCATGTTGTTGTCCAGTTTTCCCAGCACCATCTGTTGAAGATACTGTCTTTTTCTCCATTGGATATTCTTTCCTGCTTTGTTAAAGATTAATCAACCATATAGTTGTGAGTCCATTTCTGGATTTTCTATTTTGCTCCATTGATCTATGGGTCTGTTTTGTGTCAGTACCATACTCTCTCGATCACTGCAACTTTGCAATATAGATTGAAGTCTGGAATTGTGATGCTTCTAGCTATGCTTTTCTTTTTCAAGATTGCTTTGGCTATTCAGGGTCTTTTGTTGTTCCAAACAAATTTTGGGATTGTTTGTTCTAGCTCTGCAAAAATGCTGATTGTATTTTGATAGGCATTGTATTGAATGTATAGATTGCTTTGGGTAGTATAGACATTTTAACAATATTTGTTCTTTCAGTCCATGAACATGGAATGTTTTTCCATTTCTTTGTGTCATCTTCAATTTCTTTCATAAGTGTTCTATAGTTTATAGAGTACCAATCTTTTCCTCTTTAGTTAGGTTTATTCCTAGGCATCTGATGGTTTTTGGTGCAATTGTATATGGGACCTATTCCCTGGTTTCTCTTTCTGCTGCTTTATATTCATGTAAAGAAGTGCAACAGATTTCTGTATGTTGAGTTTCTATCGGGCAACTTTACCGAATTCATGTATCAGTTCTAGCAATTTTTTGATGGAGTATTTCAGGTTTTCTATATAGAGTGTAAGGTCATCTGCAAATAGTAAAAGTTTGACTTCTTCCTTGACAATTTGGATCGCTTTTTTTTCTTTTTTGTTGTCTGATTACTGAGGTTAGAACCTCAATAATATGTTAAGTAACAGTGGTGAGAGTGGACATCCCTGTCAGGTTCCTGACCTTAGGGGAAAATCTCTAAGCTTTTCCCCATTGAGAATGATATTCACTATGGGTTTTTGTAAACGGCTTATTATATTAAGGTGTCTTCCCTCTATCCCTATACTGTGGAGAGTTTTAATCAAGAAAGGATGCTGTACTTTGCCAAATGCTTTTTCTGCATCAATTGAGAGGATCATATGGTTCTTGTCTTTTCTTTTATTAATGTGATGTATCACATTGATTGATTGTGAATGTTGAACCATCTTGTAGCCCAGGAATAAATCCTACTTGGTCGTGGTAAATAATATTTCTAATGTACTGTTAGATCCTACTGGCTAGTATCTTGGTGAGAATTTTTACATCCATGTTCATCAGGGATAGTGGTCTACAATTCTCCTTTATGATAGGGTCTTTGGTTTTGGGATCAAGGTAAAGCTGGCCTCACAGAACAAGTTTGGAAGTTTTCCTTCCATTTCTATTTTTTGAACTAGCTCCAGAAGAATAGGTATTAGTTGTTCTTTAAGTGTTTGGTAGAACTCACCTGGGAAGCCATCGGGGCCTGGGCTCTTGTTTGTTGAGAGATGTTTGATTACTGCTTCAATTTCCTTGCTGGTCATGGGTCTAGTCAGATTTTCTATTTCTCCTTATTCCAGTTTTGGTAGTTTATACATCTCTAGGAATGCATCCGTTTCTTCCAGAATGCCTAATTTGTTGGCATACAGTTTCTCATAATGTGTTCTTATAATTGTTTCTATTTCTTTGGTCTTGGTTCCTATCTTTCCTCTTTCATTCATGGTTTTATTTATTTGAGTCTTTTTTGTTTTGGTAAGTCTGGCTAGAGGTTTATCAATCTTATTCGTTCAAAGAAGCAGCTCCTGGTTTCATTGATCTGTTCTACTTTTCTGTTTTGTTTCGATTTCTATATCATTTATTTCTGCTTTATTATTTCTCTTCTGCTGGATTTAGACTTTGTTTGCTGTTTGTTTTCCAATTCCTTTAGGTGTAAGGTTACGCTGTGTATTTGAGACTTCTTTTGCTTCTTGAGGAAGGCTTGTATTGCTATATAATTCCCTCTTAGGACTGTCTTTGGTTCATCCCAAAGGGTTTGAACAGTGTTTCATTTTCATTTGCTTTCATGTACTCTTTTTTTGTTGTTGTTGTTAATTCTTCTTTAATTTCCTGGTTGACCCATTCATTCTTTAATAAGATATCCTTTAAGCACCATGTTATTTGTGGTCCTTTGAAATTCCTTCTTATGGTTGACTTCATATTTCATAGCTTCTTAAGGAAGACCTGTATTGCTATATTCTGCTCTCTTATGCCTGCTTTTGCTGCATCCCCAAAGTTTTGGCTTTTGGTTTTTATTTTCATTTGCTTCCATGTATTTTTAAATTTCTTCCTTAACTTCCTGGCTGACTCATTCATTCTTTAGTAAGATGTTCTTTAACCTCCTAGTATTTGTGGTCTTTCTGAACTTTTCTTGTGGCTGATGTCAACTTTCATAGCATTGTGGTTGGAAAATATGCATGGTAGATCTCAATCTTTTTATACTTCTTGATTTGTGACCCAGCATGTGGTCTATTCTGGAGAATGTTCCACGTGCACTCAAGAATGTGTATTCTGCTGCTTAGCATGAAATGTTATGAATATACCTGTTAAGTCTATCTGGCTCATTGTGTCATTCAAAGCCATTATTTCATATTGATTATCTGCTTAGATGAACTGTCCATTAATGTAAGTAGGGGGTTTAAGTCCCTTACTATTATTTTACCATTATCAATGAGTTTCTTTATGGTTGTTATTGTTTTATATATTTGGGCATTCCCAAGTTGGGGCATAAATATTTAAAATTGTTGTATCCTGTTGGATAGACCTCTTTTTTTTTTCTTCTTTTTTTTATTATGTTCAGTTAGCCACTGTATAATACCTAGTAAGGTTTTGATGTAGTGTTCGATGATTCATTAGGTAAATATAACACCCAGTGCTCATCATAGCACATGCTTTCCTCAATACCCATCACCCTGTTACCCCCTTCCCCTACCCTCCTCCCTTCTTAATCCTTCAGATTGTTTCCATGGTCTCTCATGGTTCATCTTTCTCTCTGATTTCTCACCCTTTGGATTTCCCTCCCTTCCTACAGTCCTCCATGCTATTATTTATGTTCCATATATGAGTGAAACCATAGAAAATTGTCCTTCTCTGATTGACCTAACATATTCCCCTCCAGTTCCATCCATGTCGATGCAAATGGTATGTATTCATTTTTTCTGATGGCTGAATTATTTTCCATCATATTTATGTACCACATCTTCTCTATCCACTCATCTGTTGAAGGGCATCTTGGCCCTTTCCACAGTTTGACTACTTTAGACATTGCTGCTAGGAGCAGTGGGATGCATGTGCCCCTTCTTTTCACTACATCTGTGTCTTTGGCATAAATACTTAGTAGTGCAGTTGCTTGGTCATAGGGTAGCTATCTTCTAAATATCTTGAGGAACCTCCACTCTTTTCTGGAGTGGCTGTACCAGCTTGCATTCCCACCAACAGTGTAAGAGGGGTCCCCCTTCTCCACATCCTTGCCAACACTTGTTGTTTCCTTGAGGAACCTCCACTCTTTTCTAGAGTGGCTGTACCAGCTTGCATTCCACCAACAGTGTAAGAGGGGTCCCCCTTCTCTACATCCTTGCCAACACTTGTTGTTTCCTGTTTTGTTTATTTTTGCCATTCCAACTTGTATAAAGTGGTATCTCATTGGGGTTTTGATTTGTATTTCTCTGATGGCTGGTGAGGTTGAGCATTTTTTCATGTGTCTGTTAGCCATTTGTATGTCTTCTTTGGAGAAGTGTCTGTTCATGTCTTCTGCCCATTTTTTGGCTGGGTTATTAGTTTTTGAGTGTTGAGTTTGAGAAGTTCTTTATATATCTTGGATACTAGCCCTTTATCTATAATGTCATTTGCAAATATCTTCTCCCATTTTGTAGGCTGTCTCTTAGTTTTGTTGACTGTTTTCTTTGTTGTGCAGAAGCTTTTTATCTTGATGAAGTCCCAAAAGTTCATTTTTACTTTTGTTTCACTTGCCTTTGGAGATGTGTCTTAAAATAAGTTATTGTGGCTGATGTCAATAGACCCCCCTTTTTATGATATAATGACCTTCATCTCTTGTTATAGTCTTTAGTTTAAAATCTAGTTTGTCTGATATAATTATTGCTTTCTTTTGATGTCCATTGACATGAAAAATATTTCTCTGTCCCCTCACTTTCAATCTGGAGGTATCTTTAGGTCTAAAATGATTTTCTTATAGGCAGTATATAGATGGGTCTTGTTCTTTTGTGTGTATGTGTGTGTGTGTGTGTGTGTGTGTGTTTAAGTCCATTCAGACAGATAAATAAATAAATAAATCCATTCAGACACCCTATGTCTTTGATTGGAACACGTAGTCCATTTAAAGTCAGAGTAACTGTTGATAGATACTGATTAATGCCATTTTATTACTTGTCTTATCACTGTTTTGGGAGATTTCCTCTGTTCCTTTCCAGTCTTTGTCACTTTTGGTCTTTCTTTCCCACTAGAGGAGTCCCTTAAATATTTCTTGCAAGGCTGGTTTAGTGGTCACTAACTCCTTTTGTTTTTGTTTGCCTGGGAAACTATCTCTCTTTCTATTCTAAAGGATAGCCTTGCTGGATAGAGTATTCTTGGCTGCAGATTTTTCCCATTCACCAAATGGAATATATCATACCACTTTCTTCTTGCCTACCACGTTTCTTTGGAAATATATGCTGCTAATATTATTTGTCTTCCCTTGTTAGTTAGGGGCTTCTATTGTCTTGATGTTTTTAGGATTTTTTCCTTATGTCTATATTTTGAAAATTTAACTATAATATGTTTTGATGTTGACCTGATTTTGTTGATTTTGATGGGAGTTCTCTGTGCCTTCTGGATTTGGATATCTGTTTCTTTCTCCAGATTAGGGAAATTTTCAGTTATAATTTCCTCAAATAAAACTTCTGCCCCTTTCTTTTCTCTTCTTTCTCTGGGATTCCTATGATATGAATATTACTGTGCTTTATGGAGTCACCAAGTTCCCTAAGTCTACATTTGTGATCTAATGTTTTACTTTCCCTATTCTCTTCAGCTTCATTATTGTCCATAATTTTATCTTCTATATTACTTATTTGTTCCTCTTCTTCTCCCATCTTTGTGATCATTACATTCAATTGGTTTCAAATCCTGGTTATTGATTTTTTCATTGCTGCCTGACTGGTTTTTAGGTCTTTTATCTCTGGAGTAAGAGATTCCTTGGTGTCTTCAATGCTTTTCTCAAGCAAGACTAGCTAGTATCCTTATGAATGTTGCTTTAAATTCTGGATCAGGCATATTACTTATATCTTTTCAATTAGATCCATGGCCATGATCTTTACTTGTTCTTTCTTTTGGGATGAATTGCTCCATCCTGGCATTTTGTCTAGGTTCCTGTCTTCTTCTCTGTATTAGGAAAGCTGTTATGTTTCCTGCTCCTGAGAGTAATGATGTAATTAATGTAATTATGTAATTATGAAGAAGAGGTCATAATGTCCTGGGCCTGGCACTTCAGGAAGTGTCTCTGGTGTATGCTTCATGTACTCTTCCTCTGTGTTATGGCTGCTCTATCCCTCAGGTAGGTCTTTTGCAGGGTTTCTCCTTGACTACAGTGGGGAATGTTTGGAGCTTGACCAGAGTGTGATGAATTTTAACTAGGTAAGCTCCAGTATGCTTGTTAAAAAAGATCTGATGTTATTTCCAGTATAGTTGAAGATTTGCAGAATTCTATGGTCAGTAGACATGGTGCATGCAAGGGTTTGTGCTGGTCTTCTGGGGAAGGGGCCCACTGTGCTGGTTTTCAGGCACACTTGCCAAAGAAAAGCAATACCAGCAGAGCACAGCGGGTTGGAGCTTGGTGTAAGTGGTTTATACCACCACTGTTGGCACTGTGCTCTTTACTGAAATTAGTTTATGCTGAGGAGCAGGGGAGAAAAATGGCATCAGTTCCCAACCTGACCCCTGGAGAGGGGAGTTCTAGCTCACTGCTGTCAGAGAAGCTCTCCCAAAAGAGCAAATAATTTCCCCTGTGCATTATAGGCATTTCTCAGATCATTGTTTTCACACTGCCTGTGTCCAGGTTGCTTGTCTGCTTGGAGTAGTGTAGAGCACTTTCGGCTCTATACCAGCTATGTTGGCTGAGTTTTAAAACTCCAAACTTTAGGGACCTGGTGTGGCAGGGACCTGCATTTGTCTTCTGGGGCGCGGTCTTACTGTGCTGTGATTGATGCGAGTTTGAACCAGAAGGGAGATTGCACTAGAGTGCAGGGGCACAGAGTTTGGAGTAAGGCACTACAAAGAGCCAATGTCAAGGTTAGCTGCCCTTAGCTGGTGTCTCTGCACCTATGCTGAGGGGTAAGAGGAGGGAAATGGCACCCATTGGCTCCTTTATCCCCGGAGAGGTAATGCCATTTCTTTCAGATGTACTCCAAGAAGGGGGAACCATCGCTCTCAGTATGTCTCTGGTTATCCACAGACTGGGCCATTTCCACCCCCCCCCCCCCCACACACACGTTACCTGCTTGCTTTCTTTACAGGAGCACTGCAGAGCCCTCAGGGCTTTGTACCTACCATGCCAGAGCCCTCTAAAACTTCAGTTTTCTGAGCTTAGATGGTTACAAATACTAACAAAAATCAGCCCTTCTCACTTTCACTGTCAATGGCTTTGGGGAAGTTTTTGTTTGTTTGTTTGTTTGTTTGTGTGGCATTTTGTTGTTGTGGTGGTGGTGGTGGGTGTGTGTGTGTGTGTGTGTGTGTGTTTAATGATTCTCTGTGCACTCTGCTCTCTCTCATCTCTCTCCACGACCAGGGCTCCCTCCTCTCCACAGCACCAGCAATCCATTTCTTTTCTAAACCATACCTCTGCACTTCTTACCTTTATGATGTGGCTTCTTCTCTTCCCCTAGTTGTGCAGTTTGTTCTATCAGTACTCAGATTGATTTCATGTGTATTCAGAATAATTTGATTTTCATCTACCTGTGTTCAAGGGATGAGGGAAGCATAGGATCCTCCTATTACTATGCCATCTTACCTCCTCTCTTTATTTACTTTTTTTCCACAAAAGTCACACTTCTCTGCATCTACTGGGAAGATACACTTCCAAAAATACAAAATAACATATGAACAAATTACTTATTGCAGTTTTAATTGTAATAAAAATTATTAATATCACAAAGATCCATCAGTGGGAGATCGGTTCAATGGACTATGGTATAATTTCACAACAGAATTCTGTGCAGCTGTGAAAAAAAATGGAAAAAAAAATCTAAAATCTTATATGTAGATTTTCATGTCATCTTGTCAAGTGAAAAAGATACAAGGAGTAGAGTGTATAATTTGTGGAACTGATTTTGGTAAAAAAAAAAGAAGGGGAAGAATATCTATCTATCTATCATTTATCTAATTTATAATTGCTCATTTCTCAAAGTGAAACACAGGAAGGAAAAACCAGAATCTAAATCAGGACCAACTGGAAAATGTTACCTAAAAAATGTTGATAAGAATGAGTGGAAAGGATGAGAATGAGAGCCTGAATTCTCTTTAGTTCTGCTGTAATAAGATAAATGCACTCCAAAATATGACTGTTATCCACAGGGCTTGTAGGAAATATAGGGTTAGAGGCACAACACTCAAAAACTTCATCAGTGACGAATTTAAAAAGGTAGGAATCCAATTAAAGTGTAGCACAGTTATACACATGTGAAATGGTTAAGAAATACCTAAATATTATAATAAACGTGGGACCGTACATAAAACAGACCTAAAATTTGCTGGTAGAAGTGAGCATCACAACTCTTCTTCGAGGAAAGTTGTAACTCCTGATGTGGCTGTGTGTGGTTCATAACATGCAGTGAGCTGAGAGAGCTGGTAGATGTTTTCAGCGTGTGTATATGCATTTGTTCATTCTTATTCAATCTGAGTCAAATGGGTGAGGTTTTATGGTAACGATATTGTGCATAAGCAAAGACAAAATTTGCATTATACTCAAATATGTAAATAGTGCTGGAACAAATTAGTGTTCCCCAAAACAAGCATTATGCAATTTTCATTGATGAATATTACATATTAATATATAAAATTGTATCAAAAATGTTGAAAAGCACTCTTAAAATGTAATACAAAGAGACAAATGCATATGTATCTCACAGTGATAGCATAACCATGTGGAGAAAAGCATTATTTTGGGCAATATATGGAGGAAACTGCTCTGACTGCACATTCTTACTCTACAAAAAGTATCTTAAATATTACTTATGGGATTCTTATGGATTTTTAATTATATAAATGTTGGTAATACAATTTTGAGACTCTTCTGTATGTATTCTAAAATACAGCAAAGCAACTGATGTATTGATATTAGAATTTTTCAATGTAGGGAGAAGAATATATGAATTCAAAGGGACATGAGAGAGAAAACCCTTTCTGATTTTGATTTTGAATTGGAAATATGAATGAAATCTTAAGCTTGCTAAACCATATATTTCATAATAATTATTTTTTCTTCACAAAGAAGGCCTAAAAGAATATCTTAGTGGCAATTAGCACACTGGTTACCTGGACATTGGTTTCTAATGCAAAATTTCTCATGAAAAGAAAGAGTGCTTTCAGAGAAATGGATGATTTCTGGCCCTACACAGGAAAGCACACAGTGAGACTCAGGTATTTTGTGCCAGAAAGAAGGTAATAATAATAATAATAATAAAAAAGACATAAGACCCACATGCAAGGGGCCCCCTCTTGACAAATTTGACCATCTGAGCAGCAGAAAAGAATAATGACAGTAACTGTTAGGTACTCAACAACAAAGAAAAATCCATTACTCCAAGTGCACAAAGTATAAACCATGAAGGCTAAGCTCATAAATGAGCTTATCAAACCTAAAAGCTTCTGTATAACAAAAGACACCATAAAGAAGTGAAACGACAAGCTTCAAAGTGGATGCTATTTGCTTTATGCACAACCGATATTGGAGTCCAAAATATATTTTTTAAAGTACAGATATTAATGGAATAAAGAAAACAACACAATAGTGACCTTAGTTATGAATAAGTAGTTCAGAGATGAGAAAGCACAAATGGCCCATAAACATGTAAAAAGATTCCATAGCATTAAGGAGTGAAGTGCAAACTAAAGCCTTAAGGACTTGCTGTCTCCTATTGACCAGACCGGCAAAGTGAGAGTCTGATAGTACAGAGTGTTTTTGAGGATGTGGAACAATGATACCCCTCCCTTGTTGCTCATGGGAGTTCAAATGGGTTCAGTTTTGGAAAATTTACATTACCTACCGAAGCTGATGACACATTCCCTATGATTCAGCAAAGTTCCTGATGCACAAGATTGATCATGGCAACATTGTTTATTGAAGCAAAAAATGGAAAAGGTCAATATTTTTTCAATACTAGAATACATCAATCATTTTTTATGTCCATATAGTATGGAGTAAGAAGAAAATGAAATAACTGGATCTATAGGATCAACATATTTGAATCTTGTTAATTGACTGGTGAGTGAAAGCAGCAAGAAAAATACACAGTTAAGTCAATTTCAATAAAGCTTAGGAAGAGACCATTAAACAATACATTACATTGAGGTTGCATATGTAGATAATAAAAGAATAAAACTATATTGAAAAATCAAGAAAAGTATAAACACAAACTTAAAATAGTTAGCTCTGGAAAGAGACAAGGAAATGGAACTGGGCAAGAATTTAACAAGAGACTGGAGAAGTCATGGTGAGATATCTATATCTATATGACATATATGTACATGTGTACATGTATGTGTATGCATTTCTTAGGCTAGTAGTGAATATATGTGTCCTTCTTGTAGACCAAGTGGAACTATGAATTTTAATTTTTATTTTACTAGAGAAAAAGCCACTATAATGATTTGCAATTAAGATAAGGGAATAGGAGGGAAGCATGTGTGGCTCAGTCAGTTAAGCAGATCTTTTTGATTCCAGTCATGATCCCGGGATCCTTGGATCAAACCCTGCTTTGGGCTCCCTGTTGAGCGCAGAGTCTTTTTCTTTTTCTCCTTCTGCCCCTCCCAGTGTTCATGCTCTCGAATGCTCTCTTTTTCTCAAATAAATAAATGAAATCTTTATACATTTTTTTAATTTTAAAAAAGATAATAGACCAGCAAACAAAAAGTTGTGGTTGATCTTGATAGAATGTCTGTACTGGTCACTTTCAACTTTCAATATGGTTTATTGTTTGTTATATTTTTTAAAAAGCCCAGAGAACAATTATTTATTAATTTCTTGATCTTGATACTTTTTTCAAAAGATTTTATTTACTTATTTATTTGACAGAGAGAGACACAGCGAGAGAAGGAACAGAGCAGAGGGAGTGGGAGAGGGAGAAGCAGGCTCCCTGCAGAGGAGGGAGCCTGATGTGGGGCTCGACCCCAGGACCCCAGGATTGCAACAGGAGCTGAAGGTAGACACTTAATGACTGAGCCACCCAGGTGCCCCTTGACCTTGATACTTTTTAAAATATATTTTGTTATTAAGTAATCTCCACACCCAATGTGGGGCTCAAATTTCACAACCCTGAGATCAAGAGTCCCACACTCTACTGACTGAGCCAGCCAGGCAGGCTAATCTTGATACTTTTTGATATAGAAATACCATGGCAATTTTCTTTCCAGTTATAATTAGTCATATCCTTTCTAGTCGTAATCAGAAATACTGAAAACTAAGATGGAAAGTCATCTCTAGTCCTTAAAAAGCCTTGTAGGTACTTAAGGAAAAAAGTAGCAGCTTTATTACTTAAAAATAAATTACTTTGGGGGCACCTGGATAGCTCAGTCCGTTAAGTGCCTGACCATTGATTTTGGTGTAGGTCATGATCTCAGGGTCTAGGGATTGAGCCCCATGTCGACTTTCCACTGAACAGGGAGTCTCCTTGAGATTCTCCCCCTCTCCCTCTCCACACACACCGTCTCTCTCAAATAAATTTAAAAAAAAAAAATTTACTTAAAAAAAATCTAAAAAACAATGTGTTGACACTTAACTGTCAGGAGGTTAAATTTGCCATACATGTATCCTTCTAATTTTTCAAAGTTTTATTAAAGTATAATTGATACACAAAAAATTGCACACTCTTAATGTATGCATCATGATGAATTTGGGCACATCCATACACTCATGATACCATCACCACAATCAAGACACTAAACATGACTATTAGTTCCAAAAATTTCCCTGTGTTATGTGTGCGTACATGTATGTGTGTGGGCATGTGTGTGTTTGTGGTAAAAACACTAAACATGAGATCTATGTTGGTAACATAATTTCATGCACACAATCTGCTCTTTTTAACTACAGGCACTGTGTTGTACAGCAGATCTTTAGAATTTATTCATCTTGCATAACTGAAACTGTATACCCATTGAACAAGTCCCTATTTCCCCCTCCTGCTGTGACAGGCAATCACCATTCCATTCTTTGACTTTGCTTTTGACTACTTTAGATACCACATATAACTGGAATCATGCAATATTTGTCTTTCATGACTAACTTATTTCACTCAGCATAATGTCTTGTAGGTCCATCCATGTTGTTGCAAATGGCAGGATTTTCTTCTTTTTTAAAATATTTTATTTATTTATTTGACAGAGAAAGAGAAAGAGAGAGAGAACAAGCAAGGGGGAGGGTCAAAGGGAGAGGGAGAAGCAGACTCCCTGCTGAGCAGGGAGCTCTACTTTGGGACTCAATTCCAGAGTCCTGAGATCATGACTTGAGCCAAAGGCAGACACTCAACCTACTGAGCCACCGAGGTACCCCTGGATTTCCTTCTTTTTTAAGACTAAATAATATTGTCTGTATATACTACATTTTCTTTATCCATTTATTGCACATGAACATTTGGGTTGTTTCCATATCTTGGCTAGTGTGAATAACGTGGCAATGAACATGCAGATCAAAACCACAATGAGATATCACCTCATACCTGTTAAGATGGCTATTACAAAAAAAAGAAAAGATAACAAGTGTTACTAACTCAAAAAGACAGTAACACCTCCATGTTCATAGGTAAATCCTGTGAATTCTCACTAAGAGGATAATTTTTTTATTATTTTTATTTCTTTTCTTTTTATTTTATTCGTATGAGAAGATGGATATTAGCTGAACCTAAAATTACTGGTGATCATTAATCATAATACATGGTAATAATTTTATAATATATGTAAATCAAACTATCCCATGCTACACCTTAAACCTATGTAATGATGTATGTAAATTATTTCTCGATAAAACAGAGGAAAGATTTTAAAAAGAATGGCCTCATCAGTATCATCAGTATCAACTAAATATATTTTTCACAATGAATCTCAGTCTCAGATTGTCATCCCTTTTTACCTGTAGATAAGTGGTTTTTATCAAAGCCTTTCCAATATCCTTGGGTTGGAAAGTTGGCTCTGTACCGGTATCTGTGACTTACAATTTGCAGACCCTTTCAGAGAAACAGATGGTCTCCTTCCATTAATTTTCTAAGTACCAAGACGGGTGCTAACACTAGTTCCTCCATTATTAGCCTTTACATTGTATCACAGCATGATTTCTGATGAGGGCTTTTCGAATCCACATTCACTAATGTTCTCAGCATGAAATTGGGAATATATTTTTTCTTTGTGTCAGATTCAATGCTTCCCAAACTTTCTCCAGGCCAATTTTTAGGTGTTATTTTATGGCAAAATAGAGATAAGAGGTTCAAAAAATGTAGGTCACCTGTCAATCATGCACCTTACAACACAGCTAATTTCTTTGATTATAGGTTTGGGGTCCATTTCAGGGAGGAGTAGCAAAATTTGAACAAGTTTCAATGTTATACAGTGCATTTGAAATGGATACTTTATATATTTTTTTTGTTTAGCCAACCAGATTTTTCCCATTTCAAAAATGTGAGCTATGAGACACAAAACTTGAATGAGTTTCAGATTTGAGACATAAGTTTGTCTGGAGCTGAGTCCAAAATGGGCACTGGAGCAAGCCACAGCCACAAGACAATCAAACTTATATGAAATCAGAAAGGAGCTCTTTCAAAAAAGTGCTAACCTACAAATTTTAAAATAGAACAGACAGAAAAAAAGTACATTATGACCTAGTGAGAAAAAAAGACAGAGAAAAAGAGAAATTTGCACACTGATTTTTGCAATTCCTGGAACACACTTGGTTGCATTTTTTATGATGGATTTCATGAAATTTTTCTGTATCCTGATAACCAGTACTCCCCCTTGCCTAGAACCTCTTTCAATGTTCTGTTAATTGAAACCAAATGATCTCTGTCTTTGAAATGGGTCTCCCTTGTCTTTCCCCCTCAAATCATCTAGTCAGCACCACCAAGCTAAGCTTCTAAATACCTGAATTTAATATTTCTTCTGTCCATTATACTGTTGCCTCTGTCTTTAGAGATTAGAACCAGAGAACGTTAGCACAGGACAGGACCTTTCTGTCACTTACTTCACTCCTCTCATCTTGCAAAAGTGGAAATAAACCCCTAGGACTGGCATGATACAATGTCAGTGACAAATGACAATGACATAGGTAGAATGTTTCAATCCTAGAATTGTTTACCAACCATATGATTATCTCATTTTTTTCTTGGATTTTTTTCTGAAAAGCTAGTGTGTAGAACAGTCCCTTCCTCATAGTCCTTTGGCCGTCAGCAGCAGCCCCTGATCATGTAGATCGCACCTTTGTCTGAGTTGCCTCGGTGAGTTGGAATCTCCCTGAGAGCCATCATCCTATTTGGGATGCTGCTAGCTGTCGCTTCTAAGCTGATGCTTTGCTGGAGATGGTGCTGCTCTTAAAGCATTTCCTTTGTTGTTTTATTCTGTTATCTCCATGTGTGGCTGCCTGCTCTGCTTCTCCACACTGCACAACTTTGGTTTGGTATGTGCTATTGTCATTTCCATCCATCACACGACCAGACTAGGAAGAATGAAGCATATCAGTTGAACTGATCTTACTGTTTATGTCCCTACATGATCAGTGAGGATGGCTCAACTTTGTTATTTTTTTGGAGATTTGGATTTTCTTTTCTGGAGATTTGGATTTAGTAAATATTGAACAGAGGGTCCAAATATCTTTACTCTAGAGTCATCTATATTTGAAAAGAAATATAGCACCAGCGGGAAACAGGTTCTGAGTTGCAATGAATATCCAGAGACCAGAGCATCCTGCCATCAATGTCCCAGCCTGTCTCACCTCTGATGGACTGCGGCTGTATTGCAGCAGATAATAAATGGATACAGAGCCAAAGTTTGGCTTACATGGGTCTGTATGGGTCTGTATGTTCTGTATACCCACTTGGTGATCATTTCTAATGTCCCTCAATGTATAACTGTGCCACCCTCACATGGAGCATTTGCTCCAGTTTGGAAAGGAATTGTAGTGAGGAAGATTGAGCACAAACCATTGAAACATTAGTGCCATCCCTAAGCACGTTAAGTTGCTAAAAGATGTAGGAGGAATGCTCCACATCCTGTCTTCAGTTAAGTCACCAATATGGCCCCTAAAAAAAGTCTCCAGATGAATCCTGAAGGATGACTACAGGCTAGCACGGACTCCAATGAATAGCAGCCTGATTGCGGCTGCTATCTCAGACATGGTGGTGTTCTAGACTAGATTAATCTGGCCTCGGATCCTGTTATGTTGATTTGGCAAATATGTTATTTTGTACTCAGATCAGATAAAACAGATCAGAAACAATTTGCATGCACATGAAATGTACAAAATTAGGCATTTACAGTTCTTCTTCAGGGTTCTGTTAACTTACTTCCCTTCTGTCAGAATATAGTCCTAAGATATCTGGACCACCTGGTCATCCCACAGAACATCACACTGATTTACTACATTGATAACTGTATGATAATTAAGTTGACGAACAAGAAGTGGCTAGCAACTGGGAGCCTTGGTGAGTAAGTACATTCCAGAGAATGAGAGATAAACCAACCCCACAACAGTCCAGGGAGTGGCCCAACACATCAGTATAATCACTAGTAGTCCAGTCCCCAGGGACTGCAAGGGCATGCTCTCTAACTTAGAGGAAAAATTATTACATTTTATGTCTCCTAACACAAAGATGGAAGCACAATACCTGGTAGAACTCTTTGGGTTTAAGAGCATATCCCGCACCTGGGTGCCATGAAAAGCTGCCACCATTGAGTGGGTCCTGGGGAAAGAAATACTGTAGCAGATCTAGGCTTCAATGAAGGCAATCTTCCTACTTAAGCTGTGTGAATGCCATATGGCACTCTCCGGTGGAAGAATCACAACACAGACATATGGGCTTCTGGAGCAAGTCTGTGCCAGATGCAGTGGAGAACTACAAACCTTTGAGAAACAGTTCCTGGCATGATACTGGACCTCAGTAGAGATAAAATACCTGGCAATGGATATCGTGTCTCTGCAACTTTGCCAAACCCACTAAGTTGTAAAGACAGGTGAGTCCACCAGCTCCATTATTACTAGCCGGGAAGATAAAAACCTACCTCTAGTTTACAAATGGGTTGAATTGATATGTGGATGAAAGCTAAAAATGCCAGCCTCACTCAGGAAGTCCTTGAAAACAATGGGAAGTGGAAAACAAAATCCTCAGAATGGACAGAGCTTCAGGCAATCCACGTGGCCATCCACTTTGTGTACACAGAGTTTGGGATGAACAGTGCTCTAGGTAATGTTGAATGTCTTGCTTACAGGGACTCAAAAGGAAAAAGACTGGAAAAGTTTGGATAAGACAGTTTGATGTACAGGCATGGGGATGGAGATTTGGGAGTAGAGGTACGAAGTGGGAATGACTTTGTTTCACATGGCGGTTCTCACAGGAAAGTATCAAGTAGTAAGATTGGATCAGTCAGTTTCAGCTGGTGTGTGATTGGTCACATCAGCATGGGTATGATGAGCACATGAATTCGATCAATTCAGTGGTCACAGCAGAAGTGATGAAGGGTAAGCATGGGTCCAACAGGAGAAGATTCCACTTACTAAGGCTCACTTAGTTGTTGCTGCAAATGAATGTCCAAACTGGCAGCAAGAGAGATCAATGTTTGCACCCTAGGTGGAACTATTTATCAAGGAGGCCAACCGGACATTTGATGGTGAGTTGAATAATCAGGTTGGTTCCTTTCAACCTGGAAAGAACAAAGACTTGATTTAATAAAAATAAAGATGTATCATAGGGGAGATTTTTCATTCCTATTCAGAAGACCTCACCAGTACAACTATCTAAGACTGGATGTAGTGTTTAATTCTCCCATATGGGATCCCACATAGCACTGGTCAGAACCAGAAGACCTTCTTTATAGCAAAGGAAGTGTGGGAGTGAGTTCATGATTATGTGACCCAATGGTTATATCACACAGGCACTCACTGAAGCTTTTGGCTTTAAAGAGCATTAGAAAGTACAGTCAACTAGCCTAAAACTCTATTCTATGAAGAGCAGACTTCAATATCCAAGGTGTAGTGTATACATTGCATCAAAACTTTATACAGTATCATGTAGGAAGAATACTTATATCTGAGAACCAAGGTGTAGAGACAGGGGAAACTCCACTAATTATTGTTCTTCATCACCCATTAGGGTTTTTATGTCTCCCATTCACACAGCTCTATACTCTATGTGACTAGAAGTCCTAATCCTCAAAGGATGCAAAGTCTTGCCAAGGGAAAACAATGAGAATCCTATTGAGCTACAAGCTATGATTGACACCTAGGCACTCAGGCTTTTTGTGCCCAGAGACTGCAGGAAAGGAGGAATCATAATCTTCACAAGAATAACTGACAGTAATCACCAAGAGGTGATAAGGTTTCTGTCACACAGTGGGATCAGAGAAGAATATGTGTGGCACCTGGTGGTCCACTTCAGTGTGTACTGCTACTCACTGGTCCAGTTGTAATGATAAATTAAAAAGGTCCACAACCATGTGAAAAATTTATGGTAACCAAGGGTTCAGGGTCTTCAGGGATTGTCCAGATCATACCACCAAGCCAACCATCAAGACCATCAATGGTGGTCTGAGGGTGAGGGGAATCCATGCTGGACAGTTGAGGAAGAAGATGATGAGTATCAGATGGGGCTCAAAACCTAGTGCAATTATGCACTACGGTTTATACTGCTTACCTCCCTCTTCTGTGCTTCCCTTAAAAATAGAGCCCCCACCCCCGGAATCCTGGATTAACTTCTCTCAAACATCTTTGAGGAAACTAAGACAATCAGCTAAAGGGACAGACTGAAGTGAACATGGAGATATACCCAGAACACAGAACCCACTTAAAAGAAAGACTTACTGCTCCAACACATGGGTGTGTTAACCCTTCTGAGTTTGCCTAAGCTTCAGAGAGCTGTGTAATCCGGAAAGAGTATGATCTTCCTGGGGTGGCCCACACCCAGTGACTGATAATGAAGGAATTATAAAGGCCTGGCGATTTCCCTTATTCTAAGATATCAGTTCCTTACAAGTAATACATACTTCAGAATCCACTGTGGGGTTAGCTGAGGCTTTGTTGTATCTGTACACTGGACTTCTCTCTCTACCCAGTGCTGTTTTCTCCATACCCACCACTACCATGGAGGCTTATAATAAGGTTTCTATTTCTAATATCTATTTTTCATATTTCTAGTGATATTCCAGTAAAACTTCCTTTTAAAAATAGTCATCTTATGGGGCGCCAGGGTGGCTCAGTGGGCTAAAGCCTCTGCCTTCGGCTCGGGTCATGATCCCAGAGTTCTGGGATCGAGTCCCACATTGGGCTCTCTGCTCGGTAGGGAGCCTGCTTCCTCCTCGTTCTGCCTCTCTGCCTACTTGTGATCTCTGTCTGTCAAATAAACAAAATCTTTACAAAAAAATTAAAATAAAATAGTCATTTTATATGCAAAAGTCTGAAATTGTCACTTAATGAAAACCAACTATCAGAATTTAAGTTTCTCTTTCTTGGACAGAATTTAAGATTTAATTTGTAGCCTAACTAGAAAACAAAAAATAAAACAAAGCTCTGTTTATGGAAAAAATTTGACCATGTCAGATGATGGAAAAATCTGATTGTTTTTTCTGTTGAACTCAAGTTCTTATTTTAAAAATCAGCTGATCAATAAATACAATTTGCCTCTGGTGGGGAGTTTGATTCCTCAAGGGAATATATTTCACTTGTAGTAAATTTAAAAAATTACTCAAAAGTAGCAAGGGTGTGATTACTGTGCTGGGAAATCATAATTCCTGGTTATTTGTAATCTATTGTATTTTTGTGTGACAATATTGAATGTACTACTGTTGCAAATCTAGAGTTTTTATGAGACAAATTTAAGATAACTAGATTGCCATTTCAGGTTAGCTTTGATTGTTTTTTTCTTTTAAATTGATCTTGTAATGACAATAGCATTTCTCAAATGGCTGCAGTTAACTTTTTCTTCTTCCTGCAGTCATGATAAAGCACCTATGTATCTTATATATAAATTAAGTAGTTTCCATAGAATCCTAAATTGATTGATGATTCATTTATTCTGCTTCAACAATATTTACTAGGTTCCCACTAGGGGTCAGACCCTTGGCCAGGTGTTAGGGATGTAGTTAAATAAGATATGGTAAATCCCATAAGAAAATTATTCCCTAAGAAAACACACTGTGAGTGGTTTCTTAAATGGGTTTTATTCTTCTGCCATCATTTTAAAAAATTTTTTAAAGATTTCTTTATTTATTTAACAGGGAGAGAGAAAGAGCAGAAGAGCACAAGCAGGGGGAGTGGCAGGGGAAAAAGGAGAAGCAGGCTTCTGGCTGAGCAGGGAGCTGGATGCTGGGCTCCCGCCCAGGACACTGGGATCATGATCTAAGCTGAAGGCAGACATTTAACTAACTAAGCCACCCAGAAACCACTATGTTGAAGTTTTAATTCCCAAGATAACTATGTTTTGACACAGGGCATTTAAAAAGCAATTAACGTTAAGTGAGCTCATAAGGCTGGGGCCCTAATCCAGCAGGACTAGTGTCCCTATAAGAGGAATAAACACCAATAATTTGTGCACATAGAGAAAAGGGCCATGTGAGGACAGAGAGAAGGTGGCAATCTACAAGCTAAGGAAAGAGATCTCAGGAGAAACTAAACTGGCCAGTACCTTGATCTTGGTCTTTCAGTTTCCAGAACTATGAGAAAAAACTAATTTATGTTGTCTAAATCACCCCATTTGTGGTATTTTGTTGGGAAAGCCCTAGCCCACTAATACAGTCAGATATTCCCTTTTTGCAAATTGACCAAGAATTTACCCTGGTAAAGTGTGATGATGTGTGGTCACTTTATCACAAAAAACATCTTCATTTTAAAGCATTGAAAATAAAATCTCAGTTCCTCCAAAATATTTTACTCAAATATTCTTTTCCTCCATTACGTCTTTCTCCAGTGCCAGGTGGCGGGGCAGCAGGGAGAGAAACAGGCATGTTCTTCCCTTTACTCCTCTCCCACTTGAGCTTCCTCCCCTCCTCCTCTGCTTAACTCTGATTCTTCTGATACATCTTGCATTGGGGCCTGTAAAGGGGGTAGATGAAAGAAGGACAAATGTTGCATTGTCCTTTCTATGACGTCTCATAGTTGAGGCCCTCTTTCCTGGTGCTATGAGGAGTAGCACTGCTGGGCTCTTTGGAGAAACTCAGAACCTGCCCTGGGAGCCTCCCACCTCCCTTGTCATGGACACTGATGATGTGCTTTCAGTCTGATTTCCATTAACTTCTCTCATGTCTCTCTGAACAGCATTCCTCTTGGACAGGGTTCTTTCAACAGGACCTGGTCCTTGCCATTATGTGTAGTATCACTTAAATCAGGCAAACTCACATATCCTAGACACCCCCATCTGGGACTATGTGGGCCCCTCTGCTCTCTCTGCTGTCATCCCCCCTTCCTCATGGACACCCCCAGCTGACAACCATCTTCAGAACCCACCAGGTGACACCCAATGTCAGCATTGGGCTTTCTACTTGTCTGTGCCTCCAATCTCTGGGAAAATATTCCAGGTTCTTTCTACCAAGAACCCTCATGCAGTAGCAAGAGCAGCACCAGGCAGGCCTCCTTGTCTCTGCTGCTCATCAAGCCTCACCTGAAGAGTGAGATGTTAGCCAGCCCTTCATTACACAGAGCACTTATCTCTGCAAGTGACTCTCTTAATGCTGCCCACACCTGATGTGACTTGAAGTGGTAAAGGTGAAGTGCTTTCCTCTTCTTCATAAGAAAGGGAAGGAATCAATACCATAGTGTTTCTACTCAAATAAATTCCGTTTAGAGACTCCCCAGAATGAATCTCTAACCTTTTCTTACATGAGTTGGAGATTTCACTTGGGGATCATTAGTGCAGGAACCATTTTGGCTGCCTGCTGCCCAGACCTGCAGAGACATGTCCAGCATCTCTCTTCAGAATGTCCTTAGCCCCTTCTACCACCATTGTCTTCAATTTGTATGGCTTAGCTAAAATTACACAATGAAAAGTCCCATTTCACATCCTGCTACAATACAGTTTAAAAAATCATCATACATTATTCTAACATAAAATGTAACTGTGGTTCCATTTACAAGTATAATCATTAAACTTTGTAGTCAACTTGGAAGAAGCGAATGATGAAGGTAAGTGAAACATATACTGAACTTATATTTTTTATGTACCAAAATCTTTATTTTAAAAAAATCAACTGTTAGAAGTTATCAGGGGAGTTTTATATGTTTGTCCTTCATGATATAGAACTGTAAATACATTTTAAGTAGGCATTTCCTAAGCTTTTCATTATTATTTTCCTTGCCTCACATCTCAAGAGGTCTCTCACCCTTCTCCTCTACTTAGGGCAATTGCTTTCCTCTCCTGTCCCTCAGTTCACTTTAATACAGAACTCAGTATCCCCAAAGCCCTCCCTCCTTGTTCCTGCAGAAGGCAAGCATGTGTCTTCAGAGTACCATATTAATCTTACCTGGAGCAACCAAACAGTCAAATGACAATGATTGCAGACAGGCTCTTAGATTTTTGTTTTCCTGACAGCAAACTTCTCTACTATATAGATTCTGAGTCTCATTCTGATAACTTAGTTGAATCATTTCTTAGACTTCTGACCTCTGGCTTTATCCTGAAAATGGACCTCATGCAAAAAGCAACAAAAAGCAAACAACAGAAAACACTTTCTTTTTTTAATCCTACATCTTCTTAAGGAAAGGGCATGGACATTGTGCAGTCTTCCATGAACTTAGCAGAATACAGAGGAGAGAGTCAAGCTGTAGATGGGTCAGTTCTGTTAATTCCAGTTATAGGAACTTATGCAAATATCCTTAAAAAAAAACTTATGCAAATATCTGAGCCTTGTCACTTCCTTGGTCATGAAAATGGGGAAGATAACATCTGCCTCTCTGGGGTTGTAAGAACTAAATCAGATAATAAATAAAGCTGCTAGGGGCACCTGGGTGGTTCAGTCATTTAAGCATCTGCCTTCTGCTCAGGTCATGATCATGGGGTCCTGGAATCAAGGTCCCTGCTCAGCAGGGAGTCTGCTTCTGCTTCTTCCTCTGCCACTCCCTCTGCCTCTCCCCCTGCTTGTGCTCTTCTCTCTCCCTCTCTGCCAAATAAATAAACAAAATATTTATAAATAAATAAATCTCCTCAATCATAGTATGTAATTCATAAACATCTGGTTATTGACTAAAACCTCCAACAAGGATTGGGCTGTTCTTTACTTCATAGAAAGATATAATTAAGGTGTTAACAAAGGTGTCTACTCACTAGAGTCCATTCCCGACTTCCTCCACACTAGCTGTCCCCTAGTTTCCTGTGCTTTGACCCAGTCCAGGAATGAACCTTCTTGGCATTTCAGCAACCCAGCTGAGAACCTCAGATCTGCTCCTGAGGCAGTGGGGATAGATTTGTAAGAGTTCTAAGTATGCAGCCAAGGGCCTGAGTTTGAATTCTCTTTCTGGTTTCCCAAAGCCATGTGTGTGTGTCAGTTGATTTCTATAGGCTCCTATACCTCACCTGTGAGGATAACTTAGAAGGTACGGAAACATTCAACAATTACATATATACAATATATGATTAGTACTAGAACTAGCTTTGTAATCTCAGTAAATAATTTAACCTCTCTGTGTCTATTTCTGCACCTATTAAATAAGGATCATAAGCTTGATGATCTTAAAATTATTCTCTACATATTTTATCACTACCTGAAAGGGTACTTTATGAATACCTATTTGGTTTTGTAACTATAAGCAAGAGAATGTCATCAGTGGTTCATTTAGATTATACAGGATTGCCTAGGTATTTTCTATTTTCAAAGATACAAGTTGGGATGTACAATTTAAATTTTTATTCATATGATAGTAATTACTACTATAGAATTTTTTATACCTTAGTATAGAGTATAGAAGGGGAAAAAAACTTCAAATACATGTTTCCATAATAGTTCAATAATTAAATTTAGTCAGTACTTCTCTTTAATCTTTGTATTTTATTATCTGTGGAAAAAAATCTAAAATACAGAATATATTAATTGGATACCATTTATGTCTAATTTATCACTTAGAAATGTGTGAATATGATTTACTAGTTTATAGGGGGAAATTTTGTCACACAAATTAAGAACTTAAGTATGGAAGTACCAATATCTCTTCAAGATTTTAATTTCAGTTCTTTTGGATGAATAACCAGAAATGGGATTACTGGATTTTATGGTAGTCCTGCTACTAATCTCTTGAAAAACTTCCCTATTGTTTTCCATAGTACCTACACAATTCTATATTCTCACCAAGAGTGTATAAGGATTCCATTTTCTCCATATCCTTGCTAACATTTATCTTTTTTCTCCCAGTTTTACTGAGGAATAATTGACATACATCAAATATATGTTTAAAGCATGCAGCATGATGGTTTGATTTATATGTATTGTAACATGATTACCACAATAGATTCCACTAACATCCATCTTCTCAAATGGATATAATTTTTTAAAAAGAGAAGAAAAAAGGAAGAAATATTTTTTTCCTTGTGATAAGAACTCTTAGGATTTACTCTCTTAACAACTTGCCCATATGTCACACGACAGTCTAAGCTCTAGTCATCATGTTGGACATGACATCCCTAGTACTTATTTCTCTTATAACTGCAAGTTAGTACCTTTTGACCACCTTCCTCCAATCTCCTGTCCCTTCATTGTACCTTGCACTAATCTCCTGCAGCGGCTTCATCTCCTGTTTTATTTCTTTATCTCTATCTGTACCTACAGCTTTTACTTTCATCATTTTGTGGTGATACTGCTCTTCTTTGGCCCAATTTTCAAAAATTCTGGTCATGTTTCAGACATTTCCATTCCTCTTACTATCTCAGGAAAACCAGACCTCATAGGCTTTCAATGAACACAAGCTGAAAGGAGTAGGAATCAATTAATAAAACGCTAGATAAATCAGGGTATTTAGTGTTTGTAGCTCAATATTCTTCTGTTTGCATAGTGATTAGCAAATCACTGGTCTACAAATAAATGGTTGACTACAAAACACATCTGTGGAAAGTAAACCTGAGAAGTAAGTGTTTTGCTTGTTTGTTTTTTCATACACAGCTATAAATTGGGCATAAGGCAAGGGGATTACTTAAATCCTTCTCTTCCTAGCATAACCCTGCTCTACTCAGTAACACAACAAAGGCTAAATTCCTTTGGAAGAGGAGTTAGGGATTGAGATTTAAAATAAGACATAAAATGGTAAGGATGAGATGAGGCTATCAATAAAATGTATTATTAATAATAAACCTCCCTAAATAATCTGTAACATTGAAGTTTATTTGTTTTGTTTTGTCTCCAAAGACTACTGAAATGAAGAGCACTGAAAAATTTATATTGCCATTTCCAATACCTTAAACTAAATTTTGACATAGCAAAGGGATATTTTTCTTCTTGATATTAAGGTCATGAAATAACTGTATAAAGCCAGATAGTATATCAATTTTGTTAAAACAGATGGCAGAAGAGGAGGTTATCTGAACAGATTTTCAGAAAGAAATTAAAATTGAATTTTCTGCTATGGGGTTATTAATGTAGAGTGGGAAGTATTTTTTTCCTGTTTATCCTTGAGTTTTTGTTCATATACAGATCCAGAAACATGAACAAACACAGCTGTTCACCACATTAACCAGAGACTTATTAGAGTGATGAGACATTTTTGAGCCAAATGTTATATTAGTAGAATGAGAAGTGGTGTGAAAATTGAGTTCCTTGAGCTGGATTAGAGATCTTTGGATTGTGTGACAAGCTCTATTGGGAACACACAGTTTTCATGGAAATATGTGAGAAGTTAATTTCAACAGATACAGTGAGTTAATGTCAAACAAATTTTTTTAGAAGACAAACAATTTTTTGATCAACAGAACCAGGTGATAGAGGTAGAGCAGAAAAACTTTTTAAACCAGGAAAAAACAAGAAAGTTTAATTGTATTAAAATTGACTTCCTTCAGTTCTTATTTTCTTAGTTTTTTCTTCTTTTTACGATAATCCATCAGTTTAGCTTTATTTCTAGATTTTAGTTATTGACAGTTTTAAATATTGTTAATGATTTGGAGATAAGATGTACTTAGTTACAATTACAGTGATGAAAAATTTTTGAAATGCTAACAGTTTAGTCCATGTGACAATAACATATCACTATGAACTACCATATCCTGAGAAATTTTAGTGGGACATGAAAGGGAAATTTTTAATTTCCTCTTTAAATGAAACACAAAAGTAAACACACTCTACTATTTCTAATGATGGCATTGTAGAACACTTTCTTCTTGGGAATTTAAAACTCTCATTTCTGTATTTAGCCATGGAAGGTATTCTTTCTGGCCTCAAAATATGGGAAAAGTAGTATTAAAAACGGTCTTGAGGCGGGACGTCTGGGAGGCTCAGTGGGTTAAAGCCTCTGTCTTAGTCATGATCCCAAGGTGCTGGGATCGAGCCCTGCATTGGGCTCTCTGCTCAGCGGGGAGCCTGCTTCCCCTTCCCTCTCTGCCTCCTTGTGATCTCTGTCAAATAAATAAATAAATAAATCTTAAAAAAAATAAAATAAAAAAAAATGGTCCTGGGGCACCTAACTGGGTCAGTCAGAAGAACTTGTGACTCTTGATCTCCAGGTCATGAGTTTGATACCCCCACTGGGTGTAGAGACTACTTAAATAAGTAAATAAACTTTAAAAATTTTAAATAAAAAAGAGAATGCTCCTCATATGAACATTTTTTGACTAGACAGGTTTTTAAAATTTAATATGTGACTGCAGTTTAATTATTAAAGCATGGTACCTGAAATAAAGGAGGTTCTTTGTATATTTATCTACTTTATATATTATACCATATATATATACACAATGATATGTAAAGAAGATACTTTTAATATATATATTTTTCAAATATATCTTTAAATATATTTAAATAGAGAAAGCATCTTTGTGGTGACAGAACATTGAGATTGGGCAGTTATTTCAACGTGCATTTTTTTTTTTAAACCACTGTAGAGTTGTCGAAATAACTGAATCTCATAAAGATAAGTTGCATCGCTTTGTTAAGCATATTTCTAAGGACATGTGGATTTAGGGTTTTTTTTTCTCCAATTCTCTCAGTCTTTCGATCTTTCTGAATTGTTATTCAGATATTAATTTATAACCCTTTAATTTAAAAACAAATTAAGACAAAAATCCATGTTAAATTGCAGCAGTTTTCAAGGAAAACTTTCAGGGAAACCCCTATACTCAAACATAAAAGGCAATACAATGATCACCATGATGTAGTTTAGTATGGGCGAGGTAGTATGCTCCACCAAAATGATCTCATGTACTCTTCACAGGTCTTTGAGGTAGGTGCTCTTCTTACTCTAAATGAGGAAATTGAATCTTAGGGCAAAATATCCAAAGTCATTCCCTGAGGATTTAAACCTAGGTTTGTTCAGTGCAAGAGATTGCACTTGATCACTTTTATACTACCTCAGAAGTGAAAGATGAATCCTTTAATAAGAATCCTTTAAGAAAAATCCTTAAGATTTTTCATCTACAACAGCCAAAACTAATTTTTCTAATTCACAGCTTTCAAAGTTTCAATTTTTTAACTTTTTATCTTCCTTATTTGGTGTAGGATGTGATTTCAAACTTATTTGTTGTATATTTTAAGAGGAAAAAGAAAAGAGAGAAAAGAGAAATGTATTTTTAAAATTTCTCCATGAATTTTCCCTCTTTTATCTTGTTCTAATTCCATCTCAATCATGAGAAAATGATTCAGCTGCTCTTGGCCTTGGGGGTGACTATCATAATGTAGAATCCTTGGAAATAAATTTCTACATTTCTCTATTACTCTACAATATCTTTTTTGGAGCAAAGTATTATTGTTGAAAAAATGAATAGGAAATTAATATGTTAAGAGTATATCTAGGTTGATATAACTATATTTGCATATATACATATTTTCTGTTGCTTGACTGTGCAGAATTACCTAGCTGAGATTTGTAAAAATGTTATTTGCAGTCCTTCTCTTAGAGTCAAAGATAATTCTTGGGTACACTGAAGGCTGTATAAAGAATTTCAAGGCCTTGAGTATAGATAAAATTAATAGCTGTACTTTAGTAGCCTGACAAAGTTTATTACCTAAAGCTAATGATTAGGTCAAAATCGTGGAATTTGAAACTCTTAGGTTTAATTCTTGGCTCTTTAGTCTCAGCTGTGTGACTTTCAGTAAGTTATTAAACCTCTCTAATCCATTACTCACCTGTAAAACTGTATAATGATATTTGCTGCAGGGTGTTTTAAAAATGAGATAACATAAGAAAAATCACTTACACTGTCCCTAAAGTGTTGTGAGTGCTCACTGCAAACTTGCTCCTGCAATTATAACCATTAACTCCTTTATCTTTTGTCCATTTCTCCTCACTATTATTATTATTTAAACACCCTGTAAATCTTTCCACCTTAAGCCCCTACATTCACATCAGACATTGGCAGGCTGGCTCCCAGGACCCAGAGGGGGTCCTGCGGGACCATCCAAGAGGTCCCTGACCACATGCAGACTAGAAAACAAATGTCAGCCAGCGGGAGGTGAAAACAGAGTTTATTGAAGGCATAGAAAGAGTACAGGTGCAGAGTGTCTGGGAGACTCAGAAAGGAAAGGAGGAAGTCTCATCGTTTTTGGGGGTCTGGGGTTTTTCTTGAGGATTGTGGTCCTTTCAGGCATCCAGGAACATGTTAGAAGAGAGACGAGGGCCCAGGTGTTATTCCTTTGATCCAAGGGGTCTTAGTGTTGACATGTCTTACGCTGGTGGTCTGGAATACATGTATTGCCTGGTCCTTCCCTATCTGTTATCTATTCTAAAGAAATCATGAACTCCCTGTCCTTTACAAGTAACACAAACACTATTTGCATTCGGAGGTATGTGGTAAGTAGGGGTGCAGGTCCTAGCAAGCATAGAAGCAGGAAAAGGAGCAAAAAAAGGGTTTTCACGGAGACTTCATCTTTCCTCTTATATCCACATCCTTTTCTAGTCTTTGTTCCGCAATCTCTTACAGTGAAACTCATCAGAAGTATTGCTTAAAATACTGTTTCCTCTTTTTTTCCTCCCATTCTCTTTAACAGACATTTGAAGGAAGATTTCATCTCCATTTCTCTTCGGAGGTCATGCTGAGGTTACCAATGACTTTTATTTGAC
This sequence comes from Lontra canadensis, assembly GCF_010015895.1. Lineage (NCBI taxonomy): Eukaryota > Metazoa > Chordata > Mammalia > Carnivora > Mustelidae > Lontra > Lontra canadensis. The sequence goes on along the minus strand of NW_022630995.1, from coordinate 129,770,446 downwards.
AAAAACAATGACCATTTTATAGCCCTAATTTTACTGGACTAACAAGTCATAATTAACAAAATATATTCTTTTCTTTTATGAAAATACTTGTTTACTTGGTTTTTCTCCTACATCATTGGCAGCTCCTTTCAGTCACCTTTCTGAATGCTGTATCTGGTCCTCAGATGTTTTTTTTTCTCTATCTACCCTTGTGGTCCTGTGACGTTAGGAGAATTAATGTGTTGACTGCTTCCATAGGGCTGTCTCATTTCCTGACCTTTCTCTCTGCTTCTATTTATCTGTCTTCTCTCTGTCTATTCCTGTGTATGTGTGTGTGTGTGTGTGTGTGTTCCTCTGCTTTCTCTCACATCACATGTCTAGCCTTTCAGTACATCTTGTTGTTTGTACTTTCAGTGTATATTCAGAATTCACCCACTTCTCACCACTTCAGATGTTATCAAGACCGTTATCTCTTACAGGACTCCTGAAATAGCTCGCTGCTTATTTTCTCTGTTTAATGGTCAAGGCAATAAAAAAAATGAATAACAAATTGCATCTATCATTACTATTTTTTTTTAATATGTGAGAGAGGGAATACAGCAGAGGGAGTGGGAGGGGGAGAAGCAGGCTCCCCGCGGAGGAGGGAGCCCAATGTGGGACTTGACCCCAGGACCCCAAGATCACTACAGCAGCTGAAGGCAGACGCTTAATGACTGAGCCTCCCAGGTGCCCCTACTATGTTTTTATATATAACATCTAAGCCTAAAGGTGGATACAGTTGCTATGATATTGTGAAAACCTGTCCTCTGCACCTTTTGTGGAGTTATTTCTTCCTAGTTGGAAGTGACATTGATTTATTCATTGAACCAACAACCTTTATCAAGTGCTTATAATTCAGTAGGATCTATACTAGGGAATGAAAAGATGAATAATTCGCATTCACTATCCTCTGGGAGATTGACATCTAATAGATGGTATGGGGATGGTTAGAGCATCCACAAGACAGGAGGCAAGAATGCTTCTGATTTTTTTTTTTTCTTTTCTGAGTGTCAATGAATGCAGCTAAGACCAAAAGCTGCTGTATAAGGAACACTGCATCTGTGATCACAGATTGTAACTTCTGGACATTGGTGATTCTGCTTTAAATATTCAACAACCTATGAGGAATTCTGAAACAGTTGGAAGCAGCACAAACATTGTGAACTTAGCTACAAGGACATAATGTTGTACGTTTGTTCTTTTAGTGACTGGGTCATTTCCTGCGAGCAGGACACAGTCCCTAGGCTATGGAACAAAGCCTTGGTCCAAAATCAGATCATTTGTAGAGAATGCTGATCATCAGCAGACAACGTTGGCACTCAGTCAGGGACAGACTGCCAGTTAAACATCTTGCCCCTGAGGCAAATTGATAGCAATAGGAAGTAATACTTTTGGAGGCAGCAATTTCAAGCTCTGCAGGCAATGCCATGTTTCTTTTTAACTGTTATTTATTTTCGGGAATATAATTCAGAGGAAATTCTTGTGCCATTTTAGATGCCACAACTTTGTTGTTTTTTTTTTATAAGCTCTTCATTTTTTTTTTATTATATGAAAACTTTTCATTTTGTTAGTCTGTTCTTTGAGGTCTTCTGAGGTGGTGTTTGGTGGTGATGGCTTCTGCTGTACACTCATAATTAGGATCATAAACAGCAGGGGCAGTAGAGCTTTGTGAACTGTCAAATTGGGTGTCTTAAGAAAATGACAATTATTTCACTGAACACAAGCAATTGGTCTCTGTACCCGGCCATGACTCACTTTATTCCTATTCCTACATTTTATGCTGTTATATGTGCTCAAAACCAATTTTGTATTGGAAAACTAATTGACAGCTCAAGATCTTCAATCTAAACATCAATAGTATGTTCTGTCCTGTGTCAACTCAATTATTTTAACTTCTGATGGCAGTGTAGTGGACATCTAATGATTTTCTGTCCACTTTGCATCCCCTTAGTTCTTAAATCTGTTACTCTTGTTGTTTCAATCATATGATTCTGGCAGAGGATACTGTGGCTATAGTGATTGGTCTAGAATGAAGTACCTGACACAGGTTGACTCCATTATGATATTCCACTCCCTGACTACTATTATTTACTCAAAGATTGATATTGCATCCTATTTGTGCCAATAACAACACTTCCTATGGATTTTTAGAATTAACATTAGCCAACAAGCATTATTGGTTCTTTTTCAGAAGTGAATGAGGGCATGTACTGCATGGAGCACTGGGTGTGTTGCATAAACAATGAATCTTGGAACACTGAAAAAAAAATTAAATTAAATTAAAAAAAGAAAAGAAATACTAAGAAGGTCTTTGGTATCCTTGCTTCTAAGGCAGTGGAAGAAACAAGATGGATTGAATAAAGTGGAGGCATGCAGAGAAGCAAAGGCAAGAAGCAGAGGGAGTGGATCCTGGCTGTTTTCAAGTCCTTTGATCTAGTCACCCCATATCCCACATATAATTCTGCCTTTGACAAAAGTTGGTTACTTATGCCAGTAAATCCTTTATATGAAACTAGGTTAGTTCGTAATCAAAATGCCTGATAAATATGGCAAGAATGATTTTTTCTTATATTTGCATTCTTTCTCTACAACAAGACATAATCCCGTGCTCTTCAATGTTTTCCCAAAATATCCTGTATACTTTTTTTTTAAACTTGTCACATGCTTTTCTGGTTTTAAATAGACCAAATAATAACCTCTTCATCTAGGTTGGAATGTGCCAGTTAAGCAAACTCATAACATGTAGGTAAATAAAGTCAAACAGTTTAGATGTCAGGCGTGAAGATTACTTATGTCATTGGTACGTTTAGGAAAATAATTTTAAATAGATGTGGAAACTTGATTTATCTAAACACTCAGTGTTCTAGAGTACTTCTTATTTAGACTGAAAACATTTATAAATGAAGTATCAGTTAACAAAAAAAAAAAAAGAAGGCTACCATAAATGACAATTGTTTTAGGTGGTACATTTGTGCCATGCTATCATTAGTACTAGATACCTGATATCATTTGGTTTTCTAATATGCATGTAGGACTAAGGAGAGGTGATTTTCTAAAACTGAACTTTGTTTAAATACTGTTTAAATATTAATCTACATCAAAAATAAATTCATTCAGGTTTCCTCAAAGAAACAGAACCTATATGTATAGAGGGAGCCCTTGTCAACTGTCACCCATATGCATCTTCTTAAACAGTACTTAATTTCCAATAAAGATAATAGCAAAGTCATAATTTCACCTAACACGGTACTGTTATCATGTGTACAAATGAAAATGCACTAATCTTCCCCAGAAGAGGAAGTACAGCCCTTGAGTCATGTTTACTCTTCTTGGTAGCCTGAAAATTAAATGGTATGTTGCAAACTGATAAAACTTACATACTATATAATATAAAGTCAGTACATCTGATGTTACATGATAATGACTAAGAAAAGAAATAAAACACATAATTTATGCACACATACAGAAATACCTTGATAACAAAATAAAGAGGAAAAGCTCACAAAAAATCACAGTTCTCATTTCTATAAATGGTCATGTAGTCATAGCTGGTGCTTATAACTACCTTCTTCTGCTACCCATTCCATTTTCCCTTTACATTCAGCAAGCTTATCAATGGTTGTGATTCTTTACCTGGTGGGTCTACCCAAGCCTTCATTCCTGAAGGGTCTGGACTACTAATAGTCCTGCCTATATTGAGTTGTAGTTTTCCGCTGACTTTATTCACAGGGCATGACAATACCAGGAGACATCCTGAGGGATCATCTGTATTCCAGGCATAGTCTTCCTTACATCCATTGTAGACATGTATTCAAAGTTCCCCTTGACAGTCAGCATCAGTTGCCCCAGCCAGTAAAACAGATAATTTCTTTGTCAGGTAATTCAGAGTCATGAGGGGAACCTATGCCCAGCTCTATAAGGTATTACCACCTACCTGGCACTGTAACTGAGCCTTCGAAGGGCCCTTCTACCATTTTATGAAGTTAGCTGCTTCAGAATGGTGGGGAACATAGTAAGACAAATGAATTCTGTGAGTATGGGCACATATTGCTCCACTTTTTTTTTTTGTTGTTGTGAAGCAATGCTGTGTGGAATACCATGACAATAAAGAAGGCATTCTATAAGTCCATGGGTGGCAGTTTTTCCTCAGCTTTATTGAGATATAACTGACATAAAACATGGTTTAAGTTTAAGCTGTACATTGATGACTTGATACATGTATTATTGCAAAATGGTTACTACAACAAGGTTAGTTAACACACCCATCACCTCACATAATTACTTCTATGTGTCTATGTATGTATGTACATATTTTTGTGGTGACAACTTTTAAGATTTATTCTTTTAACAATTTTTTTTCTTTTAGCAATTTTCAAGTATACAATATAGTATTGTTAACTATAGTTACCATGCTGTGCATTAAATTCCTGGAACTTATTCATCTTATACAGATTTCCTCCACTATCCAAAGTGAAGAAGAAATTATTATAATTTTTATGGAAAAATTTTTGAGTGTTTTGAGACACACACACCCCAAAGGGGGGGGGGAAGCCTCTCTTAGGCTTTTCTGATACATTAGGATGGAGTCTATATCTTGCTAATGGATACACAAAATAAATCGAGATAAAGGACAGATACCTACAGACATGGTTTAAAACTATGGACACTTAATGCTGAGATGCTGAGTACAGTTCCTAGGAAAGGAGTTTGTGGTGTTACTGTCACTGCTTAGCATGCACGTTGCCTCTGTAACAGCTTGCTGCCAAACAAATGCTGAACTCTATTTGCACTTTGCACTTTTTTTTTTTTTTGGTAAAAGCAAAAATCCTCTTTGGATTTTGAGTCAGCAAAAACAGGTACTAATACGAGTCTTTTGTAAAAGCGGAGTGGTATAAGGTGAACTTTTGAAAAGCAGGGGATGCCTGTGCCCTGAGGTTTTTACCCTTTGACCACATTTACCCATTTCTTTTCTCCTCCCACTGCATATCTAGCAACCACCAATCTACCCATAGTTCTATGAGTTCTTTTTTTTTTTAAAGATTTTATTTATTTGACACAGAGAGAGAGAGAGAGATCACAAGCAGACAGAGAGGCAGGCAGAGGAAGAGGGGGAAGCAGGCTCCCTGCTGAGCAGAGAGCCTGATGGTTCGATCCCAGGACCCTGATATCATGACCTGAGCCAAAGGCAGAGGCTTAACCCGCTGAGCCACCCAGGCACCCCTGTGAATTCTTTTTTTTAAAGATTCTACATATGAATGAGATGATACAATATTCATTTTTGTCTGTCTTATTTCACTTAACATAATGACTTCATCATCTACCTGTATTGTCACTAATGGCAGGATATTCTTTTATGATTGAATAATGTCCCATTGTATACATATACCACATCTTTATCTATTCATCCATAAATGGACATTAGGTTGTTTCCATGTCTGGCTATTACAAATAATGCTAGGGGTATAGATGTCTCTTTAAGATAGTGGTTTCATTTCCTTCAGACATATACCCAAAAGTGTGATTGCTGAGATCATTTTTCTATGGTTCTATTTTTAATTTTAAATTTTTTAATTTTTCTATACTATTTTCCATGGTGACTACACCAGCTTACATTCCTACCAATAGTTCATGAGGGTTCCCTCTTCTCTACCTCGTCACCAGCATTTGTCATATCTTGTATTTTTTTTAAGATTTTATTTATTTATTTATTTATTTGACAGAGATGACAAGTAGGCAGGCAGGGGGTGGGGGAAAGCAGGCTCCCCGCTGAGCAGAGAGCCTGATGTGGGGCTTGATCCCAGAACCCTGAGATCACGACCTGAGCTGAAGGCAGAGGCTTGAACCCACTGAACCACCCAGGTGCCCATATCTTGTAATTTTTTTTTATAATAGTCATTTTAACAGTCAACCTAATGCCATCAATGTAATGGACAAGTGTCAAAACTTGTGGGAGGGGAAAACCATCAAGATCCCTACAAAGTAAATTATGATACAGGGCTGGAGAGTTGGCTAAGACAGGACAGTGAAGGTATATTGCTGGCCTTGCTAGCTGAAAGAAAACTGCTTCTCATGGTCTTTATTGACATATATGGAGGAGAAAGCATTTGCCAGATCAATAACTATGTACCAGGTACCAGGAGATGTGCTAATTTGCTCGAGAAATGAAATCACATCTGCTACAGCAGCTGCAATGAAATCAATACCTGGTTAAGCTTGTGGCAATCTATTACCATTCTCCAAGATCCGTCTGACTTCTGCAGAGGCCAGACAGGTGAGCTGGATAGGGATGCGGTGGGATTCACCACCTCTGCATCCTACAAGTTCATGATGGTAATCATTCATTTTCGCAATCCCTCCAAAGATGTGGTATTTCATTTAGTCTATCATTTTCTTAGGCAGTGACTGAACCAATGGCTTCCACTTGGTCTTTTGTATAATAATGATTCCATTGGAATAGTTATTCCAATTTAGGAATCCAAATTATGCATTCCAGAAATAACCACAGATGGGTTTGAGGACCGACTAGGCCCACTATAAGCCGGACCTGACTAAAAATTCCATGGATCAGCTGACCTCCATAAGCCCCTATTAAGACTATTGAGCCTCAGTGACATTTGGGGTCTCTTGTAATTAGTATCATTCAGAACCAGTGCTCAGTATTTCTCAAAGTGTCTATTTCCTTTTCCCCAATGCACAGTTACCCTTGTAAAAGACTGTAGGTCCCTTTGGAGAAGGCTGGGATAAAGATTAACAGTATAAATTTAGTAGTATACTGGGGTCCTTCTTCAAGAAGAATTGCCCTCCCTTCACTCAAGGGATTTTGGTCTGTAAACTAGCTAACATCTGGGAATTGATTGAGGGGCCATAAATAACTGTATTTATGATTCAAGTTAGACTATTCACTTGACCTATGAAATAAAATCAAGTAAGACTTTTGTATACTTTCTGTTTAATTTCAGAATCACAATTATCAATTAGCCAGTGCCATAAGTCTGTTCAAAGTCAGACTATTCTTATTGCTGCTTTGACTCTCCTGTTCAGTTGAGTAACCTTGCCTACCTACCTTTAAATACCTTCCTCTATATTAAACAAAGGCAAGTCCACCATTTCTAATTCACTTACTGTGGAACACCTTTTGCTTCATGGTTTAGCCAACCAACCAAGCAAACTGTTAGACACACCTTCTCTTTTTTTTTATTCCTCAGATTGTAACATTAAATGCAGAATCTCTGTTTTGTGAGCCTATTATCAATAAATTTGGCCTGATCCAACTGTATGTTCTTTTCACCATTATCCTACACTCTTAGTATCCATTCCCACACATATTTCCTAGATTTCTGTCTCTATAAATTAAAAAAATTCAAGTAGTTTCTTTGGAGTATGGCATACCAACTTATGGGTCACACTTTGTCCCTACCTTTAGGGGCCCAAGGGGACTTGAGTCTAATCACATGTGCAGAAGCAAAAAGAGGAGGTGCCAGTGAGTCCTGAGGAGAATCAGCATTGTCTTCTCTCTGGCAAATGGCTCAGGGCAGGCCATTTGCATTTCTTTGGGCAGTACAAGGTTAATTTCCTCAAATGGGGGTGGACAGGTGATCACTGGGTATGGAAAGGCGTCCTCCACTGACCAAGAAGACTCATCAGAATTTAGGTGCTCAAAGACTCCACTTCATTAGGATCTTCCACAATTCCCATTCCAATTTACAGGATCCCATTTTTTCCCAGTCAATACCCTCACTTTAACAGTGGACACCTGTGAGCCTAAGGATTTATCCTGTTTTGTAATTCTGTTGGAGGCCATGGCACGGTTGGAGTCGAGGACCAAACCAGGTCCTGACTTGTGTCTCCTTTAAAGTCTGGACGCCTTGATAAGGGGTTAAAGACAGGAAAGTTGAGTAACACTGAGAAAGGGTCTGTGCTATGTGTTGTGCGCTCGCCTACATGACTTCCCACATGCTCTCCCTACAGAAGGGAACAATGTGGTCAGGGTCATGAATTCTTAGTTCGTCCTTGTTGTTCCTGTACCTCCCATAACCCACTCCCTGGTTGATTGTCTTGCTAATGACATTAGCCGTGACTACCTGGCATCACGAGGTTTGCTTGTAGTTAATGTAAACTTGTTATAGGAACTTGTGGTCATCTGACTAGATACTGATGTATTACTCCTATTGTGGTCTGCCTTATAAATGCTTGTAAGATGTAGAATAAAATCGGTACTGTTGGACATCATCCTCGGTGCTCCTCCTGCCCCCATCTCTTTGTCTCTTAATTTCTTTTCACCATCCTCTTACCCTCACGTTTCCTGGTCGATTTGTCATGCCGGCCATGACATAATTCAGCCAGTTGCAAGATCAGATTCAATGTTTGCTTTTTCAGCAATATCAGCCCTGTAGCTATGGTGTCTTCTTCAGGGTACACAGAGAAGCTTTTATGTTATTTATGCAGCACTTGGGCTGATAATGCAAATTCCTGAGCTTATCCTTTTCTTTCATCACTTCGTCCAGTGGTATCAACCTTAATTTATTTATTAGTTTTCCAAAGTTTGTTTGAAAGTGTCATATGTATATTCCCCCAGCTTCTTGCCTCTTATAAGTGGTTCATTAAAAATATCCAACAGATATTTTGCATATCTCCATTACCATATCATGGCAGATACCAGTGCTCTCTTTATTGTTAGGAATATAGGCAATGTCATCTTCAAATATAATCAGATTGGAAGGCCAATTCTTAAAACCACAGAACTGATTGAGAAAAAATCATCCTTAAAATTTTGTTCCTCTAAACCACTTTCAGTACCAAAGTCAATGTCTGGATTCTTTATAGAGAGAACAAAACTATATTAATCATATATATATATATATATATATATATATATACATATATACATACATATATATGTATATATATATATATATGTAGTGGGCATGTGATATGGAGATTGAGAGGTCTTTAGTCTGCTGTCTACAAACTGAAGACCCAAGAAAACCAGTCCTAGAGTTCTAATCTAGGTTCAGTAAGCTGGGACTAAAACTGATGGTATAAGTTCCAGTCCAAGTCCAAAGGCTAGGAATGCTGATGGTATAAGTCCCAGTCCAGAGCAGAATACTAATGTTTAAGCTCATGCTGTCCAGTGGGAAAAGAATTTTCCTTTTCTCCTCTTTTGCATTCTATTCAGACTCTGAACAGGTTGGATGATAGCCATTCACATTGGGGTGGATAACCTGCTTTGCTCAGTCTACCAATTCAAATGCTAATCTCTTCTCAAAACACCTACACAAATGCAGCCAAAATGTTTAACTAGATATCTGTGTATTCCAAGATATTACCAGCCAAGGTGATGCATAAAATTAACTACCACAGTAAATGTTAATGAACTCATCTAAAAGGATATTTTAATTACTTCTCACTACAGGGTGATGATCCCATTCGAAATAATAAAGTAATTTTAATCCCCTTCTCTTTTTTGGTACCTCTCCTGTAGCAGCTATATTTTTGTACTTTCTATCATAGACATTTTTGGACATATTTCACTTGTTCTTACTTGACCATAGACTCTTTAGGACAGAATCCACATTAGGATTCCTACACGTTAGGAAATAATTTCTGATGTATAATAAATGTTCAGCAAATTAAGAAAACTTATTATACTTACACAATAAATTTACCAAGTAAAGCATATTCAAATTTAATTAGAGGGTTCATATGGGAAATAAGGCCAGTAGAATTCTGCTTACCACAGAGTAAGAGCATGTGTATGTGCATGCGAGTGTGTGTGTGTGTGTGTGTGAGAACAGGTATTGGACTATGTCAACACAGAAGAGTAACAGAAACAAAAATAATGATAACAATGCAATAAATGAACATTTTTCTATTCTTTTTTTAGCTCTCTCTTTAGTATGGCTTAGTAATTAAGTACAATGGGTTATTGTTTCTCTGTGAGTTCTCCATTCTAGAGTAATCATCTAGAGAGACTGTATTAACAGTCTGTATTAATACACAAAATTAACAGACAAAATTAAGAAGAAATTAACACAAAATTAACAATTGATGTGCAAAATACACAAAATTAACTGTATTAATACACAAAATATTTTGGAACTGTTTTTGGAATTAATACCTTTTTAATTTGTATCAGATTTTTAAAAGCCTTAATTGTCATTTTTCTTTTTTAGACTAGAACTGATTTTGGGGGAAAAGGTAAAAAGTCAGTATTATTTTATGTTTTCCCAAAAAATTGATATTTGCCAAAGGCTGATAAAATTGTCACGCTTAGGTAATACCATTTGGGGTAAAAAAAAATATGGTATGGCTAAACACAAGCTAGATTTCTTTAGATGGCTTGAAAACTGCTCAAAGGAAATAAAAATGAGGTTTCAAATGTGTTGTGACTAAGGGCAGTCACTGGAAAATGTGCTTATAATTTGTATATTTTGGATATTTATCGGATACTTACATTACGGTTTATTTATTTAGCTATGTACCTCACCTACTTTCGAGTAGGATTTAAACACTGATTTTATGTATACTTGTTTTTAATATTTAAACCCGTCAGAGCAAAAATATTTATGTTCTGTTGATGTATTACTTTAATGAAAATTCTCCTGTGTTCTCACCGAAAGATTTCCTGTCATGAAAATATATTCTACAATTAGTAGACTTAGAATTAGTCTCCTAAAATCTCTCCTCTGATAATAGCTTTTTCCTTCCTTGAGATAGTCCCAGATTGCTGATTTAGTCAAGTCAAAATTGTTTTGATTTTTAATATCATGCAAGTGCCCTCTCAGAGAAGTTTTCAGAACTCCCTGAAGGAGAACACAATTTCCTAGGGCACTTTACGATGTAAAGGGACATGAGAGCAGCAGGCTCTCCACATTGAGGAGAGGTTGCTTGTTTTCTCAGAATATGATAGGATTAATGGTATTTCCTGACTTTATTCTAAAAGCCAAAAATACTGCTGCTCTGTCTGGAAAATACCTTTTTTTTTTTAATTACTTCTTTGCTTTTTGGCTCAAATAATGAGCTAAACCCCTTGCAGGTATAGAGTAGTACCTGCACAACATAGAACTTTATATTTCTTCCAGAAAACCACATAGAAATTCTGAACTAATTCTATGTTGTAAATAGAATGTTATAGATAACATTTATAACTTAAGTACACTTAAACACATAGGCTTAGTTAACATCTTGTATCCTTCTGTCAGTTGTGACCAGAAATAGTACTGGTCTCCTCATCCTCATCCTCATGCCTGTGAAAATAGGGATTTGTCACATTTCAGTTTCCAGAAATGGATAATTGGAAGGGATTTGCAGAAAGCTTTAAGTAGACTATTTGGATTATAAGAAACAGAATGGTGCAACTGGGTGGTTCACTCTCAGTTAAGCACCTGCCTTCAGCTTAGGTCATGATCCCAGGGTCCTGGGGTCAAACCCTACATCAGCCTCCCTACTGAGTGCCTCTCTCTGCTCCCTCCCTGCCCTTCCCTGCCCGCTCCCAGATTGTGCTCTCTCTTTTAAATAAATAAATAAATCTTTTTTTAAAAAGAAACAGAATATATGTGCAGTTTATAGGCATACCTCATTTTATTGTCTCACTTTATTGGATTTATAGTGTGTTTTTTACAAATAGAAAGTTCAAGATTTGAGTGGAGGAAGTAACTGCAGCTGTGGGGAAAATAACAAGAGAACTAGAGTTAGAAGTGGAGCCTGAAGATGGGACTGAATTTCTACAATCTTATGATCATACTTGAGTGGTTGAGGAGTTGCTTCTTATGGTTGAGCAAAGAAAGTGGTGTCTTGAGATGGAATCTACTGCTGGTGAAGATGCTGAGAAAGTTTTTAAAATGACAACAAAGGATTTAAAATATTACATAAACTTAGCTGATAAGGCAACAGCAGGCTTTGAGAGGATCAACTCCAATTTTGAAAGAAGTTCTATGTGAGTAAAATGCTCAAACAGCATCACACACTACAGAGAAATTGTTCATGAAAGGTAGAGTCAATTGATGCAGCTTCCTGCATTGTCTTATTTAAGAAATTGCCACAGTCACTCTGGCCTTCAGCAACCATCACCCTGATCAATCAGCCACCATCAACATGGAGACAGGAGCTGCCACCAGCAAAAAGATTACAACTTGTTGAAATTCAGATGGCTATTAACATTTTTAGCAATAAAGTATTTTTAAATTAAAGTGTATACAACTTTTAGACATACATAATGCCATTGCACACTTAATAGACTAAAAGATAGTGTAAACATCAATTTTGCATGCATTGGGAAACCCCAAAATTCATTCTGACTTGTTTTATGGTGATATTTGTTTTATTGTGGTGGTCTGTAACTGAACTCCACAATATCTCTAAGGTATATACTTCTAAAAGCTAGAGATGGAAAGATGTCAGTCCTGGTGAGTGCTTTTATTCTCCTTCATATAGCCATTCACATTGCCATTCTCTTTCAAGTCTGTTCTAGTTCCCTTGGTCATCTGCTCCTTCTTTTGCTCCTGTGGATTGGCTTCCTCAGGTTATTCACAGGGTTTGCTCTTATCTTTATCTGAGAGGTGCCTGGGTGGCTCAGTTGGTAAAGCATCTGTCTCTTGGTTTCAGCTCAGGTCATGATCTCAGGAGGTCATGAGATTGAGCCCCATGTTAGGCTCCATGCTCAGTGGGGAGTCTGCTTGAAGATTCTATCCCTCTGCTCCTCCCCCTATTCTCTCTCTCTCTATCAAATAAATAAATAAAATATTAAAACAAAAGAAAAGAAATAAATACCTAAGTTTTGTCAAAACTAATTTTGAAATTTTCCTTCTTAGTACGGTTGATTCTTCCTCTTCATCCAAAGTACTTATTGTAATGCTTTAAGAATTACAAGTTTAAAAAGTAAATTATTTCAGAATATTCTTGATTTTTAGTTTCTTTGTTTACTAAGGTAAATTAGTTCTTTTTCCATTGATTACCTGAGTTTGCACTATTTCACCATATTAAGATTGTGTTTCAATCAGTGTAATTTCTTTCTCTCTTAAATTTTGTATTTGGTAAAAAATTTCAGTAAATAAATTCTACCTGTAAGTTTTAATATATTCTATTGTAATATATTTCTATTGTCTTTTGATTGACTGATCCAATGCTGTAGGTCTCCAATTTTTTGGCTTCAAGACCACTTTACACTCAAACATTTTGGAGGACCCCCACGAACTTTTCTTTATGATGGTTATGTCTATCCATATTATCCATAATATAAATTAAAACTGAAAAAAATTATTTGTCTCCTAAAAATAACAATAAGCCCATTATAGGTCAACAGATAAAATATTTATAAAAAATAATTATAATGTCCAAACCAAAATTTTATTGAGGAATGGTATTACTTCATAGGTTTGCAAATCTCTTTAATGCCTGGCTTAATAGAAGACAGCTGGATTCTCAGATCTGCTTCTGTATTTAAACTGTTGTAACATCTAGTCACTGGAGAACTCCACTGTACTTTTGTAAAAGATATGAAGGTGAGTCGCCAAACTGTGGAAAGAACCAAGATGCCCTTCAACAGATGAATGGATAAGGAAGATGTGGTCCATATACACTGTGGAGTATTATGCCTCCATCAGAAAGGATGAATACCCAACTTTTCTATCAACATGGATGGGACTGAAAGAGATTATGCTGAGTGAAATAAGTCAAGCAGAGAGTCAATTATATGGTTTCACTTATTTGTGGAGCATAAGAAATAACATGGAGGACATGGAGAGATGGTGAGGAGAAGGGAGTTGGGGGAAATTGGAAGGGGAGATGAACCATGAGAGACTATGGACTCTGAAAAACAATCTGAGGGTTTTGGAGAGGCTGGGGATGGAAAGTTGGGTGAGCCTGGTGGTGGGTATTATGGAAGGCACATATTGCATGGAGCACTGGGTGTGGTACATAAAAAATGAATTATAGAACACTGAAAAGAAATTTAAAAAATAAATAAAAATTTAAAAAAAGGTATGAAGGTGAAAATGGCAAATAACATATTAACATTATTATAAAAACTGTCTTGGGGTGCCTGGGTGGCTCAGTCAGTTAAGCGTCTGCCTTCAGCTCAGGTCATGATCCCAGAGTCCTGTGATGAGCCTCACATTGGGCTCCCTGCTCAGCGGGGAGCCTGCTTCTCCCTCTCCCTCTGCCTGCTGCTCCCCCTGCTTGTGGTTTCTCTCTCTCTGCCAAATAAATAAATAAAATCTTTAGAAAAAACCAACCAACCAACCAACCAACCAACCAAACAACTGTTTTGACTTTAAATATCCCACAAAAGGTCTTGGGGACTCCTGGGACTGCACTTTGAGTACTGCTGTTCTGGAGAAGCACACATTGGGTCTTAACATCTTTTATCTACCTACAAGGAGAAGGTTGAGGTAAAAGTTATCTCCATCTTTTCTGTACTCTCTATACATTTCACTGGCACCATAATGTGTAACTCTTTCTATAGAACATATCTCTTGGGTCCCTTTACAGATGTTCAGTTAATAAAATTCCCAAAGGATCTCATGATTAAGATGACCTGAAGTGGACAATTGTTCTGCCATATGTTATTAAGAAAATATTTTAAATGTGGGGACTTCCATGTTGTGAAATTGTAAAATGAAGTGTTTGGACTAAATACTCTTGATTTTCCTTTAAAGGATTAACTTTCTGATTCCATCATTTTGTCTCTACATGAGAAATAACTTCCACAAAAGCAAATGTTACCGTAAAAAGCATTGACAGAGTGTTCATTTCGGCTGCACATATACTAAAATTGGAAAGATACAGAGAAGATTAGCATGGCCCCTGCACAAGAATGACATGCAAATTTGTGAAGCATTCCATATTAAAAAAAAATTAAAAGAACTATTTAATCTTAAATAATTTAAATTATTCTTACTATACTTGGTGTGGTAGTCTCATTTCATTTTTTCATACTTTGCTTTTTATTGAATTGTAAAAGCCATATTTTTGAAGGACCACTGACAAAGAATAATCTGTACAGAGAAAAATCTTTGTGAGGATAATTTAATTCTATCTATCAATCTATCTATATTAAATATAGGTTTAATCCATGCTGCTCTAAAATTTCAGATATTAAAAAAGCACAAAAAGTAAAAGCAAATGTATTTTTCTCCATTAGCTTTCCGTTTTCTATAACTAGTCAGTGCTTAATTTTCTGTGTGTTCTTATAGCAATTATTAATGCATGGAGTGCTCATACATATAAACACATATCTTCCCCCCGGCCCCCACCACTAATCTATACTTTTACCTACTCTCCCAATTTAATACCTTTCCTTGAGTACTTTCTATGTGAAAAGATTTCTGGTTGCTGATGATACAGTTATAAGTAAGACTTATTTTACTTTTATTCTTATAATACTAAATTTTACAGAAATCTGGAGATGAGATGGGTGCATAAGAAAGAGAAGAGACTGGTACTCTAGACTGGTACTCTGAGGGCCTTAGTGAACCTGCTTTTCATGGAAACAATTAAAAAAATGGAAAAATGACAAAACAACTAAAATCAACCGTTTCATAAGTCTGACAATTATCCAAGCTATAGAACAAACTACAAATCATTTATCCATGAGAAACTACTGAACTTTTGGAAGACAGCAGGACTTATAGTGTTTTGACTTTTAGTTATTCCCATCACTCACCCATCCCTAGTTCAGTGGTGTGGGAGCTTATGAGAAGCCAGCAGTCTTGCATCCAAAGATAAGGACTGATCTCTTTTAGAGTTATGTTAAAAAGCCCATCCCCAGGGCACAGTCAATATTTTGTCTGTACAAGCAGCTTCTTGAAAAATATCCATTCCTGGGGTGTTGTGGCTATTAGATTTGACTCAGCTCAGCATAGTGCAAAAAGTTCTGTCCCTAGAGCACAGCAGTCTGAAAGTAATAGCAGTCTATTGCCAACATAAAAGCGGCCTAAGGCAGCTTTATTTTGGTTGAGAAAACAAGAACTTGGTTACAACTTTAAAGGCAAGTCCTAGGAACTAAATGACCATTAGGAACTTTGAAAAGCTTCAACATATTCCTGAGATCAAGAAAGTTACTCTCATACAGGACTTTCTGTATGCCTAGAAAAGACCTGGAAGAGGAAAGTGTCCCAGTCACTCACCTCTCTATACTCAAGGCTCCATGTAAGTAGGAAGTGAAATTATAAACTGCTTAAAGTTTGAAAGCATGCCTTTTCACACAAATTTCCTTGGCAAAGAGAAGTAGACGTCTAGGCAAGCATTTAAGGAATTTTAGCTTATCATTGCTTGACTACTTAAATTATACTGATCATGGGCTGACCCCTAGGAGGCAAACTTAAAAATAAAAATAAGAACTTAATAAATGAGAGTTGGGAACTCAGTGGCCACACACTGCAAGGAAAGAGAAACTACAGAATTAGTCAGGAAAAGTCCTTTGAAAAAATTAGAAACAACAAGAAAAAAAATAGCAGCAGTAACACAACACAAACAAAACATGGGGAGTGAGGAAGTAATCTGCTATCATAGTTGTTACAGTGTAAAATCTACAATGACCAGTTTTCAACGAAAAATTATAAGATAAAAAAGTATGTTACATACATAGGAAAAAAGGTAGCCTACAGAAAATGTTATTGAGGAGACCCTGATGTTGTATTCAATAGACAAGGACTTAAAAGCAGCTGTTTTAAATATGTTCAAGGAACTAAAGGACACCATGACTAAAGAGTTAAAGAAAAGTATAGCAATTATGTCTGACCAAATGCACAATATTAACAAAGAGATAGAAATAATACAAAAAGAATCAAATATAAACTCTAGAGGTGAGAGTACAATAATTAAAATTTAAAATTCACTAGAGGACATTAACAGCAGATGTGATCAGGCAGAAAATAATTATTGGACTTAAAATATGTCCATAGAGATTTTCCAGTCTGAGGAACAGAAAAAAAAATGAAGAAAAATAAAGAGAACATTAGAGATTATGGAATACCAACAAATATACCAACATACACATGATGGGGAGTTCCAGAAAGAAAGGAGTAAAAGAGTCATGGAAATTATTTGAAGAAATAATGGTCCCCAAACTTCCCAAATGGAATGAAAGATATTAACCTGCATATTCAAGAAACTGAACAAATTTCAAGTAAACTCAAAGAGATCCACACTTATGCATGTCATTATCAAAGTGGCAAAAGTCAAGGAAAAAAAATCTTGAAAACTTCAAAAGAAAAATGATGTATTACATATGAAGAATCCTCATGAGATCAGTAGGTGACTTCTCATGGAGGCCATAGGGTAGAGGGATGGCAACTTTAAAGTAGTAAAATGAAAAAAAAACATACTAACCAAGAACTCTATATTAAGCAAAACTCTCCTTCAAAAAAAGGGAGAAATTAAGACATTCCAAGATAAATAAAAACTGAGAAAACTCATTGCTAGAACATCTACCCTATAATAAATACCAAAGGGAGTCCTTTGGGCTGAAGTAAAGGGACATTAAATGATAACTTGAATCCACATGAAGAAATGAAAGTCACTGGTAAAAATAACTACACAGATAAATACAAAAAACAGTATCAATGTATTTTTGCTTGTAATTCTTCTCTGTGATTTAAAAGACAATTCATAAAGTAATAATTATAAAACAATTTGTTGGCTTATAGTTTATGAGAATATAATAGTACAAAGTCTAAAGGTACAGATGGAGGTACATTGGAGAAAAGTTTTCATATAATAGTATTAACCTGAAATAGATGATTTTATATAAGATGCTAATGGTAATACCCAGGTATTCACTAAGAAAATAAGATAGGGATACATCATGTATTTGATGTCAGCCATTTTTTGAAAAGCCATCCATTATATAAAAGACAGAACACATTCTAGATCACAGAAAAAGGACTGGATATTTGAAGTTACAGGAAAGCAGTTTTAACTGCATTATTTAAAAAAAAAAAACCTTAATTACTGGAATTGCTTGTTAATGAAATGGGATGGCTAAGAAAAAAAAAAAAAGAGAGAGAGATTTTGGCATCAGCAAAAATTTAGTTTTGAGGGTGCCTGGGTGGCTCAGTGGGTTAAGCCACTGCCTTCAGCTCAGGTCATGATCTCAGGGTCCTGGGATCGAGTCCCACATCAGGCTCTCTGCTCAGCAGGGAGCCTGCTTCCCTCTCTCTCTCTCTCTGCCTGCCTCTCTACTTGTGATCTCTCTCTGTCAAATAAATAAATAAAATCTTTAAAAAAAAATTTAGTTTTGAGAAAGGCTGGATGATTTAGTATGGTAGAAAGAAAACCACAGACCCAAAAGGGAGTCACTTAGGCCAGGCCATGCCACCAAACCTGGGCTTAATGCCTAACCTAACTGTACTTTCAACCTCCCCCAGAAAGGAAGTCTTAACTGGTCTCTCAAGCATTTTCTGGTCAGCACCAATGAGGCAGTTCATCACAAAGCCCCTTCCACCTTCTAAAGGAAGATGAAGTAAACCACCTAATGAGAATCTTTTATGCACAGAGAAAGGTGACCTCACCCAAAATAATTCTTATTCTCTGTTTATGACTTCCTAGCCCTGCCTTTAAAAACACTTCCTTTTCTGTAATCTTTTGGAGCTTCCCTTCCTTTGCCATATGGAATACTGTAATTTATAAGTTGATTAATAAAGCCAATTAGACCTTTAAAATTCACTTGGATGAATTTTTGTTACTTAACAAGTATTATTTCAATTTGGAAATGAAAGTTCTATTGTCAGTTTTTTTTGTTCTCAAGGTTTAATGAAGATTAAAGAGAATATTTTTCAGTAGAACTTTATTCAGACAGTTTTGACATTTGGAATAAAATAGAAAAAAGTCACAGATATTAAAACCATGTTTACTTACCTTTCTTCTTAAATTTTTAATTTAAATTTAATTTAATTAACATACAATGTATTAGTAGTTTTAAAGGCAGAATTTAGTGATTCATCAGTTGCATACAACACGCAGTGCTCATTTCTTCAGGTATACTTCTTAATGCCCAAGACCCAATTACCCCATCCCCCATTCACCTCCCCTCCAGCAACCCTCAGTTTGTTTCCTAGAGTTTAGAGTCTCTTATGGTTTGTCTTCCTCTCCATTTTCATCTTACTTTATTTTTCCACCTCTTCCCCTATTTCATCCGTTTCTTAAATTCCATATACAGGTGAAATCATATGGGTATTTGTTGTTCTCTGACTGACTTATTCTGCTCAGCAGAATACCCTCTAGTTCCATCCACATTGTTGCAAATGGCCAAGATTTTATTCTTTTTTGATGGTTGAATAATATTCCATTCTTTATCCATTCATCTGTCGATGGACATCTGGGTGCTTTCCATATTTTGGCTGTTTTTTACATTGCTGCTATAAACATCAGGGAGAAGGTATCACTTTATCTTTCTTTAACATTTGGAATATAAATTTGCTCTAGGCACCTTATCCTTTACACAAAATTTAACTTAATTTAATTTAATTGCATTATCACCTCTGATCATGTTAATCTGCAGTAACTGATATAAAACAACTACTCAGGTATCATTTTAGGCTTCCTTGAATGCAATGTTAGGGAATCCCTGTAGCTTTATCTTATCTTGGTTCCTTTGTTTTCTGGATTTTAGGCATTCTTTCTTATTTTACTACCTATTTTGATGGAACATTTCCTCTTGTACTTCCTGAGAAAGCCTGAATAAGTGTTTTTGCTGTTGCTGAGATTTTTCATGTTTGAAAATGTCTTTGTTTTTTATTATTTTAAATTAATAATTTGATACAAAAAATAAATTAATAACATTGCTTATAGTAAAATTATTATAACTCTGTAGTATATAATTCTAATTAGGAAATAATTTTAGTTCTATATAGTACAGAGTTCTAATTTGGAAATAATTTTTCCTTAGATTTTGAAGATATCTTTCAATTGTCTCCTAGCTTTTGTTTCTGTTCTTAACAAATCTAATGCTACTATTAGTTTTAATTTTGTCCTAAAACCTAAATTTTCCTTTTTGAAGATATTCACTATGATGCCTATTGGTTTGGTTCTCATTCATCCATTTCCTGGACCATTAGTGGATCAAATTGAAGTAATTCTGAAATTCTTTCTTGCATTATTACATTATTGATTTCTTCTCTATTTTTGCTGTTACCTTATTTTGAACCTGTTGTGATATATTTTTTGGTACCACCTTCTATTTTGAAAAAGCACTCTCATAACTTTCTTGTCTTTTTAAAATACATTTCTGAGTGACTTCCTCAATTTTCTTTTCCAAGGTTTTTGTTGAATTTTTGATATTTTCTTTTTGGCTACCAAATTTATTTTTTTTCGTATTTTATTTATTTGACAGAGAGAAATCACAACTAGGCAGAGAGGCAGGCAGAGAGAGAGGAGGATGCAGGCTCCCCGTGGAGCAGAGAGCCCAATGTGGGGCTCGATCCCATGACCCTGGGATCATGACCTGAGCTAAAGGCAGAGGCTCTAACCCACTGAGCCAGCCAGGTGCCCCTTGGCTACCAAATTTTTAATATCTATTTTTAATATCTATTAAATATCTATTAATTATATCTATTAATATCTATTCTCTAAGTGCTTATTTTATTTTATTTATTTATTTTTGGGGGGTTAAAATCACATCTCTTTCTTCTTTAGTGGTTAAAATAACTTTTCTTATCTCCTTGAAGATAATTTATATTCCTATAATATACATTTGAAATTTTTCTCTTCTTCAATTCCTATTTTTTCCAATTGCTTATTTTCATCTTGTTCCCTATATTTCATGTGATAGGATTTCTTCAAATATCTGGCAATATTTAATTTTTTGTTTATATTTAAGAGTGGGAAAATTAAAAGCTGATTGGAAGCACTGTGTGTATAATGTGTCTTTATCAAAAGGTAATTAGGCTGGATAATTCATTGACTATCCACCAATGTCATTATCTTTAAATGCTGCTATCCTGGTCTGGTCAGATTCTTATCTCTGATTTGCTATGAGAGCTGGAACAAGCCTGTTTGTCAGAGTTCTGGGTATCTAGTGTGATAATAAGCCTGGAAGCGCCCTATGTTCCCTTGGTAACCTTTCTGTATTTTTGTGCTCAACTATGGCTGAGAGCTTGTGGTGCTGGGATACTCTATTTTAATCTTTCTATAAGATAACTGTTCAGCCTTCTTCCTCAGTATGCGGTGGAAGAATTTATTCAGACACACAGAGTAGGAAAAATATTTAAGAATTGAAATGTCCCTAAAGTCTCTAACCAGTTCTCCTGTTTTTAGTTGTCTCATTTCTGAGTACCTGGTAGCTGTTGCTAAATCCCTTGAGAGTTCTGTGGTACCAACAGGTTAATTTAGCTCTTCTACCTTGCTGGCTTACAAGATAGTTACCACCCATGCATCAAAATTGTATTTTGTTTTCCTGCCACCAATATGTTATTGTTGCTGTCTCCTTTTCTATTCAATTTGTGTATTTGTGAGTTTATGATTCCTTTTAAAAATCAATTTTCAATAATTTTGTGGCTAGTGGGAGGAAGTAAAAGGTACTGTGACCCTTCAATCCACCAGTTTTTAATCAAAAGCCAAGGGATCATCTTGTTCTGTTTTGTTTTTCCTTAGAAATGTAAGTAATACAGAAAAGCTAAAGCTTACATAATTGGATTAGAGAAGGAGGCTATGAAATGAATAAATTGCTTGTTTGAATTGAGTTCTTTAAAAAGCTTCTTATCATTATAATCTTATAATGAGGTAGAATGTAACTAACACTGTTTTTTGCTTGTAATACAGCAGGAACCATTCCAAGTAATTTATAATGTTAACTTAATTTTCACAAAAGTTTTCATGGTATAGGCTACTATAATATCTCTCTCTTTACAAATGAAGGAATGTAAGCCCTTGTTCTTGATTATTTTTTCTTATGGTTTATATTTAACAGGTCTATAATAAAAAATCTTTTAAATGAGGTGTTGTAACTAAGGCAACAATAGCAACAAACAGAAAAAAATATATATAACAGATTAAACACAATAAATGTTTATTTCTTGCTCATATCAAGCCTGTAACAAATGCTGCTAAATTGCAGGCAGCTCTTCCAAGTAGTGATTCAAGGCTCAGTGTCCTTTCATTTTATGCCTCGATATGTTCAAACTGTACTTTCAAGGTTTCTGCACTTACTACATCAAGTTGGGGGAATGGGTTAAAGACTGCGGAGAAGGGGTGCCTGAGTGGTTCAGTCATCAAGTGTCTGTCTTGGGCTCAGGTCATGATCCCAGGGCCCTAGGATGGAGGCTCCTGTCAGGTTTCCTGTTCTACAGAAAGCCTGCTTCTCCCTCTGCCCCTCCCCCTCCTTGTGTTCCCTCTCTGGCAGTCTCTGTGGGAAATAAATAAAATCTTAAAAAAAAAAAAAAAAAAGGCCGTGGAGAAAGCACAACTATTCCTTAAGTATCTGAGCCACTGATGTGACACACTTCTCTCCCGTTTATATTCTATTAGAGATGTTTTTACATGCCCACACCCAATTTGAAGAATGCTGGAAAATGTAGTCTTGCTCTGTGTGGGAAAGAAGAGATATATTAGTTGAATTGCTAAACAAACTCTGCCACAATTTGCCTTCCAATATCCATCCATCTCTTCTTCCACATATAATTATTTTGTATGTTTGTCTGCAAAGGGTTCAGTGTCACTGAGAGGCAACACTGAAGGCTCTGGAGTTAGAATTTATGGGTTTGCATCCCGGCTCCACTGTTTACATCTGTGTGACCGATGCAGAGAGCCATAAACTCCTGTGCTCCTGGAGGCTAGTAGGGACAGTACCTACCAGGTGTTGTTGTGAGGAAAAATGAATTAACAAATGCACAATGCCTGTAAATGTTAACTCTTACTACTCACTTTTAGTAATTCTTAGTAATTCACATACTATATTAATAGCAAGGAGCTCTTTGTCATAAGCAAAAGTAAAATTAATGGAATTGGTACTAATTCATCCTTAATAGTTGGTAGGCAAGATTTGCATGGCTCAGAAAAACTCTGACAGCTTTCCAGTGAGTTGTGGTCCTTATATTTGGAAATACAAGAAAAAACAAGCACCCAAAATTATTAACAGCAAAGTTCTCAGGTACCAGGACTTTTGCTGATACTTGCATCCCATGCATTTTATAAAATAAGCATGTAGTATTTTTATTTTTATATTTATATTTACTAAATAGAAAACTTATCTAATATTATTCTATTGCCCTTTAATGAAGCCACAACAGGTTTTGAAGCAACAGTTTTAATTTTATTATAAGATCTTATGGATTTAAGATTTATTGATGAGCTAGTAGAAGAGACTATACTGCCAATAATCTGTACATAAGTGAGTGAGGGAGCATGTGTGTGTCTATATGGAAAACTTGAACAGATGGAGGTAGAATATTGCAAGAGCTTTGACATGATGTCTTCTTCCTTTTATTATTTATGTTCTTAAGTAAAATGCAGTGTTAATCTGGTTTAGGGAGACAAAGTTGAGAATGAGAGCCTAATGATGGAATGTTTGCTATAGGTTCTTTCTATATATGTATTTTTACCTCTATGTCCTCTTAACCTCTTGTACCATAAGAAGGGAAAAAACAAAAACAAAAACACAAACAAAACAAAACAAAACAAAGAGACCAGCTTGCAAATTTCTACTTAATCTTTTTACCCCTGAGCTCTTCTGATGGATAACTAGAAAATCTGGGACCCGCTGGTCCATTGGCTATGGGTCCCTGGATAATAAGCCCTGTTCCCGGAGAAATTTTTGATGAAGGCAGCAAGGTTGAATTCTTCCTATTTAGTTTGATTTCTAAAGTTCAGAGTTGATGAGAGATTGGCTATTCAGAGGACTAACTGAAGTATTGAATAAGAACAGCCCTTCAGGAACTGAATTTTATCACAGGTGGTTTCTTGATTCACATGAGTAGAAATAAGAAGTGTATACTAATTAAGCTAAACTCAATCTCTCTAGGGAAATTTTTATTTGGCTATAGAAAAGCAAAAGTCAAAGTTATATATATATACTATTTAACAATAATTTAGAATTTTCTATTTAAAAAATTGGTCCTGTCTTTGAAAGGTTTTAATCAAGTAGTATAGCAACTATCCAATTTTTGTGTGCCTTTCCCTCAATCCGTCCTCTTACCATTCATAGGTGTTTTCTGGATATTTCCCTCAGAATTGTTTTGCTTATATTCACCTTCCTTTTCATTCTTGTTGTCACTACTTTTGACAGTCTGATGTAGTGTTTAAGAAAGTGGACTTTGTGTTAGAGATGAATTCAAATCCAGGCTCAGTCAAATGCTGACAGTGTGTCCCTAGGAAATTACCTGGCATTTCTGAACTTTAGTTCTCTTTTCTGTAAAATGGGATAGTATTAAACTTGTAGTGTTTTTGAAACAAAATGGAATGATGTGTGCAAAATAATTATGTTCAATTTGTAAACCCTTGTTATGTTAATCTTCAAAAAGTATCTTCTGATCAAGGCACTCTCCTGAATGAAAACTACATTGACTGTGGAATAAAGTCAGAATGTATTTGCCCAGAAGTAAAATGAATCTCTTCTTTGGATAGAAATTACATTTCATCCTTATTTCCAAACTTTTCTTCATTCTTAGTAAAATCAAGTATTATTTTCTTGCCTTTGCTTTGCTGTTCCTTCCTAAATGCTCTACTCTTAACTCTGCTTGAAGGTACACTACAAATCCTCAAGAGCTGGCTTTGATTCTATTTTCTCAAGTATATATTTTCTGCCAGACCAATGTGCACTCTCCTCTGTAACTTGTAAAATTGCATATCGTTTGTATATGTGCCTTCTTTTTACTACGAAATTAATTTTAGTCTTTCAATGCCTGGTATTATGCACTTCATATAGTAGAGATAATTTAACATTTATTAATTTCCTAGATAATTTAACTTTATGATTTGTTAGATGAACAAATGAACAAATACATTAAGAAAACAAATATACCATGATAAATGTCTTTATTGGCCTATATGTTAGCTTCATAAACTTAATTACTCAAGGAAGAAAAAAATAAGACCTTGATTCATCTAAAATATTCACAGGCTTGAAGCTCTTGATTTAACCCCAGAATATCTAGAATCAGTTTTCTATCACATAGACTGACAGAATTACAGAGTCTCAGAGTACGCACATCATTCCCTTTTGGAGAATAATCAACAAGAAATCGCTCAGCTTTGACTTAATCGTTTTTACTTTGGAGGAAATCCCCAGTGGATGCAGGCTGTTTTACTTATAAGCCAATATAATTATCAGAGAATTTGTTTTTTTTTTTGTTGTTGTTTTTTGTGTTGTGGTTTTTGCTGAAACATTTTTTTTATTACTTTTCCTCACCGATCTTCATTTATTTAATGTCTGTCTTATGCTAGATATTGTACATACTACTCCAGGTGATCAACTTATAAGATCAATCTATCTGAAACCTCACTTTCCTGTTTGCACTGTTGGCATGCCATTTGTAAGACTGTCAAGGATTTTACTGACAAAGAAGAATGGGAGCATAATGAAATTTGAGTAATGTACTTTCAGTTAAGTCTATATAACATGGGTAAAATAGAACTTCCCTATCCCTTGATGATTGTTGTTCTTATTTTGAATATAAGTAAAAATAGTTTCTAATGTTTTCTTTCCATGCCATATTTCATTCTCAGCTATGCTTCTTTATGTCATCATCTTTGCTTTGGTTCCCTTTTTTCCATATGCTACTTATGACCCTTTATTTCTGAATTTTTCCTGGTAAGAGCATCTTATTTCCATGCTTTTCTTCTTCATCTAAATGACTAGCTGTTCTTGGCAGAATTTCTGCTTGGAAGTTTTCAAATGATCTGCCTACATTGTGAGTTTAGTCTGTGGAATCTTACCTAACTTGACTATAAACTTCTTTTTGGCAACAAATGTTAAGTACTTTATTTACATTATCAATTATTTTATTAAAATCAAGTATTTTATTTTATTAAATATTATTTTATTAATTATTTTATTATCTTATCAGTTATTTTATTAAAGTGATAAATGCAAAATTAAAATGTACAAAAAATATATGAAGTAAAATTATAAGTCCCTCTCCTATCCTGGTCTCTCACTTTCATTCCTTAGAAGCAAACATGTTTCTTTCATATTCTAGAATTTTTTAAAATTAATGAACCATCATACATGGGCATGTCCTTCAAATAATAACAAATGGTTGCATTTCATACATTTTCTACTGATCTTTGCTTGTATTTCAATTTTTTAAATTTTGAATGAGTTTTTTGAGGTAAAATTAGTATATAACACTATACAAGTTCAGGTGTACAACATTCTAACACATCTTTATGCACTACACAGTGATCACCAACAAAAGTATAAATACCATCCATCATCATAAAATTGATCCCTTCACATATTTTGCCCACCCTCCAACCTCCTACTCCTCAGTAACCATTAATCTGTTCTCCGTGTCTATAAGTTTGTTTTTGTATTGCGCTATTTGTTCATTTGCTTTTAGTTTTAAGATTCCACATATAAGTATAAGTGAAATTATGCAATATTTGTATTTCTCTGTCTGACTTATTTTATTTAGCATAATACCCTCAGGATCCACTCATGTTTTCACCAATGGTAAGATTTCATTCTTCTTTACGGCTGAGTAGTATCCCATTATACATGTTTACCACATCTTCTTTATCTGTTCATTCATTAATGGACAGTTAGGTTGTTTTTAAATCTTGGTTATTGTAAATAGGGCTGTGATGAACATAAGGGTGAATATATATATATTTTCAAATTCACGTTTTTTGGATGATTTAGAGAAATACCCAAAAGTAGAACAGCTGGATCATATGGTAGATGGTCTCTTAATTTTTTGAGGAAACTCCATACTGTTTTCTGTAGTGGCTGTACCAATTTGCATTTTGACCAACAATATACAAAGATTCCCTTTTCTTCATATCCTCTACAACACTTGTTATTTCTTGTCTTTTGGGAAATAGCCATTTCAACAGATGTGACATGATTTCTCATTGTGGTTTGGTTTGCGTTTCCCCAATAACTAGTGAGACAGAGCATCTTTTCATGAGCGTGTTGGCCATCTGTACGTTTTCTTTAGAAAAAGTCTATTTAGATCCTCTGCCCATTTTTAAATCAAGTTGTTTTTTTACTGTTAAGTTGAGTGAGTTCTTTATATACTTTGGATATTAACCTCTTATCAGATATATTATTTGCAAATATCTTCTCCCACTCACTAGCTTGCCTTTTTGTTCTGATTATCGTTTCCTGTTCTTCCATTTTTTAGGTGTTGTCATGTAAGTTTTCTATGTCCAAGAAGGTGGGTTCAGGGTTTTCTTATGCTGCCATCTTGAAACCCAGGCTCTGCTATAAATTTTTAGAATCTATCCTTATAACAGTTTTAAATACATGTCATTACTAAGATCATTTGTTATATATAATACAGGTGGAAGAAAATGGTCCAATTTTGTCTCAGAAAATTTCTCCTGTTTATTATTTAATTGTTTATAAGAGCCCCCTCACTGGCTGGAGGAGCAACGGAGTGCTCTCATAGCAATTCTTGTTTTTAGACAAGAATTAGACTTGTACTTTAGACAAGTACAATAGGCAAATTCTTTTCTTACCTGCCAATGCAAGTAAGCTAGTTTGAACTTTTGATTTACATAATTAACCTTTACTAATTAGTTAGACACAGAAACATTTGTTGTTTCTAAAGACTCTTTACGTGGACTGCCTATTTGAGAAAAAGGGTAAATCACTTTGTGTGTACACAAAACTTGTAAGAATCATATCACTAATGTACCTTGAGAATTTAATTCCTTCCATATGGAAGACGTAACAAATATGAAAGATGGCACCATTTTGTACTGAAGGGACTGCAGGATCATAAAGGGCAAAAGAGACATAAAAAAATCACCTGTGCAATGACTGTCTGTATTATTGCACATAAAAAGGAGTTAAAGTTCATGTGTTTTCCAAATAATGAATATGAGGTATACTGTGTTGACATTAAGTTGTATATCTCCTCAAGTGCTGGGTTGATAACTAGCAGAAACTTAAAAAAAAAAAAAAGATAATTTTAAGACAAATTTCCCATATATGAATATATGTTTGTAGTATGTATACATATATGTATATGTACACATATATAATGACTTCCTTCTTAGTTAAATTATTTAGGTTTTCAATATAATTATATAAATTTTGTTTACTTCGTATTTCAAGGACTGGGAAATTTGAACGAATTCTCCTATGTCTAAGGTCTGTTTTCTTATTTGTTAATTATAGTTTCGTAAACTGCTGCTGTTATATCCTCATTAGGAATTGTTTCTGTCAATATTGTTAGTTGACCTTCTGGTTTGTGTGTCATTTTTAAACAAATACACATCATCTCATATTATAATTATGACTTCTGCTTATTTTTTACTGGTATGTACCTATGTTATGGTTGCTTATCATTTAAAAAACCTTGTATAGATAACTTAGCTTCAGGTGTATGTCACAACAGTATATGGGATTTTTGTGTGATTTAATAATAATATTTTTAGTAGATGAATTTTTAGTAGGTGAATTAAATTCATTTACATTTATACTAATGGCAGGAATTTTGGTCTTAGTTCTGCAATATTATGTTGTTATGTTATCTATGATTGTAGTTCTTTATGTCTCTATTCATATCACAGGTTCTTCTCCAGGTACTTTATCCCATAATTTAAACATGTATCTTTCTCCCTCCATGTTCAAGTTCTACTTCACTGCTCATTTGCTTTCTGCTTTCTCTTGATTGCAGTGACACCTAATGTCAGAATCAGAGTATCTTTAGCTCAGTCCCTCACATGCTTCCCAAAATGACTGAGCTCTTCATGTTATAACCTCACTCTCTCAGCAAACAGAACTCTTTAGAATAACTTGTTGGGCCATGAAAAACATGACAAAACTGAGCTAAATTTGTTTAAAATAAAAATGGATTAATACTTGAAGCTCTTTGAATCATAATTTTCAAAACGGTTTCTTAGGAGATGTCTCCCCTTTACAAAATTGTTTATTTTCAGAAAATATCTGATACATTACATCAATCCATCTCATTGTTATATAATTTTCTTAGTTTCTGGGCTTTGTGGGATCACATGAATAATAGGTATAGTAATAAATAAGGGAACTAATATTTACTGGGTATTTATCAAACAACTTTTTTTTTATATTTATTTTTATGTCTTCCAAAAAAGAGGGCAACTTGACCTTGTACTCTCTATCTTATCTCCAGTAAGTTCAAGATAGCCTGGTCCAGAGTACGACCACATGTACAGGAAGGAACTGTTCACTTTCTGTTACTTTTTAGTCTGTCTCTCATTTAATCTTACAGAACATCTCTGTAAGATGAACATTATCATTTCTTCAATTTACATTAGTAAACAGTCTGCTATATTTCTTTTTAAAGTCTTAACTATTAGGTCCCACTTCTTTGTGTTTTTGTTTGTTTTGAGTATGTGGATCTAATATTTACAACTGGATTATAAATTGCACATTTTCCTGGTGTGTGTATTTATTCTTTTATTTACATAAAATATCTTTGGATTCTTGCCTATTTTCTTTAGATAACATCTACCCATAATATGAACAGTGAAGAAGACCTTGCCCTGAGGATTCAGATGACATAGTGGATAGTTTCAGTGTGTGGAACAGATGAGTGGATCAGTTCAAGCCACTGACTCTGGGGAAAACTGAAAGTGAACAGGCAGCGGGGAAGGGTATTGTTCAGCAGGGAAGGCCTCCATGAAAGCGTCCCCTACGGTCAAGGCAGAGTCAATATTTGAACATAAGATGTGCTCATGGCGTCGGTACCAGCCTTCAACAACTTTACCAGTCAAGGAAGAACTTTTCTCTCCTCTATTGTCTCCACATGCCTTCCTATCCATATTCCTCCCCCAGCTTCATCCCAAAAGAAGTCAATGGAAACATGGATATCTGAATGGAATAGGACAGTGAGTTGGAATATCATTAAAGAATAAAACCAATCCAAGAGTCTTTTCCTCTTTGCAAGTTTCAGAGACTCAATCAGGTCAGAACTAGGGAGAGAGAGAGAGTTTTAAATTGAATTAGAGATTGAAGGATTGACATTAGCTTTGATGGAACTTTTTTAATATCCGACATTGAGCTCAGTTTTAAATATCAAAAATTTCCTGAAAAGATTATGGAATCTTCCAAGATTTCCCTAAGGGCTGGGGAAGAATGATTGAAACAATAAATGTAAACACAGCAGTGGGAAAGAATAAAGAAACTTTGTGCTTATACCCAAATGTCCTTATTCAAAAACTGATTACATATATACATTTTAAGATATACAATACAATATATTCTTTATCTAAACATACACATGCAGTAAAAAGTATGAATACATGTGTTTGAAAAATAAATACCGAAGTCATGTTGTGGTTACTGTCATGCTCACAGTGGAGAATACTATTGAGGAGGAGTGACTAAGAGGTGCCAAACATATTTGTAATATTTCATTTCCTAACCTGAGTGATAGACATGAGTGTTCATCTTATTATTCTCCTCCTTTTGTTTGCTGAAATATTTCACAATAAAATGAAGCAAAATAAAAGGAAAGTGGTTATTTCTTTTCCTGCCCTTCCAAAGCATGTGATGGAAGAGAAGAAGCATATAAACATCACTTTATCTCCTGCAAGTGCGTAGTGCTCAAGTCTTACAAAAGACAACATAACTGGACTGTTTCTCACATGAGTGGGATTTCTACAGAATTGGACCAGTTTGATTTAAAGCAGTCAATTCAAGTAGCTATAACTTCCCATAGAACGTTTGTATTTACACCCAAATCAAGTTCTTACTCTTAACCCATCATCCATTTACTATTTGATAATCTCATTTTAACATCTTGAAGCTAGCTAGCTTCAAGGACCACCTGTAGGAAGATCAAGGTCTAGTCTACTGCTAGGTCTTCACGATTTTTAATTTCAGGCTTACATCTTAATCAAATTCTCCCTCCCCATTTCTCACATCTTGATGTATATCCCATATCTCCCCAAAATGAGGTGCATGTCCTAATTCAGTTTTAAACTATTCTATTTGAGAAGACCTCTGAAGTGCTCTTCTTCTCATAAGTATGGCATATAGTCTACATTTTCATAGACCCTCTTAACTATACCTTCTAAATTTGGTGAGAACATATTAGTCATTTTCCCAAAGTGTAATATGAAACAAATAGAAAATTTGCTTTACATATATAAATATTACTGTTCTGTGCAGTCTTCAATGACTGTCTATAAGAAGAATGCCCGACTCTGTAGCATAGCACACCAAACCATTCAGTAGCTGAATCTAATGACTCTTTTAGCCTAACAGCCTATTTCTTCCAAGTCACACTTTCATCTAGTCATGCTAAACTACCGGGTTTCCTACATAGAACTCAAACTTTCATACTCCCATAGTTTTGAACATGCCGTTTTTCTATTTTTTTCTAAGACAATTCATTTGTTATTTATGTCACTCTTCAAGAAAGTGTTCAGTACCACAAGTTTCAGAATTTAATTAATTTGATGTATATTGATTAAGTATTGCTATATGCCAGTTACGTACTAGGCACTAAGTATGGTATGCAAATATGCAGTTCTTCCTTTCAAAAAAGAGTGCATTATAGAGAAACAGACATGCAATAATATACTAGTGCTATAAAAATAACTAGGTGGTTAATAAAAAGAAAGTGATCAATTATATTGCATAATGTGCTAATTGCTAGTCTATATGTTGAGTATTACTTTTGGCAGTGAGTTCTGTCTTACCCATTTCTGTATTTTCAAAGTTGGAAATATTGTAGGGGTTTAGTAAAAGTTATTGAATGAACAGTAGTAAATTATTGTCCATTTTTCCTGACAAAATAAGTGAATGGGCCAAGGGTCCACCCATCTATTTGATGAGAAACATGATCAAAAACGAACAAAACAACAAAAATTTGTACCTAAGTTGTTTATCTGTTTGGCATTTTTTATTGTTTTGTTAAGATATTAATACAATTTGTACTTTTAGTTTTAACTTCTCTGCTCACTAGGTAGAAATATCTTTTTTATCTTGAGCAAAAGTTGATAATAAACTACTTTTCTGGAAAAGCTCTATATTGTCCATTTGATCATACCATTAAGAAAGCACCACCGACTTTTTTATGCAGTAATTGAGACCCCCTCCCTGCCCCTAAACTTTTGTTTTGTTTTGTTTTAGTTTACTGAATGCAAACTAAAGCTTTCTATAAACGTATTTCCTAGATGTGTCTGTCAATGGAAAGGCTGAGCTTTACTTTATCTATATAATTAATCCCCACGTCACAAATGCTGAAAATCTGAAGGGGAAATGAACTGACTATAACCAGAAACAAGCAGTTCTTTAGCAGCAGTAATAAAAATCAGCAAAGCCAATCTTATTAGGGCATGTGATATCTCTATAATATTGCTAAACAAGAATTATTACCTAAAGAGTTTCTTACAAATGTTGTAATAATGACATATCAATTTTTGTGTGTATATTTGTGTTGGGTAGTGTGAGAGTGCAGAAAAACATATTTAAATGTTCTAGTTCCTGCTTTCACACCACAGGTTCATTTCTAGGATCCAGATATCTGAATGGTGGTATTTCTTCAGCTTGAATTTTATAAACAATAAAATCTCTACTTCACAAATGAAGACATTGAAATTCA